>NW_020838003.1:9871416-10018845 GCF_003676395.1 Aethalodelphis obliquidens | reverse complement strand
TTATTTATTTTATGTTTGGATGATCTGTCCATTGGTGTAAGTGGGGTGTTAAAGTCCCCTACTATTATTGTGTTACTGTCGATTTCTCCTTTCATGGTTGTTAGCATTTGCCTTATGTATTAAGGTGCTCCTATGTTGGGTGCATAAACATTTATAATTGTTATATCTTCTTCTTGGATTGATCCTTTGATCATTATGTAGTGTCCTTCTTTGTCTCTTGTAACAGTCTTTATTTTAAAGTCTGTTTTATCTGATACAAGTCTTGCTACTCCAGCTTTCTTTTGATTTCCATTTGCATGGAATATCTTTTTCCATCCCTTCACTTTCAGTCTGTATGTGTCCCTAGGTCTGAAGTGGGTCTCTTGTAGGTAGCATATATATGGGTCTTGTTTTTGTATCCATTCAGCCAGTCTGTGTCTTTGGGTTGGGGCATTTAATCCATTTACATTCAAGGTTATTATCGTATATATGTTCCTATTACCATTTTCTTAATTATTTTGTGTTTGTTTTTGTGGGTCTTTTTCTTCTCTTTTGTTTCCCACCTAGAGAACTTCTTTAGCTTTCTTGTAAAGCTGGTTTGGTGGTGCTGAATTTCTCTTAGCTTTTGTTTGTCTGAAAAGCTTTTGACTTCTCCATCAGATCTGAATGAGATCCTTGCTGGGTAGAGTAATCTTGGCTGTAGATTTTTCTCTTTCATCACTTTAAGTATATCCTGCCACTCCCTTCTGGCCTGCAGAGTTTCTGCTGAAAAATCAGCTGATAACCTTATGGGGATTCCTTTGTATGTTCTTTTTGGTTTTTCCCTTGCTGCTTTTAATATTTTTTCTTTGAATTTAATTTTTGTTAGTTTGATTAATATGTGTCTTGGTGTTTTTTTCCTAGGGTTTATCCTATATGGGACTCTCTGTGCTTCCTGGACTTGGGTGACTATTTCCTTTCCCATGTTAGGAAAGTTTTCAACTGTAATCTCTTCAAATGTTTTCTCAGACCCTTTCCTTCTCTCTTCTTCTTCTGGGACACCTATAGTTTGAATGTTGGTGTGTTTAGTGTTATCTAGAGGTCTCTGAGATTTTCTTCAATTCTTTTCATTCTTTTTTCTTTATCCTGTTCCTTGGCAGTTATTTCCACCATTTTGTCTTCGAGCTCACTTATTCATTCTTCTGCTTCAGTTATTCTGTTATTGATCCCTTCTAGTGATTTTTCATTTCAGTTATTGTGTTGTTCATCTCTGTTTGTTTGTTCTTTAGTTCTTCTAGATTTTTAAGTATGTTTTCATGTGTCTTTTGGCCTGTATGTCTTCTTTGGAGAAATGTCTGTTTAGATCTTCTGTGACATTTTTCTTGTGTCTGTTCTTTTTTTTAAATTGTGGTAAAATATCATATAAAAGTTACCATTTTAAGTGTATAATTTAGTGGCATTAAGTACATTCACATTGTTTTGCAACCATCACCTTCATCCATCTCCAGAACTCTTCTCATCTTGCAAACTCTGTAGCCATTAAACACTAACTCCCTATCCCCTTTTTCCCCCAGCCCCTAAAAACCACCATTCTACTTTCCAACTCAATAAAGTTGATTACTCTAGGTACCTCATATAAGTGGAATCACACAGTATTTGTCCTTCTGTGACTGGCTTATTTCACCTAGCATTATGTCCTCAAAATGTCCATGTTGTAGAGTATGTCAGAATTTCCTTCCTCTTTAGGCTGAATAATACTCCATTGTATGTTTACACCACATTTTGTTTAGCCATCCATTGATGGACACTGATTGCTTCCACCTTTTAGCTACCTTGAAAAATGCTGCTGTGAACATGGGTGTGCAAATATCTCTGAGTCTCTGCTTTCAGTCCTTATGGGTGTGTATCCAGAAATGTGTTACTGGCCCGTATGGTAATTCTATGTTTAATTTTTTGAGGAACTACCACACTGTTTTCCATAGCAGCTGCCCTATTTTACATTCCTGCCAATACTACACAAAGGTTCCAGTTTCTCTCCATCCTCACCAACATTTGTTATTTTCTGGGGTTTTTTTGGTTTTGGTTTTGATTTTGATAATGGACATCCTAATCAGTGTCACGTGGTACATCTTTTTTTGATGATGTAGGTTTCTAAAATTATTTTTCTATTATGGTAAAAAATATATAACGTAAAATGTACCATTTTAACCATTTTTAAGTATATAATTCAGAGGCACTGATTAGATTGGCAATGTTTTATAACTATCACCACTCTATTTCTAAAATTCTTTCATCGCCCCATGGATGAAGTTTTTAAAAGTGAATTTTAAACACTATGACAATTAATCCCCAAATACTTCAGTGTGCATCTCTAGAAAATAGATACCTTTTCCTATATAATACAATATTTTTATTGTAAGAGCCTTCACTTACATTCCATTGGACAGAACTTACACACAGGGCCACACTCACTTGAAAGGGAGGCTGCTAATTATAGTGTAGTTGAGCAGCCACTTGCCCAGTTATAATGGAAGAAGGGAGAGCAGATTTTGATGCTATACCAACCTACAGTAATAAAGCAATGAAGACTTAATTGGTTCACATTACGAGAAGTTTGGGAGCTGGTGATATCGGGAATTTAGTACAGTGTCTAATGAATGATATTATCAAGGAGTCAGTTCTTTCCATCTGCTACTCTGCCATCCTTAGTATTTTGGCTTTGGGTCCTTGTGTTTGTTGTCTCATGGTTACATGATGGCTGCCATAGCACTAGGTATCATACTTTCACAACAGCATCCCAAGGGGGAAAGGAGAAGAATGGGCAGAAAAGAGGCTTTCCATTTCATCTCATTGGCCAGGTGCAAGGGAGTCTGGAAAGATATTTGTCTAAGGAAAATGAGATAGCTATAATTGACTTATACTGGCCATGACTTATACTCTTGGGCCGAACACATTGCTGTACTGGGTAAAACTAGATTCTGTTAGCTAAGAAAAAGAGGAGAAATGATTTTTGAGTTGGCAATTATATTTGCCATATGTGGGAAATATTTTTATTATTGAAGGTATAAATGGACTCTGAGGAGGATCTTGGCATAGAAATTCTAAGAGGTTAATATTGAATTGAAAGACTAGAAGAAGGGACTTCCTTCTGGGATTATTCCGTGAATGGTGTGAGGACAGTATGTTCCATCTGTTTCTGAGAAAAAGAATCATTTGGGCCACTAGCGTGAATGGATCCCTATAAGTCATTTGTCGACTGAATGAAAGCGATTGATTTTAGAAATCAAGAGCCCATTGAAGAAAAACCAGTCACCATTCGTTCTACATAGAAACTATCATATTCCTTTGGAGATGGTAATATTTTAAAGAATTCCATTATTAATTAATATATTGTTTCTTTCCAGTGCTTGTGGAAATTATTTTGGCTCAAAATTGACCTCATAGCTTGAATAGTATTGTTTATATCTGTATGATTAAAGGAAGTCATATATTTTTATATGACACCAAGTCACTCAAGCTATCATGCTTTCCCAAACTTAGGATTTTGAAAGCAAAACTTTAACCATCAGCATATTGAGTTTGCTGTATTGAAGATCTCTATGCTGACTTACATCTGAGACCCTGTAAACATTTTAGGGCTGAAACAAAACAAAACAAATAGTCCTTGTCTTTACCATCTATAATTGTAAATGAATTACAAAATAACTCACGCTGTCCACATTTGTCTATGATACATGTGGAAAATAACTCGAGATTCCCAGAAGGTTAAAAAAAAATCAAGGGTGCTCTTGGTCCATAGACACTGCAACAATCCTGGTCATTAGTGGGTGACTCGTTAATCTTTCCTGCTCCATGCCAGCTGGCCCTGGGAGCAGAATGAAAAATTGCTTTGGTAGAGAGTTTATTTCCTGATAAATTACAAAATTTTAAGAAAGATAACTGAAGACCCCGAAGATCACTTGCAGTGGCATATAGTTAAGACTTATTGAAAAGCCATCAAATGTTAGGCACTGTTATCAGAGCCTTAAATGTATTTTCAACCCTCATAAAAACCCGATGAGTAGGTACTATTATTGTTCCCACTTTACTGAAGAAACTGAGGTACAGAGAGGACTGAAAAACCGAGATCACACAACCACTATAATAAGTGGCAGAGCTGGGATTCCAAGCCCTGGTAAGCTGGCTTCTGAGTCCATGAACTCTAGCTGCCTCTCACCACTACCCTAGGTTATACAAAATCCTTCCAATTCATAACAAGCAAATCGTTTCCAGCCCCAAAAGATATTATCTTAACTTTTGAGACATTTCACTGTCATAAGTAGTTTCTTATTAATAAAGTTTTAAAATCTGTAAATCAAGATGATCCAATGGGCTTTCTTTTTCCATTTGTTGCTTGGAGGAGTTTTACCGCCACCTGAAAGAACGGAAAGTTTGTCTTCAAGGATTATTATTGGTAACAGTATGCTATATTCTTTGACTTGAGTAGCTTCATTAGATTATACTATAAGAATCATCTGTTTGGAATTTGGTGATAAAATTATGAATATATGACCTTAATTTTATCAAGACCCGTTCATGTAGTTGGAGTCAAATCACGTTTTTCAAATCACGTTCATGTAGTTGGAGTCTTGGGTGCTGAGCAAATGTGGGCTTAAGTAACACTTTGTTTCTTTCCATGAGATTGTAAATTTTCAAATGACCAAGTGTTCTCTTAACCATTAAAGCTAGAAGACTTACAGAGGAACAAAAGTGTCGACAGCAGAGCCACTGCAAACGTTTGACAGTTCATTTTTCTTTCTGAGGAAGAAGGAGCGCTCAGGGAAGCAGGGAGCAGATTGAGATTTTCAGCCTTTGACTCTGAGTGCTCAGCAGTCCGCACTGTGCAGTCCCACTCCTACCACAGATTCCATGAAAGAGACTGAAGATCGCTCAAACTTTGAGAATGCTATTTATTGGAAGAAAAGAACATGCAAGAGAAATGTACAGGGGATTAACAGTACTGGCATTCGAGGAGGATTTGACCATCTGGATAACAGCTTTGCAAATCATTTGGGTAAATGACACCATTTGGAGGGGAGTCTTCCAAACTGAGTCTAAATGCCAGAACCCTTTCGAGAAGGTTTATGCAATTCTGGCTCTTTTCCTCCTTTTGTCAGAAACGCATTAGGTGACCTTGTTCCAGATATAGTTTACCATTTGGGACATGGAAGCAATTATCCTAAGTTTTTTCCTATGAGGTATTATTGGAAGATTAATATCAATGGAGTAAATATTACACAAAAATTTTAAAAAGTATAATTCAGAATGCACAGATAAAACTATCTTAAGAGTATGGAGTAGTCCTTCCTTCTTCCCCTCTTTCTTTAAAAAGGCAAGGAAAAATGTATCCTCATAGCTGGTAGGTACCATGTTGATGCAGCTCAGGGAAAGAGTGGAACTTGTCCTTGCTTGGAAATATAAGTAAAGTTTGTGTGACACTTTCTACTGTGATAGGAAGCATTGGGCCAGTTTATTTTAATGGTGTCTGGAAGGATGGGAGAAAGAGAACCACCTCTCAGTTTTAACTTTTAATTCTTAGATAACATTGAGGCAATGAAGAGAGTTGATTGAATAGATCTATTCATTTTTTTCTTTTAGAAGTACTTCCAGTCAAACATCTGAACTTGTCAAGCCAGAACACCTTATGAACCAAACCAAATCAAACATTCATCTCCTGGCATCTCCAGAAATCCTCCTCCAGCACAGAAAGTAGAGAGTATATCAGTGTTTTTTCTATTGCAGGTTCTTTGGTTACATTATCAGCTGGGTATGCGCTAAGGAAAGACAAATAGATTATTTTGGACAAGAAAAGTATATGTAACAGAGTCCCCTTCTTTGGTTAACACAGTCCCACCAGGGAGGGAGAAGGAAATAAAAGCATCAAGATATGTCAGATGGGGTATTGGTAGGTTAACAAAACCAGAAGCTGGTCCTGAAAGAGCATTTTACTTTGATTTTCTGGTCTCCATGATAACTCAAAGGTGGGTAAGGAGGTGAAGTAAGGGAACTTCCCCCATCTACACACATACACCTCACTGTTCTGTTCTTAACCTCATACTCGTCAGTTGACAAAAGAACCTGGCATGGTAGGGTGTATTATGGCTTAAATATATGTTCTTCATTGTAAGAATCTTCTTTACTACTTATTACTAAGTCAGAAGACTGACTTAGCTCATCACCTATTTCCTGATCCTTGTTAAAGTGATTTATAAATGGTCTAGGGTCTAATACAATTGAATAAGACAATAGAAATCTATTGTTTAAAAAGACATAACCAGATCACAGATTTAAATGTAAAATTATACATCTTTTAGGAAAACAATACAGGAGGAAATCTTCGATATTAAGGGCTAGGCAAAGAGTTCTTAGGCTTGACATCAAAATCATGATCCACAAAAGGAAAACTTGGTAAGTTAGAACTCATCAAAATAAAAAGACAGTCTTTTAAATAAATAGTTCTGGATACTATCAAGAAACCAGAAAATAGGGAATTCCCTGGTGGTCCAGTGGTTAGGACCCCACGCTTTCACTGCCAAAGGCCCGGGTTCAATCCCTGGTCAGGGAACTAACGTTCCACAAGCTGCACAGTGTGGCCAAATAAATAAATAAATAAATAAATAAATAAATAAATAAATAAAATCTGACACAATCCCTGTTTAAATAAAAAAGAAGAAAAAGAAAACAGAAAATAACAAGTGTTGGTGAGGATGTGGAGAAACTGGAACCCTTGTACATCACTGGTGGGAATGTAAAATGGCGCAGCTACCATGGGGGTTCCTCAAAAACTTAAACATAAAATTACCACATGACCACCAAGTACCAGCAATTTAATTCCTAGGTATATACTCAAAAGAACTGAAAGCAGGGACATGAATAGATATTTGTGTATGTCATACATATGTTTATAGCAGCATTATTCACAATAACCAAAAGGTGGAAACAAGCCAAGTGTCCATTTACAGATGAATGGGTAAACAAAATATGGCATATACATACAGTGGTATATTATTCAGCCTTAAAAAGAAATGAAGGGCTTCCCTGGTGGCGCAGTGGTTAAGAATCTGCCTGCCAATGCAGGGGACACAGGTTTGAGCCTTGGCCTGGGAAGATCCCACATGCCGTGGAGCAACTAAGCCCATGCGTCACAATTACTGAGCCTGTGCTCTAGAGCCCACGAGCCACAACTACTGAGCCCGTGTGCCACAACTACTGAAGCCCATGTGCCTAGAGCCCGGGCTCCGCAACAAGAGAAGCTACCGCAATGAGAAGCCCGCGCACCACAACGAAGAGTAGCCCACGCTCGCCGCAACTAGAGAAAGCCGTGCACAGCAACAAAGAACCAAAGCAGCCAAAAATAAATAAGTAAAATTAATTAATTTAAAAAGAAATGAAGTTCTGGGACTTCCCTTGTGGTCCAGTGATAAAGAATCTGCCTTCCAATGCAGGGGACACGGGTTTGATCCCTGGCTGGGGAACTAAGATCCCACATGCTGCGGGGCAACTAAGCCCGCACACCACAACTACTGAGCTTGCGCACCTCAACTACAGAAGAGAAAACCTGCAGACCACAACTAGAGAGAAGCCCACGCACTGCAAAGAAAGATCCCGCATGCCTCAACAAATATCCCGCGTGCCGCAGCTAAGACCCAACACAGCCAAAAATAAATTAAATAAATAAATAAAATTTTAAAAAAGGAAAAGAAATGAAGTTCTGATACATGCTACATCATGGTTGAACCTCAAGAACTTTATAATAAATGAAATAAGCCAGACACAGAAAGACAAATACTGTATGATTCCACTTACATGAGGTAGCTAGAGTAGTCAAAATCATAGAAGTAGAGAGTAGAATGGTGGATACCAGGAGCTGGGGGAGGAGGGAATAGAGTTATTGTTTAACGGGTATAGAGTTTCAGTTCGAGAAGATGAAAAGGTTCTGGAGATGAATAGTGGTGATGGTTGCACAACAATATGAAGGTACTTAATGCCACTGAATTGTACACTTACGATGGTTAAAATGGTAAAATTTTTACATTATGTATATTTTATCACACATACACAAAAATAATTTTTAAAAAGACCCTGTATAAGAGGATAGAGATGCTACAGACTTGAAGAAAATAAATTGCAAACTACATGTCCAAAAACAGACTAGTATCTAGAATATATGAAGAAATCTCAAACTGTTTTTTTATTCTCAACTGTAAAAAAAAAAAAAGAAAGAAATCCAAGTTGAAAATGGGTAAAAGACAAGAATAGACATTTCACTGAAGAGAGCATACATATGGCAAATAAGCACAGGAAAAGATGTTTAATATCACTAGCCACCAGGGAAATGCAAATTAAAACCACAATGAGATATCACTATATGATTCTCAGAATGGCTAACATAAAAAATTGTGATAGCACCAATTAACACTGATTAGTTAATGATAACACCAAATAGTGATATCATCGATAGTGATAATGATGTGAAGAAACCGCATCAATCATACATTGCTGGTAGGAAAATAAAATGGTACAGCTGCTCTGGAAACAGTTTGACCAAGTCTTTAAAAACTAAACATGTATTAGCTTTGCACAGTGGCAGTATTGCAGCCAATGAGGTTTATCCAAGGCGTGATTATTGCTAACTGAAAACTTTTCCCAGTACCCCACCACCATAACGACTTGAAATATAGTCTGCAATGGCAATTTTTGACAGTCTCTATGGAGATTGAAAGAAAAAAACTAAACATGTATTAGCAAATGACCCAGCAATTGCAATCTTGGGTGTTTATTCCAGAGAAATAAAAACTTATGTTCCGAGACTTCCCTGGTGGCGCAGTGGTTAAGAATCCGCCTGCCAGTGCAGGGGACACGGGTTCGATCCCTGGTCCAGGAAGATCCCACATGCCATGGAGAAACGAGGCCCGTGTGCCACAACTACTGAGCCTGTGCTCTAGAGCCCGCAAGCCACAACTACTGAGCCCATGCGCAGCAACTATTGAAGCCCACGCGCCTAGAGCCTGTGCTCCACAACAAGAGAAGCCTCTGCTCGGCACAACTAGAGAAAGCCTGCACGCAGCAGCGGAGACCCAATGCAGCCTAAATAAATAAATAAATATTTTTAAAATAGTAATAATCAATTAAAAAAAACTTATGTTCCCACAAAAACCTGTACACTAATGTTCATAGCTTCTTGATTTGCAATGGCCAAAATCTTGAAACAAACCAGATACCTTGTAAGAGGTAAATCAACACACTTGGTCCATCCATACCATGGAATACTACACAACAATGAAAGGTACCAAACTGTTGATCAACACAAACCTTAGATGGTCTCCAGGGAATTATGATGAGTGAAAAAAAGTCAATCCTAAAGGTTGCATACTATATGATTCCATTTGTATATCATTCTTGAAATGGTAAAAT
The DNA here is from genome assembly GCF_003676395.1 of Aethalodelphis obliquidens. NCBI lineage: Eukaryota > Metazoa > Chordata > Mammalia > Artiodactyla > Delphinidae > Aethalodelphis > Aethalodelphis obliquidens. The sequence continues at coordinate 10,009,434 of NW_020838003.1, read as the reverse complement.
TATAGAAATGGAGAACATATTAATGGGTGCTAGAGATCATTAAGGATGGTGCAGGGGAGGGAAGTGGGTGTGGTTATAAAAGGGCAACATTAGGGATCTTTGAGGTGTTGGAACTGTCCTGTACCTTGACTGTAGTGGTGGCCACATGAATCTACAAATGTAGTAAAATTGCATAAACTAAATACACGTGCACACACACACACACACAGAAAGGAGAGCATGTAAAGCTGGTGGAATCTGAATAAAGTGAAAGGATTATATCAATGTCAGTATCTTGGTGTTGATATTGTACTGTGGTTATACAAGATGGGAAGACAGAGTGAAGGATGTACAGGATCTCTCTGTTTTCTTTCTTACAACTGCCCATGAATTTGCAGTTTTCTCTAAGGGAAAAAAAAAGAAAAAAGCATAACCAATGTAAACTTCCTGAGGAAGCACCAAAATAGTTCCATTAGAAGCTAAATAATACAATTATCCATAGACTTACTCTTACCACCTCCCAAGGCATACTTTTAGGTTAAAAAAGGGAAATTTCATCTATCATTAGGCAAGGGATACAGTATGGTTTTCTCATAATTTGTATACAAGGTTTCCCTATGAGAATTAAACTAGTAAAACTAAAACAATTTAGGGCTTCCCTGGTGGCGCAGTGGTTGAGAGTCCGCCTGCCGATGCAGGGGACACGGGTTCGTGCCCCGGTCCGGGAAGATCCCACATGCTGCGGAGCGGCTGGGCCCGTGAGCCATGGCTGCTGAGCCTGCGCGTCCGGAGCCTGTGCTCTGCAACGGGAGAGGCCAAAGGGGTGAGAGGCCCGTGTACCGCAAAAAAAATAAAAAATGAAATAAAATAAAACAATTTAGGAGAGTAGCCATTAGCCACCTTAGCTGCTTCCAAAACAAAGTAAGAAAAGCAATGTATACTTAATGATAACCAGAGGGTAGAAACTTAAGAAGGTGGGCCTTCAATATATGTGTAAGAAAAAGGTATTAATTAATTTTTTGGAGCGTCATCTGAAGAAAGAAACTATTATTAATACTATCAGGAAGGGAGTCTGCCCTGTTCTAGAAAAGCGGGAGCCCAGAGAAGAAAGTGTTAAGCTGTCGTGAGGCCCTGCCCTTGTCCTAACAGGTGTATTGATCTGCTTGGCAGTTAAGAGTTGGCAGGGATGCCACTTACAGAACATGTATTTATGTGTGAGGTACTTTACCTGCCTTGTCATTAATCCTCAGCACAACTCTACAAAATAGAAGTTATCTCCATCATTAAACTAAGGCTTAAGAGATGAAATAACTTGCTAGTGAAATAACTTACTAGATCACACAGCTAGTGAGTGGCTATTGTGCTTGATGCCTTGGTCTTAGAATTATCTCATTAACTCTCTTCATTCTAACTTCCTGCTTCAAAATTTTGATTTTCCATATAGACATTCCTAAAAGGGAAGCGCATGTGAATATTTAACCTTTTGGCAGTTCTGTTTTCACTGTATATCAGTTAAGTTGACACTGTGATTTACTCACCAGCCTAGTGTGAAAATGGTTCATAGGCATGAATTCTTCTGCAGCTGATTATTCTGGGTATATGGGAGCATTCTGTTACTGTAAAAATATAAGATACTGAACTTGGGTTAATTTCCAAGGTACCACCACCCTGTGAGGCTTCAGTCTTTGATGCCCTTCTCCCTCTCTTAGAATTCAGTCTTCATGCAGCAAGATGGGGAAATGGTGTTGCTGATTTAAGTAAATGGCTCAGGCTTACGGAGTCAGTTACAGGCAAAGAAGAAGTTGAGAACTAGGTCCCCTAACTCTTACTCCAGTGTAACCCTTTTGGCTGTACTCATCTTTTCAGAGCACCCTATTTCAAGGGGCAGATCCAGAAAAATTGGTTTACATGCTCAGTTAACATCCCTATTTTCTGTACTCCCTCTGCATCTTGGCTACTGGTGGAATTATTTTTGTTAGCATTATTGATAGCTTTATTATGAGCTCAATTTTCTGGACATAAATAAATGAATAGACAGTGAAAAGTCATATTGTATTTGTTTAAAATGTTCATCGTTTCAACATCGTATAAACTGGGCAGCCATGCACCACTGGCTCAGATAATAGCTTTTATATATTGCATAGACTATTACATATAAAGAGTTATACTCATTAGACCTCAGTATTTCCACTGCCTGGTATAGTACCTGGCACAAGTAGGTTGTCAATACCTGTGAACTGGATCAGATTGGATTAGACTGAATTAAATTGATTGAAAGTGGCTCTAATGTGTTTCGACTCCTAGATTCTGTAATTTATTTAACACCCCTACCCAAGTAGGTGTTTACACTACAGCATGTCTGTTCAAAGACACATTATTAGGTCAAGTTGTCTGTCCCCTGATCTGAAAGATCTACCTAATCAGGTAGGTCAGTTCTGGGAACTAAGACCTTCCTGAGACCTCGCAGATTACCAGCCTGGAAGGGAAGGCTGTGTTCTCTCTCTGTTCTCGGCACTGGGAAGGGCCAGGGAGTCTCAACACATGATAGCAGATATTGCAGAGGTGCTCAGAAATGTGGCAGCGCTGGTTCAAACCCAGTAAGTGACTTTTTGAAGTTAATTGTAAAACCCCAAATAATGAGCAGTGATATTTCCTTAGAGGTGCCACTTAATCACTTCACGCTTCTCTTTGTTAGGTCACCTGCGGAAGTCACTAGGGCACTTTATTTTCTTGAAACAGGTTTTTTTCCATCTTGAAAGAGTGAGATCAATTTTTGCCTTAGTTATTAATACCTGTTCATTTTATTTCAGGGGTACAGGCATGGATGGGAAGAAATGCAGCATATGGATGTTTTTACCCCTTGTATTTACCTTATTTACTTCAGCTGGATTGTGGATAGTGTGAGTATTCCCTTATTTAAGGACTCAGGTGCAATGTAGATAAAAATGTCAAGTGTTGATAGTATGGTTGCCCCTTCGTATCTGCAGACTGCACATCCTTGGAGTCAACCAACTGCAGATCAAAATTATTCAGGAAAAAAAATTCCAGAAAGTTCCAAAAGGCAAAACTTGAATTTTCTGCTCACTGGCAACTATTTACATAGCATTTACATTGTATTTACAACTATTTATATTTTATTAGGTATTATAAATAACTTAGAGATGAAAGTATACAGGAGGATGTGCGTAGGTTACAGTTGACCCTTGAACAACAGGAGTTTGAGCTGCGAGGGCCCACTTATATGTGGATTTTTTTCAATAAATACTACAGTACTGTATGGTCCATGGTTGGTTGAGTTCGAGGATACGGACCCTTGGATGTGGAGCTGACTATGGGACTTGATTATCCACAGCATCTTGTGTCCACTGCTGGTCCTGGGACCAATCCCCCACATATACCGAGGGACAACTGTTCATATTCATATGAATGTATTTGTAAATACTTTAAAATAATGTTTACTAATTCAATCATGCTAAATTCCCCATTTCTCTTCCCTTCTTGTTTCACCCAAAGTAGATAATAAGAGCAAGTAATAAATTATGCAAAGCAGATGGTGAAGAATACTGGTGATGTGGACTCATTATTTGCAAGATTTGCTAATTTGACATTAACATGCTATAAAGATTCCATTCACAGCCCCGTTCATAGTCCAGTTTTTTGGTGTGTGTGACTGGGTCTGGTATGTTTATAAAATGGGTATCATTACATTAGAAGTCTTGCTTATCACAAAACATTCCCACACTTGCTTATTTCAAGTACTGTTTACTTCTAGAAAATTATTTTAGTTCCTTGCAGTTCATTAAGAAAGGTGGACACGTATTCCTGAGAAATTAGAAACTCTGAATCCTAATTTTAGTTTGCCCAAAGTTGTATGGTCTTACTTCTTTGCTTCCCGGTTTCCAGATTATAATGATTGCCATTAATTAATTGCCATTAATTTTCTTTTGAAAATTACAGAAATACTATTAATTACATTTATGGTTCAGAGGGCTAGGTGAGCTATAGGTAAAGCATTGTAGTAAAACAACATTGTCCCAGTTAGAAAAAAATGAATATGATTTAATGTGGTTAGTCCAATAAAACTGGGAAACAAATGATTCTTGGGTTTTTTGTTTTGTTTTGTTTTGTTGCGGTACGCGGGCCTCTCACTGCTGTGGCCTCTCCCGTTGCGGAGCACAGGCTCCAGACGCGCAGGCTCAGCGGCCATGGCTCACGGGCCCAGCCGCTCCGCGGCATGTGGGATCTTCCCGGACCGGGGCACGAACCCGCATCCCCTACATCGGCAGGCGGACTCTCAACCACTGCGCTACCAGGGAAGCCCGATTCTTGGGTTTTTTTACATTTCTTTGTTTTATAAATTTTTTTGTTTTTTCTTCATAGATACTTTATAGCTGTGGAGGATGACAAAATTTTCCCATTAAACTCAGCTGAAAGGTAAATTTATCTCTGGGTAATTCTTTGTTCATCAGTAGATTTAACAAAAACTTTGCCACTGATGAAGTTAAGCTATGCGCAAGTGACCATGCTTTAACCTGAGCTTCTGGGTTTTCTTTTGTTATCCAGGAAACCTGGTGTGAAGCATGCACCGTATATAAGGTAACTTGATAATTCTCTTCTGATCTGTTGGATCTTAGGAAAGTTTAGGGTGTATTAGTTCTGGCTACTAAGGCAAAGTAGCATAGACTGGATGGCTTATAAACATGAGAAACTTATTTCTCACATCTCTAGAGGCTGGAAGTCCAAGATCAGGGTGCTAGCATGGTCAGGTTCTGATGAGAGCCTTCTTCCAGGTTGCAGACTGCCATCCTCTCATTGTGTCCTCACATGGCAGAAAGAGGGCAAGAGAACTCTTTAGGGTCCCTTTTATAAGGGCACTAATCCCATTCACCAGGGCTCCACCCTCATGATCTAATCACCTCCCAAAGGCCCCACCTCCTAATGCCATCACATTGGGGGTTAGGATTTCAGCATATGAATTTTTAGGGGACACAGACATTCAGTCGATGGCAGAGAGTTATCAATTTTACTACAGTAATAATAAAACACTTCCTGTTTTTCAAGTATTGCAGGTGATGAACCTCCTGCAAGCTGTGTGTTTAGTCAAGTTATGAACATGGCAGCATTCCTAGGTAAGAAGAGCATAAAGAATGCTTTATGTGCTTTGGTATGTTTCTTTTTTATTTTAAATTCTCCCAAACCCATATCAAAATCATGGTGAACTTAGTTGATAATTCGGTATCATATCATGTCAATATGCTGAAGAGGGCTTTTTGTTTTGAGGGTCTTTTTTCTCATGAATCCTTTTACATTCACCTGCTTACCTTACGTTTTCTTTTCCCTTTACCATCTTTAATCATTTCAGCCAATTCTTGACTTTATTTCTTTTGCTGCATGAGATAATATATTTCATGGGCCATAAAATCCTGCATGAGAATGTAATATTGTGCGATATGTTTGCTTTAAAAAGAATGCCTTATTTTTTCCTTCACTGGCAAGGATGAAAAAATGCTTAGACTCTGTGATAAATATTGATGTGTGTAGATATTGTCTTTAAATCTAAAGGTCAGCCTTAACATTAGGGTGATGCTGTCCCCTGTGCCTATACACATATCAAGCTGGCAAATGGAAATGTAGGTTAAAAAAAAAAAGAAAGAAACCTTTTGTACTCATGTCTGGCGCCAATTCCCCACTTTTCCTTTAGGGACCAAGGCCCTCATTTAATATCCTGTCCCCTTTGTACTGTTCCCTGGGGATCGTGGGAACCAGCCATGCTCTCTGTCTTCCTCCAAATTGACCTTATAGCCCATTTCCTCCAGGCCAGGACTCTCGGTGTCTTTCAAAGGGTCAACCAGCTACCACCACTGGCATATTGTTGGGTCGGCCAGTGACAGCTAAATTTTTCAACAGTGGTTTTCTGGAAGTGTTTATTTTGCATAGTAAGACTTTCACTCCAAGTAAGAGAGAATGATGATGTTATTACCAAGGGAGTATTGGCACCTGTCCCCCAGAGAGGTGCCCTGTTATTTCATCTATTTATAAACACCCCACAAAGAAATTTCTATTCACTCTTACATGTTCCTTTTTAATGTTTGCTGTAGGAAAAGGGAAGACCTGTAGAATTCCCTGGAAAATCAAGGGAGACTGTTGGTCCAACATGCAACACAGGCAGAATCTTAGTTGGTTCAGAAGGCTGATAATGTGAGAAACATGGAGAATGTTCCCTGTGAGGCACCAGGGGAAGTGCTAGTGGGTCCGGTTTTGTGTCACTGCCTTTAGCCTCAAAGTTGCCAGGAGCTGTAGACTCACTCTTTTTTCCTAGCCTTGACACTACTCTTCTGAAGAGCTCTAATAAACATATTCATGCTAAGGCATAAATGACCTCTAAGGAGATATTTGCATTTAATAGAACACAAAGTCCCAAGGGTGAATCTGGACTTGCAGGGTCAGGGACCCTTCCCAGCCCCTCTGCAATCACACCACATAGGCCTGCAGGTTGTTACAGACTCATATGATCATCCCCACGGAGCACAATAATAACAATAATTAATGGCAGTCACTTAATATTCCAGGCACAATGCTGAGTGCTTTGCAAATACTGCCTCTTCTAATCATGATACACAGGAGACTGCCTTTATGAGGAAGGAGACTGCCTTTATGAGGAAGCTATCACAGGCTCTCTGTCCTCCACTGGGCTTTAAAGAAACCAATGAACATGTTGGAAACAATATATTATCCTTTATATTCTTAAGACAAATTGATATGTCCCAATAGTCTTTAGTGTAAAATCTAAAATATGCCAGTTTGCACAGCTCGCAAATTTATCCAGTTATAAAGCTGATGATTAACTCATTATAAAAGCATTTCCAAAAACACAGTCATGAAAACAAGTTCCCCTCTTGCAGATGACATTCGTCATCATCTGACTCTCCAGTCCTCCCCTGCTCCACCAAGAAGCAATTAAGTTTTTACTAGCTTTTGCTCTAAGGTATTACAGCATCCAATATTTATACTTTATTATCTTTCATCATTTTTAGTGCCATCTGGTAGACACAGAACTGATTAAGATTAGTGTTCAGTGGGAGTGAACCAACAATTATTTATCTGGGAATGAAAAAGAATCAGTTTACTAATGATTCTTGCTCTAAACTGTGGTTGCTTTTGTCTCCCCAGGCCTATCCCTCTTAGACCTCAGACTGTTACTTTAGACGACATCACTGACTATAAGAAACAACATAGACCACCTGTAAATCACTGCTTGTTGGCAGCTGTATAGATGATAATTTATAACCTGCAAATGAGTTGGTGTAGCAAAGATCTTATATCTTTTTGATGGACTAATCAAAGATCAAATGCTCAGTGATTTCCTTATAGAATTAGTTACGCTTTTTGTCCTGAATCCACACTTCCATTTCTCCTGGGGGGTGGGGTGTAAAGACCTAAGACAAATTTCTTTTTTTTTTTTTAGGTAAGAAGTGGATTTATTTAGAGAGAAACATACTCCACAGACAGAGTGTGGGCCATCTCAGAAGTCAAAAGGCCCCAGGTTACAGGGTGGTTAGTTTTTATGGGCTGGGTAATTTCTTTTTTTTTTTTAACTTCCTAAATTTTATTTATTTGTTTGTTTGTTTATTTCTTTTTATACAGCAGGTTGTTATTAGCTATCCATTTGATACATATTAATGTATACATGTCAATCCCAATCTCCCAATTCATCCCACCACCACCACCCCCCCACTTTCCCCCCTTGGTGTCCATACGTTTGTTCTCTACATCTGTGTCTCTATTTCTGCCTTGCAAACTGGTTCATCTGTACCATTTTTCCAGATTCCACATATATGCGTTAATATACAATATTTGTTTTTCCCTTTCTGACTTACTTCACTCTGTATGACAGTCTCCAGATCTATCCACGTCTCTACAAATGACCCAATTTTGTTGCTTTTTATGGTTGAGTACTATTCCATTGTATACATGTACCACATCTTCTTTATCCATTCATCTGTCGATGGGCATTTAGGTTGCTTCCATGACCTGGCCATTGTAAATAGTGCTGCAATGCACATTGGGGTGCATGTGTCTTTTTGAATTATGGTTTTCTCAGGGTATATGCCCAGTAGTGGAATTGCTGGGTCATATGGTAATTCTGTCTTTAGTTTTTTAAGGAACCTCCATACTGTTCTCCATAGAGGCTGTATCAATTTACATTCCCCCCAACAGTGCAAGAGGGTTCCCTTTTCGGCACACCCTCTCCAGCATTTATTGTTTGTAGATTTTCTGATGATGCCCATTCTAACTGGTGTGAGGTGATACCTCATTGTAGTTTTGATTTGCATTTCTCTAATAATTAATGATGTTGAGCAGCTTTTCACGTGCCACGGCCATCTGTATGTCTTCTTTGGAGACCAAGAAAAATTTCTTAAAAGGAATATTATTTTCTGCTCTGGAGAGGTTGTGAGGATAAACTAATAGCTGAATGATTTTGGTCACCTAATAGCGGCGTCTTTCCCTCCTTCAGCCAAAACATATTGATTGTCATGTTCTACTGCTGTCATAAATAAGAATTATTGATGCATAAACAGTAAAACTAAACAAAATGAAAAAGAATTTGGCCAGACACCAGTCTAGAACTGCAGTGAAGAGCTGCTGTTTTGAGTTTGAACTTTAAAAACCCGATCAGCTTCAAAATAAAAGAATTTAACAAAGAAAATAAGGAATTACTCTAATATTTATATTTTTTAACAGGCAGATAAATAAGGGACACTTTTATAGCAAAGGACTGTTGGGAATATCAAAAACAACAAAAGGGTGGGTTTTAAAAATCTTTTCTAAAACTGTAAGTAAAATTTAAAATTTTTAAATGAAACAAAAAATATATCTATTGAGCAGAATGTTAATGTGGTAAAAATTGGTTGACATATATAAAGATGGCTTTGAAATTGCCCTACTGCCCAAGAAAACTTTTTCAATAAGGTATAATTAAATCATTACTTGGTTGTAAATGGACTTCATAACAGATAGTCTGAATCTGTCTGCATTTAAACCTGTTAATAAAACTGTTAATGGATCAGAAGCTTTATTATTTCCACAACCATAAAATTTCAACTAGACCCTATTATGGAAAGAAATTAGGCCTAGCCTCAGCTGATTAATAATGGAGTTAATAGGTTAAAAGGGCCAAGTGTGGTGTTTGGAATGCTGTTCTGGAAGTTGGGAATGTTGGGTTGATTCCTGTCTTCAGGGAAGTTTCTGTTTCCTGGTTAATGTCATCATCTGTTCTTGATGAAATGACTTACCATCCATATTACAAATGAGAAGGCTAGCAATGCTGGAGCCAGGAGAATAGTACACATCCAGAGTTCACTGGAGAGAAATGAGTAACACAGACAGTGGCACTGACTGTGTCCCTTTGGGTAGAGTGGCACAAACTACCTGGATGGTCAACGTGAAGAGCCATTTCGGTGTCTGCTTTGGCAGTGGGTTAGGGCTTCGGCGAGAGTTCCGACACCATCCTAGCCCTCCAAACTAGATGACAACCAGAAAGTTCCCAGAGTCATACTCTCCACTAGTCGTTTTTAAAAGAAATTAAATGTGCTGCCTCAATATTCTGTCATTATGTGCTGACTAATATCCACACACAATTAATTAGCAAATGTCTCCCCTGGTGCCTTGTGTGGAGATTTCTGGTCTAAATCTAATGACTTCTTTATCTGAAGATCACTTTGTGTCAGGGCGCTTATGTTGAATTTCTCGTCTCCCCACTTCTTCCTCCTATTCGTATCCCCTAAAGTATTAGAAATTGTGCTTATTTTTTCATCCTCTAGGATAGTTATTGTCAACATTAATAGACTTCTGATAATATGATAACTCCTAACTGGATCCCTCAAACCATTAGGTTGAAAAATTATCAAAAAAATGGTTCTGAAGAACCTAGGGGCAGGACAGGAATAAAGACACAGACGTAGAGAAGGGACTTGAGGATACGGGGAGGGGGAAGGGTAAGCTGGGTTGAAGTGAGACAGTGGCATGGACATATATACACTACCAAATGTAAGATAGATAGCTAGTGGGAAGCAGCCGCATAGCACAGGGAGATCAGCTCGGTGCTTTGTGACCGCCTGGAGGGGTGGGATAGGGAGGGTGGGAGGGAGGGAGACGCAAGAGGGAAGAGATATGGGAACATATGTATATGTATAACTGATTCACTTTGTTATAAAGCAGAAACTAACACACCACTGTAAAGCAATTATACTCCAATAAAGATGTTAAAAAGCTATTATCAACTCAAGTATAATCTATTAATTTGATGATGAATCATGGGCATTAGCTTTAACATAAATATACTAAAAGCTAAATCAGATCCAAACAATTTAAGATTTCATAGATTGCAGTTTATTTCTATTTTGTTTCCAGAATCCAACTATTAACCAAGTTGTATACCACTCTTTGACCAGAGGTACTTGGAACTGAAGTACCTCTGTTACTGAACTGAGTACCTCTGTTAGTTCAACTCACTGAACTAACTTTGTAGCTTGAAACTATGAAATTCGTCATACTTGGGAAATGCAAACTTGTGAATGGGTTTCTTTGTTAACGGCTACTAATAATGGCCTGAAATCAAGGCAGACTTACAGCAAATAATTACCTACTAATTGTTGTATAAATAGGATGATTCTTGAATTCCTAATTGTCTTCCCTGCTAAACCTTAATGTCAAAATAAATTGCCTTAGGAAGTAGTAAGTGCATTTCTTCATATTAGATATAACATATTAATTGCAAGTGCTTTTTAAAAATCATTTGTAGACTGACCTCTCCCAGCTTTTTGTATAAATATGAAAATATCCCTGCACCAAGCAATTAATAAAAGGAGATTCTTAGATTAGTGACTTGAGTATGGACTGGCCTCAAGGTTACTATTAGAAGTCAGATTTGAAATCTAAGTAACTTCCTTTTTCTCTCTGCAGATTCTCCAATGACAATTTGATTCAAAAGAGTGGGATTTTAAAATAAGTAATTAGCATCATGTGAAGAATTGAGCTTTCTTAATATAATCAATATGATTTTCAGTACATACCAAACCCCCAAATCTGCTATGTTAAAATACAGATTCCATGATTTTATTGCTGTAACTGCTCTAATTTGGGTGAGCTGTCTTTGTCCTTTGACAGTGAACACCTGCAGGTAGAATCAGAAGGGAGAGGGAATAAACCAGTAATAAAGGGATTTGTACATGTGCCTTTATCTTCCTTCCTATCCCCGGGAATGATTTCTGGCACAGGGACCAGCAGGTTTGTCTAGATTGGTAACCTTGTCTTCTTCCCCATGTTTTCTTGCCCTATCTAACACGGTTCTAAACTAAAGGCTGATTGAATCAGTGAATTCCCGTGCCATGGGCTGTCTCTCTGTGTCTGATCTGTTGTGTGCCAAGCCTCTGTGATGTTCTCCTAAGCCAGTCTGTCTTGTGCTGACCTTGTTTTTGAAAACTCTGAGAACAACACTAGTTGTTACCAGTCTATCATCTTGCGTCACCCAAATAACATATAGCACGCTGCTTCAGTTCCTCTCTGCTTTCCCCAGGTTAGCTAGAATAAAACATCTCAGTAATCAGAAACATCACATGGAAAATTTCTTTTAAAAATGCATCTGTCATTTTAGAGATTTAAAGGTGTACTGTGGCAAAAAGTTTACTTCTGCACATTGTGGCTTTAGAACACTGCTTCCTAGTCTGACTGTGTGATTTAACTTTTTCAATTATAACATTTTGTTTTATTCCCAGCTCTGGTGGTAGCTGTTCTGCGCTTCATACAACTGAAACCAAAGGTTTTAAATCCATGGCTGAATATTAGTGGATTGGTGGCACTCTGTCTGGCTTCCTTTGGAATGACCTTACTTGGTAATTTTCAGGTACTTCATTTGGCCTTTTTCACCTCCATCTCACACTTCACCTATATGATGATCACAGCCACTGAGTTATAGTCACTACGTGGCCCATAGAATTCTCCATGAATCTTTAAAAAAATGCTAACAGTGGTTCCTGATATGCACAGTTTCTCCAGCAGTCAGCCCATCTGTTCTTTGAGCCTCCCCTACGTAAGTCTGAATTAAACATGAGAAATTCCTCCCTATGCATTGGAAATACAGCACAGCTATTGGGAAACGTATCTACTAAAATAGGGCTTTCAAACCGCTATATACTTTTTTTCATAACAAATTTTATTCTAATGTACCTTTCTAGAAAATTAATAGGATCATTGCCTTTCTGTAATTAAACATTGAACATTCTTATTGGATGAAACCTTGCATTTTAGATAAGCAAGCTCACATGGGAGTCAGTTTGAAAACCCAGAATTTCTCTAGAACGCCTGTGACTTGAATAAGGAGGTACTAACCCTCACTCTTCTTCCCAGAGATGTAGAAACCCAAGGTCACTTAAGCATAATTTCCCTTGCCAATACCCTCACACAACTCTTGACCTAAATGACTTCATTTGTAAAATAGACATGGAGACCCTGCCCAGTTACAGTAGTTTTCTGTTTTCCCTGCCTCCATTCCCTCCCCAGCATCCTCAGGCCTCTGTGATATACTACTGCTAGAAACTTCCTCCTTGCAGTCAAACACCAATCCTGACACTTCTCCGCCGTCTGTTGAGTGAAATCCAAATGGTGCAGGCATTCCAGACACTCAGCATTCTAGTGAGTGTTTAGGAATGTTCTTACTGAAAATATGGTAGTGGATTTTCTAAGACTGTCTCTCGTCCTTGACCCTCAGTGCTGATAATTCATTAAATTAGGATAACTCATTCCCCAAGATGTCCCCTGGCACACAGTAGCAACTCAATAAGTATTCTTTCTAATAAATAAATTTATTTATTTATTTTTATTTTTGTGGCTGCACTGGGTCTTCGTTGCTGCGCGCGGGCTTTCTCTAGTTGCGGCGAGTAGGGGCTGTTCTTTGTTGCAGTGTGCGGACTTCTCATTGCGGTGTCGTCTCTTGTTGCGGAGCATGGGCTCTAGGTGCACGGGCTTCAGTAGTTGTGGCACGTGGGCTTAGTTGCCCCACGGCATGTGGGATCTTCCCAGACCAGGGCTTGAACCTGTGACCCCTGCATTGGCAGATGGATTCTTAACCACTGTGCCACCAGGGAAGCCCTTAATAAGTATTTTTTACTTAATGGGCTGTCTGACAGATAGGCAGGCAATCCCACCCATTCCTCTAACTATTCTAGATCTCATTCCGTATCAACCTAGATAATGAGAAAGCTGCATTCTTAGAACATATTGGCTAGGAGGATGAATTATCAGGAGAATATTTGAGAGTTTATCTGTTAAGCTCCAAAATGTTAGGGCACAGAGCATTTTTTATTGAGATTTTGGTGGTAGTCTTTCCTCCACTTATCCATCTGTGCTACAGGGACTGGCATGTTGTAAAATGCTCAGTAACTATCATTTCTCTCAACCAGGTCTTAGATGGAAGTTACTGCATAGACATTTTGTTTTTCACTAAAGTTCCCCGAAGAATCCCAGTGATTGGGTTGTTTGGGTGAACCACAGATATTCAAAACTGTAAATGATGACGCTATATATGAAGAACATTTTCTGGAATATCTACAGAGATTACACAGGAAACAAATAACACATTAGTTGCCTGTGGAGAAACCAGGTGGCTAGTATATGAGATAAGAGACAGACTTTTCAATCTATACTCTTTTTACAATTTTTTAAAGTTTGGCCCATGTAACTGTATCATCTATTTTTAAAATTAGAATTAAAAAGTAAATGAACAGACTATGTAGACCATGGAAAACCAATTTCCTAGTAGTAAAATTTGACTTGGGGAATCATTACTTAAAGTGTTTCAGGACTTTCCTGGCGGTCCAGTTGTTTGGACTCCACGCTTCCAATGCAGGGGGTGTGGGTTCGATCCCTGGTCAGGGAACTAAGATCCCACATGCTGCGCAGCCAAAAAATAAATAAATAACAATAAAATAAAATAAAATGTTTCAAAAATATGTGTTTTGAACTGTGGGGGGGGGGAAATGGCTTCTTCAAAGAAGAAAAAATCCTACAGCCAAAACAATAGAAAAAAATTGTAAAGGGAAAGTAATATTGATTTGATACAACCATTATTCATAGCAACGCTAAACAATAAAACACCTGAAGGCAATGGCGATTCAAAAAGATATTTTCACCATGTTTTTAAAGCCATCTTTCAACAGTAGATTTTATTACCTGTGTTTCCTATATATGTGGGGTACATGTGTAGTTAAAAATATATGCAATTAATAAAGGTGTTTTAAGTGACAGATATATTTTTTAAATCAGTGGGTAATGATTTGGGCAGTTTACATCTCTAACCCCCAATTGAAATAACCCAGATGGGTCTCCTTTAACCTATTAACTGTATAAAAGCCTTGACCAGGAATCTTCGAACACTGTTGCCCTAATGGGTCTCCAGATATGGCAAAAGCTCATAAGTGCAGTTTTCTTATTATAATAGGAAACAAAACAAAAGCCCATTAACAATGAATTGGCCACATTACATAGACTGGCCAGTTTTGTAAGAGTAAAGAACAGCTCAAGTGTTATTAGTTGTCCCAGCCAGTGAAATCTTGACCTGCTTAGAATTGTCCATCCTCAATCAGTAAATACACAGCCGGATTCTGGTCTCATTTCTTAGTGTAGAAAACAGAGTTTGGGGTTTATGTCTGTAGAAACTTTGACATTTCTCTTTTTTTGTGTAACTCTCCTGCTTTTTTCTTTTACTTTTCTACAAACCTTTTCTGGAAAATAAATTCAAAGAATAAATTACCACTGCCTGTATGATTCTTCCAAACAAACGTTTTGAGGTGTGGGCATACTATTCATTTCTCTTCTTCCCCTCAGAGTTGGAACCAAGGGAGAATAGACACAAAGAGCCAGTGGAGATGAAGGGTTCTACTCTTTCTACAACCTATCATCCCATTATTGGGACATCTCTTTACCTATTTTTTCCTCCTTCACGTATTCCATTGGCTTGTATGTATTTTCTAAATGGGCCTCCACAGGTCATTATCTGTTCATCCCTTAGCTCACAAATGATGAAGAAATCCATAATGTCGGAACTTCCTTGACTTTTGGATTTGGCACACTGACCTGCTGGATCCAGGCTGCATTGACACTCAAAGTAAACATCAAGAATGAAGGACGGAAAGTTGGAATTCCACGAGTTATTCTCTCAGCATCTGTCACTCTCTGCGTGGTCCTCTGTATCCTTTGAATGTGAAAACGTTCTTTGCCAGTGAGATTAAAACACAGATAAGTTGTGCATGTAGAAGATGAGAAGAGTGCCATTCTCAGTTGGTTAGGATATACTGTCGTATCAACTCAGAATATTAGACAAAAAAGAAAAATAAATAGTTATAAAAACGAAAACTTTCAGACCTATTTTTCATGCCAAAGAGGAGATGGAGAACCAAGCTCTGCCTTCTCAAAACGGTTTCAATCTGTAGGAATGGTGCCATGCATTCTCCTTTTGATGTAAAGTTTCCTTTTGTGAAAAACATAGAATGCATAACCAAAAGAGAATTGTAGGGTTTTTTTCCTTCCATCTTGAAAAATTCTTTTCATTTTCGACTTTTTTAGTGGCTCTGTTATTTCATTTAATCTATTAACTCTAAAATGAATTTCTAGGGACAAAAATACATTTATACCTTTCAGGAAAACAAGTAAGCTTTTCTGGAAAAATTCAAGAACTAGATTACCACTGCATGTACTGTTGTCCTAAACAAATAATTTTGAGGTGCTATTTATTTCCCTTCATCCCTCGGAGTTTGAACCAATGGAGAACAGTCACACGGAGCCAGATGGGGATGAAGAAATCAGCCTTTATTCCTAGTAAACTTGGAAAGGAAAATTGTGCAGGCCTCTTATCTTACACCCTGGAATTCAATCTATCCACCCAGTAAGAAGCAGAGAAATCAGGGAAAGGCAGAGGAGAGCACTACACTCAGCTGGAGCCCAAACAGATCGCAGAGGGACTGGTCTAGGGTGGAGCACAGTGACCCCACCTACTATAGCAGGGCCCAGTGGAAGTCGGCCAGTAACCACCCCACCAATCAGATCAGTCACTCAATCCTAAGTGTTTACTCCATTAGGTCCTCTGGAAACTGGAGAAGAAGGGAGTTCCTAGACGGCAAACTGTATAGCTAACACAGTTACAATCATCAATATAATAGCCAATATTTATTGGGTACTTATAATGTGCTAGGCAGTATTCTAAGCACTTTAAATGTGTCAACCCTTTTAATCCTCACTTAACAAGTAGGAATAGTGAAAAACGAAGGTTAATTACCCAAGATCACACATGGTATGTGTCGATTTGTTCTAAACTCAGGCTCAGTTCTTATACTCTTAACCACTATGCCATCCCTCCTTAGAGTGGCTTTAAAATACGAAAATGTTGGGCTTCCCTGGTGGTGCAGTGGTTGAGAGTCCACCTGCCGATACAGGGGATGCGGGATCGTGCCCCGGTCCGGGAAGATCCCACATGCCGCGGAGCGGTTGGGCCCGTGAGCCATGGCCGCTAAGCCTGCGCGTCTGGAGCCTGTGCTCCGCAACGGGAGAGGCCACAACAGTGAGAGGCCCGCGTACCGCAAAAAACAAAACAAAACAAAACAAAAACCGAAAATGTTTAGCGTTTGGAGATGTTCATTAGTGGAGTATTTGGAGCCATTTCTTTATTCTTCCCTCACAAACTGCCATTCAGTCATTTTAGCGGTTTTCTTAAGTCTCATTAGATTGAGAACATTTAAGGACTTGAAATTCAAGCCAAAAAACTTGCTTATTACTAGCAACCTGATAAAATATTTTATGAGTAAACGGGTCAGAATTCTGCCAGTGCGAGATTTGAAGATATATTCCTCCCCTGTAAGTTAATATTGCTTTGGCAACATTTTGAACCCTCAGTCAGAAGAGTATGTACAGATTTTAAATCATTCTGAGTTTTGAGCTTATACCAAACAATTCTGATCCATGATATTTCCGAAGACTTGGAACCATTTCGTGGTTCCCAGGTGAATGAATCCAGGCCTAGTCAGGAGAGCGAAGTTTGGCTGAAGTAGTTGTCACAGAATTTTTCACTCTCTGAAAATTTCCCAAGATTTTAAGGCTAAGTTCTGAAGGTAGAACTAATTCTAAGGGAACAATTCTGATTTTTCTAAATAACTTTATTTAGTCCTTGGCCTCTTAGCTTTTCACTATAGAACGTTATGAACCTCTCTCCTCCCCAGCTCCTACCTTCATATATACTGATGTGTGTGTGTGTGTACATATACATACACTCTGTGTATAGTCAGGCATAGATGAATCATCTGTTCTTTGGTTTTTTAATTGCCTGCTTTCATTTAAGTTTAAATGCAACACCAGGAATGAAACCAGCCTATAGAATATTGTCTGAAAGGCAATAGTGAAAACTAGAGAGAAGAAGAGGGGCCACTTAGACCTTATTAGTATCACTGCAGAGACAAACACAGCCTATATGGAGGTAGTTAGCTGTTTGATACGTTCACATTGTTCCATCGTCATTTGCAGTGTCTTTTTTTTTTTTTTTTTTTTTGTGGTACGCGAGCCTCTCACTGTTGTGGCTTCTCCCGTTGTGGAGCACAGGCTCCGGACGCGCAGGCTCAGCGGCCATGGCTCACGGGCCCAGCCGCTCCGCGGCATGTGGGATCCTCCCGGACCGAGGCACGAACCCGTGTCCCCTCCATCGGCAGGTGGACTCTCAACCACTGCGCCACCAGGGAAGCCCTGCAGTGTCTTTTAAAAATACAGCGTTATTTTTCTGGCCAACTAGTTACTTTGGAATTGTAATTCTTTAGCTAGTCTCACAGTTTATTAGGCAGCCATAGAGTATAGTGGTCGAATGCATGGCCAGGGAGTCAGAGTGCTTGTGTTTGAATCCCAGTTCCACCAGTTAATACCCGTGTTACCCATTTGGCCTCCGTTTCCCTATTTTAAGCGAACTGCTGATAACAGGATGTTGTGATGAATAAGTTAGGTTTTCCATGAAAGCACCTAGAAGCATGTCTGGCACAAAGTAAGGGCTCAATAATGTTACCTTGTATTATTTATGTAGATGGTGTTCAGCTGGCTCTGTGAAGCTCTTCTGCTAGTCAGGGGGAGAGCCAGGCTTTTCCCGTAACCTGTCTCTGCCCAGAAAAGAGCCCCGTCTTAATGTGGCCGATGGAGGAACTTGCCTTGACTACTTCTCCCCAGACTTCATCCTCATGGCCCAAGGCATCCACCTGTACGCAGCCAGGGTCCAGTGGGGCCTGGTCATGTGCTTCCTGTCTTACTTTGGCACCTTTGCTGTGGAGTTCCGGCATTATCGTTATGAGATTGTATGTTCTGAATACCAGGAGACTTTCCTAAGCTTCTCAGAAAGCCTGTCTGAAGCTTCTGAATATCAAACCGACCAGGTGTAACCCATCAGTTTTTCCTTGCTGGTGAGGTGGGTGTAGCATCAGGGGAGGGGCCAAGGCACACCCACAGGACTTGACACACAACCTCATGACACATCGTAAACACAGGCACGTGCACACGCACACACTCACACACACATTCATGGCCACGTTTGCCAAACGAGCGTTTCGGGGCGAGTTATTTAACAAAAAAGCACAAGCCCTATGTGTCGAAATACACGCTGTTAGCACTGAAAATATAATGCACGACAGAGCAAGAAGCTTGTGCATGATCACCTCTCTTTTCCCCTCTCTCCCAGCACCCCCTGCTCTTCTTGTCCTCTTCACGTATTCCAGACATCCTGATCACCCTACCTTGGGCAGGCCAAATGTAACATGGGAATAATGCCAACTCCCAACTGCCTTCAGATGCAGAGGGCTTGGAACCAGCTCACGAGGACATTCTGAATCTGGCACTAGGGCTCTTGAATGGACAGAGTGTCATTTGGTTGGATGGAAACTGTACAGAGATGTGACCCCGTGTAACCTGTGGATGATGTTGGATCAAGGATAGAACTTTCCCACAAAAACTCCCTTCATCATCGTTCAGTGGCTGTCTGAGCAGATTCGACAAAAGGAATACGCTACGAGCTGTGAGGGGGAAGCCCACCACCACGATTTGGACTTTACTGTGACTGAGAAAATATTTCCAAATGTGAATATTTGTAGGCCATGGTCTGCCATGGAGAGATGGGGGTAGCGAGGGTGTGGTTTCAGTTTTGCTTCCATAGTATGCTATGTTCAGTTTTTATTTTCTATTTCATAGTTTGCTTTGTTTTCTTTTTTTTTTTTTTGAAGTAACTACCATGGTTGTCTTGGGGCCTCACGGACAGAGAAGATGTAGGCCAAACGCAAGAACTGAGCTTGTTTGGGGTTCAACATGATAAAAGAAAAAAAAAAGAAAGGTCACCTGCAGGCTTAATTTGCTGCTTTTATGTTTGAAGCTAAGAAAATGTTCACAGAAAAGCACAAAGAAATACGTGTGGAGGTAATAAAAAGAGCTCCTGCTGGACATTTGGAAAAGAGAGGAGTTTCAGAGGATCGTGTTGTAAATCCAAATCAAGGAGGAGTTTCTTAATATGTATCTGTTGCTCAAATTTAGTATTTTGGGGGGCGGGGGGTTAAGGGCTTTTCATATTCAGAATTTGTAGAAGCCAATTAAATGGTTACCCTCCCCGAAAAACAAATTGGTTCAGTTCGTCCCCTACAACACATCATGTAGTTCCCACCTGCGAAGAGTTTAGAACTCAAACTCTATTCCTGGGCTTTAGAGGATGTGCTTCATAAAAAAGGGCAGAATTCTCAATCAAAATGCGTTGGAGTGGGCCAAGCTGATGGACCCTCCGTGAGTGCACTTTGTTTCAAGAAATCCCCAAACTTACTTCATAGGGGCTTGGGATTTCATGGAATATAATGTGAAAAAATGTTTTTTTAATCCAACCCAAACTCTGAGCTTCTTGAGGAGGGGGTTCAATGACTTTTCATCTCTGTATTTATCCCCACCTCTTAGCACAGTGCCTGGCACATATTAGGTGCTCAACAAACATCTGTTGAATAGAATTACTGGTAATTTACAGTACAAAAAAGGAGTATCAGAGAAAGACTCAAAGATGTGTGAGAGAATGGAAGATGACTGTTTCATGCAAGACAGGAATGGAAGAAATCACGAGGGTTAGATGGGGGAGGCAGAACACCTCTAAGGGACAAGTAAAATGTGAGAAAAAGAGACAAGCAGAGAGTGTTCTCCTATTAGAAAGTCATCTTACTGTAAATAGTCCAAGGTGACATTTATTATTTTTGAATACTGCTTTTGGGGTTTTTTTTTCATTTTTATATTTTAAAAATTTTATCAGAGAACAAAGATTTATGAAGTTTTCTTTTACTCTACACGATCCAAATTAAATAGCTTTTGGTGATGCACCGTACACTTTCTTAAGAGTAGATCTAATAGCGCATTTTAACAGAATCAAGCAATGACTGGCATTATTCATCGGGATCTGACCACTAAATAAAATTCTTTTGTGCAGAATTGTGATTTTTCTTTTGTCTCTTACAAGAACATTTCTTCTCTAATATTAAAGCATGTGTAAACTGACTCAGACATTATGTTGAAAACTTCAGTGTGACATTGGCAGCATATTTCTAGGGTGTTTTCCAACGCTAACAACCAATTCTCTGATTCTCTGGACACCAACTGGGTGTCCTACAATTCAGTTCAATTCTGACACTACCCAAAGTTATCCTCAGACCCCACGGGTTTAAAGGCTTGGTCCCGCAAGACCTCCCTCGCTTCAAATGCCGGTTGCAAGTATCATGTCCCCAGATAACCCACACTTCGGTCCAACCTGGTCATAAAATTGGAGGGTTCCCACAATTCCCTTCCCTTCTGGATTCAATAATTTCCTGGAACAGCTCGCAGAACTTGGGAAAACACTTTACTTCCATTTTCTGGTTTATTATAAAAGATATAACTTGAGAGCAGCCAAATGGAAGAGATGCATGGGGCAAGGAAGGGGAGGGATGCAGGGGCACAGCATCCTCCCAGGGTTCAATGTGCTCACCAACCCAGAAGCTCTCTGAATCTCACTATTGCTGAGTTTATAGAGCTTCCTCTCCAGCCCCCTCTGCCACCCCTGCCTGGAGGTCAGTCAGTAGGTCTAGCCACTTGGTCTTTCTGGTGACCAGCTCCAACCTGAGGCCATCTAGTGGCCTCACCCTTAGTGATCTCATTAGCATAAACTCAAGTGTGATCAAAGGGACTCATTACAAAAAACAAAAGCCATTCCTATCACTCAGAAAATGCCAAGAGCTTTAGCAGCTCTTGGCAGGAACCGGAAGACAAAGACCAAATAAATTTTTGTATTAGACCACACAGACACATAAAGATCAAGATTACAGAACCTCCTAGGAGTTAAGGACCACAGCATTCATCCAGAAGGACAAGGCCAGGGAATCTGCATTTGGAGTGAGCATTCCTGGAGGAGCTAACGCAGATGACCCAGAGAACAAAATAGTAAATATACTACACTATGTTTCTGGTAGTCCAGCTAAGTCTCTTGAAGAAAAGTTGCCTTCCTGGTCAGGAGAGAAATATTTTACGAACAATGTTAACATTTTCAAGGTTCAATAGTTTTTGATTTAACGGAGAACTGACAGTAAGGTCAAGTTTTATTACCTGTGTTATTTATTGGGTTTTCTTTGCCCCTGGTATGGGAAAGTAAAACTTGTGTACCCTGAAATTTGCATTCTGCTGGTTATTGTGGAGACTGGTACATCACTGTTTATTTTGGTCCTTAGGCATTGTGTCAGGATGGATCGGGTTTTGCTATCCCAAAATAAAACTAACGAAACTAAAGTTTATTACTCATGCTAGGTGTCTAACCCGGGTTATCAAAGGGGCTCTGCTCATCACTATGACTCAGACCCTGGCTGGTAGATGCTCCGTCTTAACACTGCTCCCACAGTTGCTGTCAGCCAAGGCAATGTGGGAGACTGCTCACTGGTCTTAAAGCTGCTCTGAAGTGACAAACAAAACCACGTGGCCATACCCTAGAGTGGCTCTCCTGCCATGGGCTCAGAATGGGAGAAACATTTGTGAACAGCCTAGTAACTTACTGGCCACAATAAGTGGACTCCTGGCCACATGTGTTTTGTCCCTCAAAGTAGTGGGAAGTTGGGGAAAGAGAATTCCACATGTGAAATAAGTTGATTTTCACAATCCTCAGTTCCATATCAGCTCAGATTCCCTATTAACATTCCTCAAAGTGAGGGTTCCAAGAAACAGCAAATATCCAAATCTGAAGTCCAAGGAAGGGAGGGTGGGTGAGAAAGCTAGGTTCCTCACTGGAAAAGCAAAGATCTTTCCATTAGCATAACTATTGTTTTATTTCTCCTATCTTAAAAAAAAAAAAAGTCCATATTTGCTCTCTCCAGCCCCTCTCTCCCAATTCTTTCTTCTTCTTTTTTAAAATTTATTTATTTATTTATTATTTATTTTTTTGGTTGCATTGGGTCTTTGTTGCTGCGCACAGACTTTTTCTAGTTGCGGCGAGCGGGGGCTACTCTTCGTTGTGGTGCGCGGGCTTCTCATTGCAGTGGCTTCTCTTGTTGTGGAGCATGGGCTCTAGGCGCGCAGGCTCAGTAGTTGTGGCTCGCGGGCTCCAGAGCGCAGGCTCAGTAGTCATGGCGCACGGGCCTAATTGCTCCGCGGCATGTGGGATCTTCCCAGACCAGGGCTCAAACCTGTATCCCCTGCATTGGCAGGTGGATTCTCAACAACTGCATCATCAGGGAAGCCCCCAATTCTTTCAAAAAATTTTTAAAAATTTTGTTGAAGTATAGTTGATTTACAATTGTGTTAATTTCTGCTGTACAGCAAAGTGACTCAGTTATACATATATATTTTTTTCATATTCTTTTCCATTATGGTTTATCACAGGATATTGAATATGTTCCTTGTGCTATACAGTAGGACCAATTCTTTCCTGAACACACTCCAGTCTTGCTTGTTACCACTTCACTGGACCTGCTCTGCTCAAGTTCTCCAAAGACCTTGTCATGTTATATACACAGTTCATTCTTTTCATACCTTACCTAGCAACACTTCACAACTGGATCACCTACCTGCATAAACATTTTCTTCACGTGGCTTCCAGAACACCATGCTTTTTTAGTTTTCCTCCTGCTTCTGTCCCCTCCTCAGTCTCCTTTGCTGGGCCTTCTCCTCCCTGACATCTTTGAATGTTGAAGTCCCCCATGGCTCAGGCCTTGGAACTCTTCCTTCCCATCTACACCCACTCTCTTGGTGACCTCATGCAGTCTTCTAGTTTGAACAATTGCCATATGCTGACCTCTCCCAACTTCTCCAGCCCAGACCTCTATCCTAAATGCCAGACCTGTATATACAACTACCATTGTGACATCTCCCCTTGAAGGGCACCTAAAGTTTAACAGTCCTGATCTGATCTCTTTAAACTCACTCCTCCAGGAGTCTTCCCATCTAAGTTAAGGACAACTCATCTTTCAGTTACCAGACAGAAACCTTGAAGTAATCCTTATCTCTTCTTTCTCTCACACCCCACCCACATCTGTCAGCAAATTTGGTTTGCTCTATCTTCAAATTATAATAGAATTCGTCCACTGCTACCATCTAATCCAAGCCACTGCCATCTCTCCTGGACTTTTAGAATAGCCTACAAAAACTACTTTCTCTGCTTTTTCATTTGCTCCCTTCAGACTGTCCTCAGCACAGCAGTCACAATGATCTCAGATCATCACTCCTCTGCTTAAAATCCTCCAGTGGCTTCTCTTGTACTCCTACTAAAAAACCCCGTTCACTAAAATGCCCTACAAGCCCCAACAGGACCTGCCTCTCCATCTTTCATTTCGCCTGGTCCACTCCCTCTGCCTCCTTGTGTTCCTCCAACAGCCAGCCATGCTCTGACCTCAGGACTTTTGCACTTGCTAAAACCTCTGGCTTGGACAATCTTCCCCCGTCTCTCACCTTCTTCACCTACTTAAGTGTTACCTTCTCACTAAGGCCTCCTTGGCCTCTAAAATTCACCCCCCTCAAGCCCATCCCAACACTGTCACTCTTTCCAGCTTTATTTTGCCCCATAGCATTTTTAAAAACATGGTCCTGGGCTTCCCTGGTGGCGCAGTGGTTAAGAATCCACCTGCCAATGCAGGGGACACGGGTTCGAGCCCTGGTCTGGGAAGATCCCACGCAGAGCAACTAAGCCCATGCGCCACAACTACTGAGCCTGCGCTGTAGAGCCCACGAGCCACAACTACTGAGCCCGCCTGTCACAACTACTGAAGCCCGTACGCCTAGAGCCCGTGCTCCACAACAAGAGAAACCACTGCAGTGAGAAGCCCGAGCACCGCAACAAAGAGTAGCCCCCACTCGCCACAACTAGAGAGTCTGCGCACAGCAACAAAGACCCAACGCAGCCAAAAATAAATTAATTAAAAAAAAAAAACATGGTCCTGTGATTACTTAAAAGTCTGACATATGTAACCCTCTCTAACACATTTTACTTATTTTATTATCTCATCTTCTCTACCCCTAAAGTGCAAGCTCCACAAGGGCAGGGATTTTTGTCTGCCATATACCTGGCACCTAGAACAGTGCCCAGCATATAGTTAAGTGCTTAGTAAATTTTTTTAACACCTTTATTGAAATATAATTGCTTTACAATGGTGTGTTAGTTTCTGCTTTATAACAAATTGAATCAGCTATACATATACATATGTCCCCATATCTCCTCCCTCTTGCGTCTCCCTCCCACTCTCCCTATCCCACCCCTCTAGGTGGTCACAAAGCACCGAGCTGATCTCCCTGTGCTATGCGGCTGCTTCCCACTAGCTATTTGTTTTACATTTGGTAGTGTATATATGTCCATGCCACTCTCTCACTTCGTCCCAGCTTACCCTTCCCCCTCCCCGTGTCCTCAAGTCCATTCTCTACATCTGCATCTTTATTCCTGTCCTGCCCCTGCCCCTGGGTTCTTCAGAACGATTTTTTTTTTTTTAGATTCCATATATATGTGTTAGCATACGGTATTTGTTTTTCTCTTTCTGACTTTGGTAAATATTTTTTAAAATAAATGAATGACTGGTAGCTACTATCCCCTTCTTTTTCTTTTCTTCTTTCTTTTTTTTTTAATTTAGTCTCTTAAATATGAGCTGCTCAGTGTTCAAGGCACTTAGGAAACAATAGTAACAGGGTCAGATTTCAGAGGATGCAACTGTCCCCATGCTTCTCATAGCAAACAGCTTTATGGGTCTTAAGGAGGAAATTCTAGATTTAAAAAAGGGTTTTTCTTATGATGTCTGCAGCAACTAGTACACGTTAAATACCCAAGTTCTAAATAGGACCTAAAATAATCCTTATGCAAACTCCGTGTCAGTACCTGATTTTCTCTCATGGAGCTTCAAAAATAAAATCGTTATTTTTGGATAACTGGGTCCTTACCTGAGGAAAATTGCATCTATTTCATGGTTTTAAGACAGGAAGCTGAGATGACTCTGCAGGTCATACTCAGATATTTTAAATTTAAATCGTCAAAAACTCTCCTTACAAATACTGTTTGGATTAGGATAAAGAAAATGGTGTAAGTTATTGAATGAATATTTTTGTAGAAAGTAGAACTAAGGGATTTAACAGTCAATATTGGAATAATATCTAACACCTCTAGATTTTTGTTAAACCAAGTTTAGATTTGTAGCCCGGGATCGTTCAGAGGGGCTGGAGCAAAAGAGCTTTGACTAAACACAGGAACAAAGTGGATCCAGGGACTAGAAGTACTCCAGGGACTTCCCTGGCGGTCCAGTGGTTAGGACACCGCACTTCCACTGCAGGGGGTCTGGATTTGATCCCTGGTCGGGAAGCTAAAATCCCACAAGCCGTGCAGTGCGGCCAAAAAAATAATAATAATAAAATTTTTAAAAAACAACAAAAAAATAAAGAAGTACTCCAGAGACTACCCAGTGATTTGCTTCTTGAATGGCCCTGGAGGCGCCTTCTCAAAATACAGCCGACTTCCATGTCATATCTATAAGCATTATCATTTCTTGCCCTTGGAAAGCTTTAAATGCTACCTTTCGCTAGTATGAAACCTGAGAGCATGATGCCTATTATTACTGGCAGTCTTTTTCTACCCCATTGCTCTGTATTCTGTAAGTAATGAACTCCTGGAATTTCAAGCACAGGCTGTTAGGAATGGGAAGTAAAGAACAAATTTGTGAGGCTGTGAAAAAGACAGTGGGTGTCACTTGCTACCCATGTGAGGAGGGTGAAGGGGAAGGAAAGAGACATTCTGAGGTTTCAAGCCTGGATGATTGGGAAGGTGGAACACTCACAAAATCTAGGAAGATAAGAGATGCCACTGTTTGGAGGGAGGAAAAGGGAGCACGTGAGGCAATCTTGATGCTCCTCACTTGCACTCTGCAGCACAGGCCCTTTAAATCCATCTGTGCTGAAAGGGATGAGAAGTCTGTCCACTGCTTGGTACCATATGACACACTTGGTGACTTTCCAGTTACTGTGGCTGCCTAGCAAATTACCACAAAATATAGCGGCATAAAAATAACTATGCATTATGCTCACAGATTCTGTGAGTCAGGAATTCAGACAGGGCACAGCAGGGACAACTTATTCCTGCTCTACGATGTCTGAGGTCTCAGCTGGAAGACTTGAGGGCTGGAGGCTGGAAGCATCTGAAGGCTAGTTTATTCCTATGTCTGCAGATGGAGGCCAGCGTCAGCTTGGGGCCTCCTTTCCTCTCCCCAGGGGCCTCTCCACCTGGTCTCTCCCTATGGGCTAATTTAGGCCCTCACAGCATGGTAGCTGGCTTCCTCAGGGCAAGTGTCCGAGGCCTAGCTCCTGAAAAAAAGGATATAGAAACTGTATCCTTTTCATAACCTACCCTGGAAAGTCACAGAGCATCACTTCTGTGGGCCTCTTTTGGTTGGAGCAGTCATAAGCTCCCACCTAGATTCAAGGGAAGGGAACAAAGGCCCCCACCTCCTAGTGGGAGGAGTGTCAGTGTCACACTGTTAAAAGAGCACGTCGGGTGACATCAGTGAAAATGGAGGAATAAGGAACATCAAAAGTGCTTCCCTCCAAAAAAGCAACAAATAGACTGGCAAAAACTGTCACAATCAACTTTTTCAAAATTCTGGAAAGTTAGTAAAAGCTTACAGCAGCCCGGGGGAATGCTTAATCAAGGCAAAAACAGCTGAATCTCAGTAAAGACAGAGAGCTTGGTGGTGTTTTAACTCACCTTGCTCCCATCCCTGCTCCCCAGCTCAGGGGTAGCCTAGACAATAACAGCCTGTATTTCTGGAACGGGTAAGAGAACCAAAGGGAGCAGAAAAATGGACCTCATTTGCCAAGAACTGTGGTTGTTTGTTTTAGGCTGTGTATTAGTTCAAGCTGCAGTCACAAAATACCACAGGCTGGTTGTTTGAAACAGCAGAAGTTTACTTTCTCACAGTTCTGGAGGCTGGCAAGTCCAAGATCAAGGCTCTGGCCGATTCAGTTTTTGGTGAGGGCTGTCTGGTGTCTCTTCCTCCTGCTGTGAAGACATCAATCCCATCAGACTAGGGCCCCACCCTGATGACTTGCTTTAACCCTAACTATCTCCTGAAGGTCCTATCTCCAAGTAGAGTCACACTGGAGGTCAGGACTTCAACATATGAATCTGAGAGGGGCCGGTGGGGGGAGGGGGCGAGCCCTAGAATCACAATTCAGTGCATAACCATCTGCCTGGCGGCTCCTTGGAGGACTGGCTCAAAGAGTTTACCTTTATCTTGCCGAGCTAAGAATTCTGCCAGTGTTGAGGCAGCTGCCCAGGGGCATTTGTCAAAAAACGTTTAAAGGCAATGTATTAGTCACAGTTACCGGGAGCACTGGATAACAAATGGGACAAAAGACAGACTAACCAGAAAGCTTGAGAGGAAAGAGTGGAGAATGAGGTGCTTTGGCAAATAAGGGCTTTGAAAAGCTCTGACATATTCCTGGTGTTATGGGTTGAATTGTGTCTCCCCAAAAAGATTTGTTGAAGTCCTAATCCCCAATAGCTCAGAATGTGACCTTATCTGGAAATAGAATTGTTGTAGATGCAGTTGGTTAAGATGAGGTCATGCTGGAGTAGGGTAGGCCCCTAATCCAATACTACTTGTAAGACAGCATGTGAAGACACAGACACACAGGGAGAATGCCATGTGAGATGGAGATGGAGATTAGAGTAATACATCTGCATGCCAAGCACTGCTAAGGGTTGTCAGCTGTCATGAGAAGCTAGGAGGCAAGGGACAGATTCTCCTTCAGTGCTTTGGTGCTTCCAGAAGGAACCAACTCTGCTGACACCTTCACTTCAGATTTTTGGCATCCAGAACTGTGAGAGAATAAATTTCTATTGCTTTAAGCCACCCAATTTGTGGTATTTTGCAGCCCTAGAAAACTAATACAACAGGTAAATATTAAAAGAAAATATAAATATGTTTGTTGTTTGTAACTCCTTTTTTTTCTCCTATCTGGTTTAGAAGACAACTGCATAAAGAAATAATTATAAATCTATGTTGATAGGCACACAATAAAGATGTAATTTGTGACAACAACATAAGTGTGGGGGGGATGGAGTTACGTATGAACCAAGTTTTATATCCTATTAAAATTAAGGTAGTAGTAATTAGAACTGGATTGGTATAAACTAAGATGTTAATTATAACCCCCAGAGAAACCACTAGGAAAATAACTCAAGAATATAGTGTAAAAGAAACGACAAGCAAACTAAAATGGTGTACTAAAAAATACCTCTTTAACACAAAAGAAGTCAGTAATGGAAGACTGAGGACCAAAAAAGATATAAGAAATATAGAAATCAATTTTGAAGTATATAATGCAGTATTGTTGACTATCATCAAATGTTGCGTGTTAGATCTCCAGAACTTATTCATCTTCTAGTTACAAGTTTGTACCCAATAGCAAAATGACGAAGTAGGTCCTTATCAGTAATTACATGAAATGTGGTGGATTAATCTTCAATTAAAAGGCAGAGACTGACAGAATGGATTTTTAAAACATAATCCGCTATACTCTGTCTCCATGAAACACATTTTCAATTTAAAGGTAAAAATAGGGCTTCCCTGGTGGTGCAGTGGTTGAGAGGCCACCTGCCGATTCAGGGGACGTGGGTTCGTGCCCCGGTCCGGGAAGATCCCACATGCCATGGAGCGGCTGGACCCGTGAGCCATGGCCGCTGAGCCTGTGTGTCCGGAGCCTGTGCTCCGCAACGGGAGAGGCCACAACAGTGAGAGGCCCGCGTACCGCAAAAAAAAATAAAATAAAAATAAAGGTAAAAATAGGTTGAAAATTAAAAAATGAAAAAAGATATGCCATGTAAACAGTAACCAAAACAGGGCTGGAGTGGTCAGAGTAACATTAGGCAAAATAGACTTTTAAGACAGAAACTGTTACAAGACACAAAAAAGTTTATTCATGATAATGTTAAAGGGCCAATCCATCAAGAAGATATGACAATTATAGACATATATACACCTAAAACAAAGCACCAAAGTAAATGAAGCAAAAACAGACAAGAATTAAAGGAGGAAATAGTCCAACAATAATAGATTGAGAATTCAATACTCCACATTTACATTTAACAATGGAAAAAACAACTAGACAGAAGACTCAATACTATAAACCAACTACACCTAGTGAACATCTACAGAGCACTCCACCTAACAACAGAATACAATGCTCTTCTCCATGGCATAGAGGACATTCTCCAGGACAGACCATATGTTAGGCCACAAAACAGGTCTCAAAAAATTTTTAAAGATCAAAATCATACAAAGTATGTTCTCCAAGTACAATGGAATGAAATTAGAAACCAATAACAGAAGGAAATTTAGAAAATTCACAAATATGTGGAAACTCAACAACACACTCTAAAACAACCAATTGTTCAAAGAAGAAATCACAAAGAAACTAGAAAATACTTCAAGATGAACAAAAATGAAAACACAAGATACCAAAATCTACAGGATGCAGTTAAAGCAGTACTCAGAGGGAAATTCACAGCTATAAATGACCATATTTAAAAAAATAAGAAAGATCTCAAAGCAATAACCTAACCACCCACCTTAAGGAACTGGAAAAAGAAGAGCAAACTAAACCCAACACAAGCAGAAGGAAGGAAATAATGAAGATTAGAGACAAATAAAATAGAGAACCTTAAGGAACTAGAAAAAGAAGAGCAAACTAAACCCAACACAAGCTGAAGGAAGGAAATAATGAAGATTAGAGACAAATAAAATAGAGAAGCAAAAAACCCAAATGTTGCTTCTTTGAAAAGATCCACAAAATTGATAAATCTTTAGCTAGACCTCATATTATCTCAACTTAAACTAATCATACTTTTGTTCCCACCACTCCACCGAGACTGCATTTGTCCAATCCAAGGGCCACTGCTATTCTCAAATGACTTGAATTCTTACCAGCACTGACACATTTGAGCACCCCCTTCTTCATTTGGCCCTCATGCTTCTCTCCTGATTTTCCTTCCTCCAGGCCCAATCCTTTTCCATCTCCTTTGCTGGTTTCTCTCCTTAGCTTGATCTCTAACGTTGGAGACTAAGGGCTCTGTCTAGGCCTTCTATCAACAGTCTCTTCTTATGTGCCCACATCCCATAGCTTCTAATAGCATCTCCAGGCCAATGAGCTCACAAATCTGATCTCCAGCCAGGGCAAGACCCTCAGCTCTAGACTTAAATTCAACTGCTTGTTGGTCACGTTTACCCTGGCATTTCACACTTTACGTGCTATGTCAGTGGCACCACCTATCCAACTGCTCAAGCTAAAAGTCTAGAAGTTATCCTACCAAATCCAATCAATAAACAAGTGCTATCATTGTCACCTCTAAAACATACTCTGAATGTGTCCACTTCCATATATTTCCACTTCTGCCACCCTAAGCCAAGCCACCACCATCCTTTACCTTTATTACTGCAATAGCCTTCTATCTTAGATGTAGCAAACTGTCTCTCTGAAGCACCATTTTATTCATGAACTGGAGGTTATAAACCTAAAAACATGTCCCAGACACCCTAACATGTAGAGTTCTGGGTTAGAATCAGCTACTGCCAGTTAAAAGCACTAGCACAATATTTGTAAAGAGAAGGAAGACAGAGGCAATCTTCCTATTGGTATTGCTGTTGGTAAGCGAGGTCACAGAGTACCAGTGCTTGGAGGAAGTTGTAAGGGTTAATTTGGTATTCCAGTATCTGGCCAGCTTTGTGGATATGAGGCACAGTGTCAGTGATGGCAGGATTCCTCAGCTCTGGATTCAACTACTGTGGGAATCCTTCAGCTCCGTAGCCCAGCAGTAGCCCCCCACTACTACTACTCTAGTCCTTCCCATCAATTTTGTAAATGTCTCGCTCTTTCTTTAAAACCCCTCTCTGAATAAAATACCTAAAGCAGTTTCTGCCTTGGCATTCAACTCTGATATATCTAACTGGTTTCCTGCATCCACTCTTGCCCACCTATAATCCATTCTCCATCCAACAGAGAATTCCCTGAAAAATGTAAATCACATCATGCCATCTTCCATTTAAAATTCTCCAGTGGCTTCCCACCACACCTAGAAAACAACCCAAACTCCTTACCGTGGTACCAAGCCCTAATGATCTGGCTCTGCCCACTTCTCTGATGGCATCCAGCCACTGGCCTTCTCTCAATTCCTAGAATAGGCCAAGCTTTGCCCTAGATCTTTACTACATGCTGTTCCATCTTCATGGAATGCTCTTCCTTCTAGTTTCTCAAATATCTATTCTTTTATGTTTAGATTAGATGTCACGTTCTTTACATCCCCTTTGTAAAAAGCCACTCTACCCTAGTTTCTCTGCAGAGCACTTACTGGTGTCTAATTTTCTGTTGCTGTTTATTATTGACTGCTCCCTCCAAAAATGGATGTACCATGAGAGTAGGGAGGGACTTTGTCCCCTTATAGCATACTGTAGATGCTCAATAAATATTTGCATGAATAACTTAGGTAAAATCTGCAAGCAGAGTGAATTTTACTTCTGTTAGAGTTACTCCAATGTTTCAACAAAAACTACAAATTATTCTTAAATATTAAGTTGAGGATAACAGCAGTTTACCATCTAGGCTTGGGTGCTGGGAATTACAAATTCTTTTGGCATACATTACATTCAACTTTGTACTCCAATGGGCTTTTTTTTAAACCCCAAAACAAGTCCATTTTAACACTGCAGCTGGAAAAACCAGCTATCCAAAAATCACTGATTTTTTTAAAATGTGACTTAGGGAACAAGGGGGGAAGAGAAATATTAGTGGGTAGATTTCATTCAGGATTACTGCCATTTTTTCAAAACTACTCTGACTTTTGCAATATCATGTTATGATTTTTTGGTGTTTTTTTTTTGGCTGCATTGGGTCTTTGTTGCTGCGTGTGGGCTTTCTCTAGTTGCAGCGAGTGGAGCTACTCTTCGTTGCAGTGCGTGGGCTTCTCATTGCGGTGGCTTCTCTTGTTGTGGAGCACGGGCTCTAGGCATGCAGGCTTCGGTAGTTGTGGCATGGGGGCTCAGTAGTTGTGGCGCACGGGCTTAGTTGCTCCGCAGTATGTGGGATCTTCCTGGACCAGGGCTCGAACCCGTGTCCCCTGCATTGGCAGGAAGATTCTTAACCATCACGCCACCAGGGAAGCCCCATGTTATGGTTTTTAAGAATAAATATACTCATTTTCCTCTCTTAATGCTACCTCCTAACTCCCATCTGCTGTGTCTGGGGAGGCCTCACACTTGCTAGTCTCTAGAGAAACAGCACCATCTGCTGGGCAAAGCCTGCTGTGCACCTGTCTTGGTGAAAAACGTTGGGCTCTCAACTTCTTGCGCCACCATGAACTGGACACCAGTTGGGCTTAGCAACTAAAGCCTGCCTTGCAGAAGGCCAAACAGAAAGCCCTGCTACCACAGAAGTGCTGATAAGATTAGAGACGCCTGAGGCTTCTCTTCTAAGAAACCAACTTGGGTTTTGACCCAAGATTGGAAATCAGTGCCCCCGAGGGAAAGAGCACAACTAAGGCAGATCTGGATTAACAAATAGAAATAACAAGAGCCACAACTTTAAGAGACCTTTGTCCCCTGCATTCTCTGCAGACAAGATGCTGAGAAAATTTAGTAACTTTGTCTGTTTCCGGAAATTGCAGAGGTGAGAATTTTTTCCCCTTTCCCTTACTAAGGATCATGATTTGAACTGGACTCACCTCCTAGCTCACTACCCACTCTCTAGGCATTTTTCCCTTCCTCATGACCAGCCTACTTTATGACTCAAGTTCTTCCTAAGATCCTTTTCCATCACGTTAATTATGAATGCGTTTCCTAAGACCTCAGAAATATTCCACTCACCTTCTTTTTCCCTTCCTTCACAGCCCACTCTGAAGAACTGAATCTGATATTGCAACTTTCTCTTAATTTTTTAATCTATTTCCATCTTCAGCTACTCAGTATAAACTACAGTTTTTCTGGTACCTTTTTTATCATGGATAGTAAATGTCTCTTGCTGTAGACAATGTTAGTGTCCCCCCAAGGTGATGTATTGATGGTGGGGCCTTTGGGAGGCCTTTGGGGCCATGAATGGGATTAGTGTCCATATAAAAGAGGCCCAAGAAAGCTGCTTTACCCCTTCTGCCACGTGAGCTTACTGTGAAAAAGACAGCCACGTGTGAGGAGACAGGCTCTCACCAGACACTGAATTTGCCAGCACCTTGATCTTGGACTTCCCAGCCTCCAGAACTGTGAAAAATAAAGTTTTGTTGTTTATAAGCCACCCAGTGTCTGGAATCCTGTTACAGCAACCTAGATGGACTAAGATACTTCTCCAGCTCAATTCTCTGCTGGCTAGATACTGAGCATCCTCCTTTTCCTTTAATTCCTTTCTAATCTAGTCCCTGGTGCATAATTTTCTTTCTTTCCTTCCTTAATTTTCCAATTGTTCATTTACTATCATTAAGAGACCCCTTTTCTTTCGCCTTCTCATAAACTTTTTCAGAAACTATATGAAGTTTATCCTTTAATTACCATTTGGGCTTTACCATCACTTACAAATTACTCCCATTTCTAAGATTTACGTATATTCATTCCCCTTTCACTACTCTTCTGTATCTTCATAGTCCTTAGATTTCTTCATTAGCTACTAGAAGATAATAACTGTCAACATAAAATCTTTTACATTCCCTGTCCTCTCATATTTGCAAGGCTACTTCCTTTTCCTTATTCAAAGCATCCCCAAAATTATTCCTCCAGGATTCATTAGTTTTTCTTGATTAATTAGGAGAATAATTGCCTCCTTCAAGCATTATCTTATATACCTCAAATATAAGATTCTCAAAAATCTAAGAAATCTACTCATATCTTGAATGTTTACTATCCAAATGAAATAATAACCACTAAGGTTAGCCATATATATATATATATATATATATATATATATATATATAACTCAAATGATAGTCAGTGATTTTCTACTGGCATTCCATTAAAACACACACATGCATATTCACACATATCACAAACACACACAAGATTAAGGCAAAAAACTAAACTAAAATTCTTATTTGTCCAATCTCTCTTCAGTTTCTCTTCTGCTTATGGCAGTAAGCAAACCTACATAAAACTGAGTGAAGGAACTTCCCTGGTGGCACAGTGGTTAAGAATCCACCTGCCAACACAGGGGACACGGGTTCAATCCCTGGCCCGGGAAGATCCCACATGCCGCAGAGCAACTAAGCCCATGAGCCACAACTACTGAGCCTGCGTTCTAGAGCCCTCGAGCCACAACTACTGAGCCCGCAAGCCACAACTACTGAAGCCCACGTGCTGCAACGAGAAGCCACAGCAATGTGAAGCCTGCACACCGCAACAAAGGGTAGACCCCGCTCACCACAACTAGAGAAAGCCCGCGCGCAGCAACGAAGACCCAACGCAGCCAAAAATAAATAAATACAATAAATAAATTTATTTAAAAAAACCAACAACTGAGCAAAGAAGAAAAGTTTTTATTAATTACCACATGAAATTGACACGACATCCTATTAGGCTGAACTAGGATAAATAATGCTGTTATAAAATTTACATTTCTCATATCCATTTCAGAGAAAACATTAGATATTAGGGCTCTTCTAGGCCTTATGGACAAATTTCAGCAAACCTTTTGTTTTTTAATAGTAAACAGCAGTTAACATATGTTCTCAAACTGTGCTAAGAAGTAGTTAGCAAGGTTAACTCTGAAATCTGTGATAAGTGGCAGGGTTAGGACTGTTTTGTTAAACGTTAGGAAGCACATTTCTATTTTAGCTGTTACATTAGTGCATCTTTTTCACTGGTAAGGCAACTGCTTGCTGTGGGTACCACAACGATTAGCAAGTTTCTTAAGTAACAGATATATGATTAATCAAGACTCAAATGAGTTTCCTTTCCCAACTTTGCTCTCTTTTGGAGCAGAAACAAATAGCATTGTCATTTGTAAATAGGGAAGGTTAACAGCTTGAAATTCAGTTGCTGTAATCTTCTAACTCACAATTTAAAAGAGGAGTAGATTATTACTAGGAATGTCTTCGAAATACTTCTAGTTTTTAAAATAACCAGGCTTCTGAGTAACTTCTCAAACCTACCTTTCTATTTTGGTACATGACTTGATAAACATAACACATTTGACCTGTATAGTAGTAATTTCTTCTATCAATTATATTTCGCCCTCAATAATGGTTAGAGCTGTGGTTTCAAACAATTTCTACATATAAAGCATCATCTTTAAATAAGTTTCCTTTTCACTGAACTGAGATTCTTTTTCCCACTTACGTGCTTGTGAAAGGTAATTTGAACATACACACACTTACATACCTTATGTATGTGTATGTATGTATTTTTTAAGTAAGTTACTTTTACCATTAGAATAAAACTAGACTACAGGGACAACTCTGTGAAGACAGTTTGGTCTTCCTTAGAACTCCTCCTCTAGGTTGAGGAAGGCAGGTACAGTTCACTGAAGGACGTGATGAGGCTGAAGTAAGTCTTCTCATCATCTGTTAACCCCGCATTGCCAGGTCTCACCACCACAGCTACGTGCACGTCAGCTTCCTCAGCAGCGCTGGCCTCTGCGAAAATCCAAATATGTGTCAGAAATGGCAGAATATGATGTTTGGGATTTGCTTCAAAATAATCAGAGGGATGTGGGAATGTAACAAGTAAGTCTGGTCCAGATTTGGTAACTGTTGAAGCTAAAAGACAAGCACAGGGGGTGGACTTATTATTCTTTTATATAATTTTTAATTTTTCCATAAAAATTTTTTTCAAATGCATAACTAACTGTACTGATAGACAAGGAGGGCAGTGTGTCCTAGACTTCTAAGCTTTATTAAGTACTTATGAATGCACAAAGACAGAGCCATGTCCACAGCTTTCTTCCATCCCCTCCCATCAGTCCTACAGAGAACTGAGCTGTTTCCCAAAGGACAGGCTGTCAGAAATAATACCAATTAAATAGATACGGGGCAAATGGAATCCCAGGATCTAATCAGGCTGAAATACCTACTCTCACACCTGGAGCCCAAACATGTCACAACCCTTGGCTAGACTGCCCATCTTTTTTGTCTGACAAATTCCTACTCTTCAAAATTCAGCTCAAATATTCTATCTTCTAGAGCTACTACCATCTGTATTAGAACATCCTATGTGCTCCATTAACACCCTGTATTTAGTCCTATCAAGACAATATGATTTGACATGTTATTATCTGTTGTCTCTCTCCTCATTGGACTAAGAGTGTTTTAAGATCAGTGACTGCGTGGAAGTAAAAACAGGACTAGTCAAATGAAACTAAGTAAGCTATGTATTTGAGGGGATATCTCTAATATGTCTTGGGTTAGTACCCCTCCTCATTTTGTGTCCATCTGAAAGATAATAGCTAATACCTTGTATTAATTTAGCACCTACTATGTGCCAGGTACTATGCTAGGACCAGAGATATGTGAACAAAACAAAGTTCCTGCTTTCCTGGAACTTCCATTCCCATCTACATCTTCACAACAACCCTGAGGTTGTTAGTATTACTATCTCCATTCTACAGATGCAGAAACTGAGAGCTAGCAAGTGGTAGAGGTGAAATTTGAAATCGTGTGTCAGACTCTGTGGTCTGTGCTCTAGAACAAGGGTCAGCAAATTATGGCCCACCGCCTGTTTTTGTAAACATGGTCTTATTGGAACACAGTCACACCCACTCACTTATGTACTATCTGTGGCTTCTTTTGCATTACAAGGACCAGAGTTGAACAGCTACTACCCGGCCCTTTACAGCAGTGGT
Source organism: Aethalodelphis obliquidens (assembly GCF_003676395.1). Lineage (NCBI taxonomy): Eukaryota > Metazoa > Chordata > Mammalia > Artiodactyla > Delphinidae > Aethalodelphis > Aethalodelphis obliquidens. The sequence continues at coordinate 9,972,069 of NW_020838003.1, read as the reverse complement.
CGCCAACCTTTTTGGCACCAGGGACTGATTTCATGGACGACAATTTTTCCACGGACCGGGGTAGTGGTGGGGGACGGTTCAGGCGGTAATGCGAGCGACAGGGAGCGGCAGATGTAGCTTCCCTCGCTTGCCCGCCACTCACCTCCTGCTGTGCGGCCCGCATCCTAACAGGGGATTGGGGATCCCCTGCTTTACCGAACAATTTTGCCAACTCCTGCTCTAGAGCATTGCTGCTCTGAGTGTAGTCCCTGGACCAGCAGTGTGGAAATCACGTGGAAGCTTGTTACAAATACAGAATGTCAGGTTCCCCAATGTGCAACTACTGAATTAGGACCTGCAATTTAACAAATGACTCCTCTGCACAGATAGTAAGTTTTGATCAGAAATTTCAAGGAAGGAAAACTGGCAAGAGAGGAGGAATTGTAGGCAGACATAAAGTACATGTGCAAACAGTAGGAGAATGGACACAGGACACAGGTCTGTGGTCACAGAGATGGGGCATACTCGGGCAGATAGAGCAAAACTGGGGAAGAATCTGAAACACATTCTTTGCAATTCAGATCTGGTGTAATAAGAAACCCCAGCAGTTTCTCAATCTGTGGAAAACAGCCAGAGCAACGGAATGCATTAATTAAAGGGCAGCAGTACTAAGAAAGAGTAAATGGGGCAGAGCTGTCTCTTCCACCTACCCACCTCCTATGAAAGGACTGTCACCTCCCAGAGCAAAAATAGTGCTCCAAAATCCCCACCTCTGGCAAATTCTGCAGATGCCATTCACTCCAGCAGCAAAGGCATTGCCTTCCACGCACCCCAAGTTCCCAGCCTGGCTGCCTCAAGCACAGTCCTCTGGACCAGCAACCCAGGATCTCAACCACGTTGAGTCATCACGATCCATGTGGGACTTACTAGTGGCCGTTCCACATTCAGCCTCTTACCAAGATCACCGTGGGGCAAGTTTTTGTCCTTAAGCATCTATTTGCTCTTTTCATATATTATTGAGACACTTATCTAATAATACTTGTTGACTTCAAACCCTGGACCTCTTTTTTCTTTCCCTCCAAAGGGAAAAGTCTTTCAGTTCTCTCTTTTATATTTGAGTATTATTTGGGATATCAACTTAGTCTTCCACTCTGCCTTGGCAGTGGAAGTCTGGACACGTGCTACTAAAACACAGGATCAGAGACAATAGAAAAGAGCAAGGCAGGTAGCCAGGTGCCTGGCCCTGTCCCAGCTACAGGTGAGCCCAGGTCTGGCCCTACTGCCTAAGCAGGAGTGGGGCTGGCAGAAGATGAACGGCAGGAATAAAACCTCCTTGCAGAGGACTCAAGGGAGAGACAACTTGGAGATTATCTCTAGTCTCTAAAGAGAATAGGAATAATTTCTGGGACTGCAACCTAAGGATATGGCTTAAGTGAAAAGAGAAAAACTTGAAATTATGATGTACTTTGATGGCAACTAGAAAAAAAATGTGGCTAAAGACAAGAATATGAAGAAACTATAAGTGGTCTTCGGGCAGGGGTTACAATTATTAGCGGTAACCAAAAAGCAGGGAATAAGGCGAGAGTCTGGGGATCACAGGTTGAATCATGCATTCAATCCCAGAATGCTTGGGACAGGCTGACTTTGTGGGGAGCTGCAGCCACAAAGCAGATCTCTAATTCTAAGCCTGCAGACACTCACCGTTCAAAATCCTAGCGGAGTTAAATATAGGGCAAACCATGGATTTTCATCTCCAACAGCCCTGTTTACGTGAATGATTAGAAAAGCAATTCACAGGTTAAACCAGCTAAACTCACCAGAAAGAGACCTATTTCCTTTGCATAAGGAGCAAAACAAAGCAAAAGGTCTTCAAATTATCATTCCTCACACCTTTATCTACACAGATAGTAAAGTGACCTCCCCAGCCCACCACTCAAAGCCCCAAAAAGCCATTCAAGGAAGAGGGTAAAATGTAGCTTTGAATCAGTAAATGGTTTATACACAGAAATATGACAGGCAAACATTTACAGTACGCTGACAGTTCAAAGCAGAGGCCAGGTGAAATGGCTATTGGTACATAGGTGTAGCCTGGCCAGCTGGTTACACAGTGAACCTTGAAGCTGTGTGTCCACACGTCTGTCTCTCACCTTCAGTGCAGTTAAGACACGCAAATGCAAAGCTTTCCAGGATGCAGAAAAATAAGATGACAGCTTGTAGAACCTTGCACTTTGAGGCTGACCCAAACCAGGACGTGTAGCAGGGGCAGGTCTCCGCTAAATCTACTGAGCTTTCAAAATTCCAAACAACAAATGGCTGTGATTTGCTACCATCTCCCTAGATCAAAAATTCCAGTCTAGATTCACCGAGGATTGAAATTTAACAAAGATATTAGCGGTTACTGAATGTCAACTGTACGTCAGGTAAAATTAAGCCTGTCTACCACTCTTTCTCTGGAACACACATTATGACTTCTTGAAGGCATTAGATGACCTATGCTGGTTAAGATATTTTTTTAAAACTGCTTCACAAATTAGTATATATTTGTTTATATGCCTACAGATCGTACCTAATATGATAAACCAAAGCAGCAGACAAAGAATATACTCACACACGCTAGCACAGATAAGATGCCTTTGCCAGCAGCCTGGGTTTGCCTTTGGGCGGTATCTCTGAAAAGTCCCAGTGAGTGGGAGTGACTCTAGTTCTGCGACAACTGAACAGAAGGGCTGGAGGGATGAATGTCAACTACAGATTGCCGAAGCTGCTTCCACGGGGCCCAGGAGTCCCTCGGAGCCACCAGATAGGAGAGCGCCCCTGCCCTCCGCCCCTTTTCCCTACTTCCCTTCTTGAGCCTGGTGAAATAGATGTAGTGTATCAGAGCAGCTGCACTGTACACAGAGCCCTGTACTATGGGTAAACGAAGGGTAAAACTTATGATCCAAGATGAATGGAAGACACACAAAAAAGTAAAACTATCCTCCAACACAAGTGCAATTACAAATACACCAAAGTAGGACCCCGAGAGATACACAGACTCTAAGGAAAATGACCACAAGATCAAAGGCTGCAGCCAGCAGGGGGAGTCTGGGAAAGCCTCGCCAGCCGGGGGCAGGGACCCCCCACCTCCCCCAGCACCCCCCGACCTCTTCGCCTGCTGCTGCTTGCTTCCGTCTTCACTACCGGTTCCTTCTGTAATTCTCTGGAGGACACATATTCTCATACAGATAGATGCTTGAGCGTATGCTTTACGTTTGGTCAAAACTGCTCTTGAGGGCTTCCCTGGTGGCGCAGTGGTTGAGAGCCTGCCTGCTAGTGCAGGGGACACCGGTTCGTGCCCCGGTCCGGGAAGATCCCACATGCCGCGGAGCGGCTGGGCCCGTGAGCCATGGCCGCTGAGGCTGCGCATCCGGAGCCTGTGCTCCGCAACGGGAGAGGCCGCAACAGTGAGAGGCCCGCGTACCGCAAAAAAACCTGCTCTTGAAATCACTTAAATTGCCGATACTGTACAGTATGTGCTGTTTCATACATTCACTCCTTACAGTGATAATGCATGTGCTAATGCACTGTATATCATATAAAGAGGGCCATGCTGGGTAAAAAAGATGCCAATTTTTAAACATGAGATCCGTGTGCAGTGAGGCTGAGCTTTACAACATGAGGGGCGCCCAGGGCCTGAGCCCATCTGAGGGAAGGGAGAAATGAGGTTCCTCCTCGCTGAGGGGCAGTGCTCATCAGCCAGCAGGAAAATGAGGCAAAATCGCTCCAACTACAGACTTCTCTCTCTCTCTCTCTCACTTTTTTTTGCTGAGGGTATATAGCTGATCTCACTGCTGTTAAGTACATTTGATGCAGGTCCCCTGTGACTTGACTGTGCTGGACTGGCCACACACCCACCCTCATACTCCTGGCTGCATGCTCCTTCCCACCCTCACCGCTGGGTGCCTCTGTTATCTCCCCATTTCATGTTAAAAGGAGACAAATTCATCTTTCCAATGCCACTTCCCCCAAGGATGGGTAGATGGAGAGGGAGGTGGGTTGGCTGTTTCACTGTTTCCTTTTATAAACCTGCTTCATTTTCCAAGGCTACCCACATAAATTTTCTTCACGAAGGCAAAGCGTGTGCAGTGCCAGGCTCGGCTCCCACCCTGGAGTGTACAGTGCAAGAAGTCAGATTACTCACCTCGGGTAACGTCCGTCAGAAACAAGATGTTGTTGGTTGAGCACCCAATGCTGCTGGCAATCTTTCGATAACTCTCACTCTCCACTTTGTGTCCAATCTTGGTATCAAAGTGACCGTCCACAAGCTGGACACAGAGAAGGGGAAAGAACGATGCTACTAACACACATGCAACCCAGCCCCTCTGTCTCTCATCCCTTTTCTCTGAACTACTCGACAATCATAGTGACTTCATCCACTCAACAAATATTCCCTGTAAGTCTACTTCATAGAGAATTTTATGGAAGCTACAAAAAGTAAATATAAACTAAGGTTTTATAGAAATAAACATTTGGAAAAAGAAAACTACCAATTCAATGTATATAAGATCATTTTATAATCTTGGCCTTCTTCCATTAGCATTAATTTTGTATCCAAAATCTTTTAAAATATATATGCCATACTTCCTATCCTTAAAACACTATATTCACTCAAACTACTTGTTAGACTGGGTTTCACCCGATGAAAGGTTCTCAACATTGTCCTTTTGATCCCAGAATGACCAGATTTCTCTAACCTGCCTAATTAGTAAGCTATTACTTTACTTTCAAGAAACCTTCATTTTCTAATTAAAACATTTTTAAATTCTACCCAAGAGCTCATATATACCCTTGACATCTTAGAAATAATTGGGGTCAAATATATAACTTACTAATTTAACCAACAGTCATTAAAATAAGTTCACATTTAGGATCAGCTATTACGATGTGATCTTTCGAATATTTTCAGAACTTTTCACAAACTAAAAATAAGCCTAACAAAGATAAATTAAGGTAATATTAATATTGTGATTTTTAAAGTTAATAATTGTTTTGCATATTTTCTTTCTCTCTGAAGTCTGCCTCACACTAAGCAAGTGTAGAATAAAGTTTTATTACTGAACTCGGAGGGTAATTACTGTGTCCTGTCTACTATCACCTTATTGTCTATTTCATCAGAGAGAGCAGAAAAGAAGCTTATATCTGTATTCAGAGGAGAATAGTTAACAAGCAATTAAAGGGTTTTACTACTGATTTAATATTTGACTTAGAACTAAGATGAAAAGCAGGAAAGTAAGATGAGACTATGACAATCTCCAAAGTCAAAGTGTTCTCTGCACATGGTAGAGGGTCAATAAATATTTATTTAAAAAAAAATAGTTGGCTGAGTAAACTACTGTGAATCACTAATTTCAGCCTGTATTCAGTTAGTCAACATTTCTTTTTAAAGTCCTAAATGTAGTCCCTTTTTCCAATGACTACCCTGTCTTCCAGGGGACGTAGGGACTGTGGGACAGAAAAGCTAGCAAGACTTTTCTCAGGTACAAGGAATGTTAATAGGAGGCCTTAAGTAATCACTGTGTAATAACATGCCCAGTTCTCTTACAGAAGAATGCTGAATCTGCTAAAATAAAATCTGTCTCTCTCCAAAGTACCAGAAACAAATGAATCCACCATGTAGTCTCCTGCATTCAAGAAGTCTGTGTGCCCTTTTGTGAGGGATAGTGGCATGTGCCACTCTTTTACATCTTACCTAATACTTTAAACAACCAAAAGAAGCCATTAGTTTCCTTTGCTTTGGGTTGATGATTTTCTAATACTGACAAGATAGCTGATTTACAAGCTAGCTTAGGTCTTATTTATCTGTGAGATATATATATATATATATATATATATATATATATATATATGTATGTATATGGTTCTAATACTACTGTCATCAGAATCACTTAGGGTAGATATTTGAAAATGCAGATTCCCGACCGTAGCCCAGACCTTCTGATATAGATTTGCCAGGAAACAGGGCCCAGGGATCTACATTTTTAACAAACTCCCCAGGTGATCCTTATGCACAGCAAAGTTTAAGAACCCCTGATGCAAAGATTGGTACCACAGCTACACTTCACCCTTCCACAATGTATTCCCCAGTTTTTCCACTTCTTTTTTACAACCTGCATAGCATATGTAAATGCAATTATCTGAATGCTGCTTAGCTTATAACTTTAGCACTCACATTCACTGTTTTATGCTTTGATGGTGTCAAAAAACCAAAGTAATCGGGTAACCTACCTCAAGAATATCTCCCTCTGTAGAATGCCCAAATAACAGTTTCTGTGCCTCTACACTCCCTGAAGAATAGATATACACCTTCATTCCAGCCTCTCTCCATTTCCTGACTGCTGGAACCACATCTTCAAAGAACCTAGAGGGAAGACCACCAAGTTGAAATGAAGGAACATGTTATCCAGCCAAATGAAAACCAGTCAAATAGCTGCCACAAGTTTCTCTATTTGTGTCCAAATGGTGGCCAGGAAAAGCACCTCCATGAGACTGTGAACTCCTGCAGATCTAATGAGCGTGTCCCCAGAGTTCCAGGGTCACAGTAGATTAGAAGCAGTAATTTAGGTCGAGGGGAGAAGAGTTTTTGACAGACAGCCACACTAAGGACAGTAAAAAGTGATTATAGAAAAAGAGATAAAATAAGAAAGGAATTTTTTTTAATTGAAGTATAGTTAATTTACAATGTTGTGTTAGTTTCTGGTATACAGGAAAGTGATTCAGTCATATATATATATATATATATATATATATATATATACATTTTCAGATTCTTTTCCATTATAGTTTATCACAAGACACTGAATACAGTTCCTTGAGAAAGGGATTTTTTTAATTGCCAAGAAATTCAAAAAAGCAAACAACAATACTAGTATACTATTGTGTGCCTTTGATATAATTCATGACGAGAAAAGGTTCAATTATGTCCAGTGTGCCTTAAGAGAGCATGGAAATGCTTTTAGAAAGATCTACACCCAAACAATTAAAAAAATGTTTGGAGGCTCAAAGCTATTAATCTTTGATTAGCTAGAAAACAGAACTACGTTTCTTGAGAACTAAGAAAACCTTAGGTTTTACTATACAGGAAAAAAATTATGTAACAAAGCAGTTAACAGACATGTACCATTTCACATTAGCTAATCAGCAATGATTCCTGACAGTCTTGTTCACCAACTCTACAGTGGACAGCATCACAGGAGATGAGTGAAAAGAGAAGTACAAGCAACTTGGGATGTGGAACCAGTCATCTATAAAAGATTAACTGGAAAATGTCAGAGAAGTCTTCTACTGGATGAAACAACATTGAACAAAATGAAGAAAAGGGATTAGCTACTAGTTCAAAACAAGCAGTAACTGTTACTTTGTATGTTACTTTGCACTCAGAGACAGGATTAGTCCATGTTGAATTTGCAGATTGTTATTGCTCCAAAGCAGGGCTTAGAAGTCAAAGATGATTTATTTCAAGTCCTTGGTTTTATAATTAAGGAACTAAAACCAGGAGAAGGATGGGCTAACTCCTGTGAGCATCATCTCCTGACTCCAATGCTTTGAGTGTTTTACCAAGTGAACTAACTGATATTTACTTCCACATCACTGGCTTATCCTGAAATTCTAAAGCATCCTTAAAAGGTGGAAGCCCCTTGTAAAGTACGTAAGGAATGGCATCTCAGTTGACAGAAAAACAAAAGAAATATAGGCAGCTAGTAACAGTCTTGGATCTTAGGGTTTACATCAGGCAATGCCCTGAAATCCTTAGTGGCAGCAACTTATTAAGATTTCTTAACATAGCAACATAGGACTCACGAGTCTCCTTCGGCAGGAGTGCTCTTAGGAACCCCACAATCAAGACTCCGAGGTCTGGAAGTTGCTGTAAGAGCACAGAACAGAGTGGCACTGCTGACACTGAGTAACCCCACAGTGACGGGGTGCATAATTTTATAGCATTCTTACTTCTCTAACAGAGCAGAAAGCAGGTAATCTAACTTTCAATCCTGGGAAGCAGCCCAACAGTGCTGTCACTCATACACTAAGGATCAGATATGACTCAGTTCAAGGAAGTTGCCATTTTCTAAGAAGCTGTTTTTTGTGTGTGGGGTTTTTTTTTTTTTCTTTTTTAATTGGAGTATAGTTGATTTACATCTAGGAAGCTGTTTTAGACTTGAGTTAAAAGTCTCCAACCATCACACAAAGCCAGACATGGGCCTGGGGGATTTACCTGGGTGAAATGCTTTATCCCAGCTTTGAAAAAACAAAACAAAATAACTCACTCACTTGTTGGAATAAAAAGAATGTTGATTTTATCTACTTGGCAAATCATGCAACTTACACTGGAGAGAGAGGACTAGTGGAAAATGTATTTGCTTTGGTGGCTAGTGAAGTGTTTAGAGTCACTTGAGGAGCTACATACTCTGCTTTCATGCTCCCAGCTTTGAATGCCGCTCTCCACATGTGGCCCTGCAGCTGTTTCAGCGCCATGGTCTTCCGGTCCAGAGACATCTGCCAGCACACGTTATCTACCACGGCCTGGATCATCCGCTGCAGGTCATCCGCCCCATTCCCGGATGCTGCTGGGATCGGAACAGCCCCATCCAGGTGGGAGTCCTCTTCAGCCTTTAAATCATAAACAACACAAAATTTGTTTCTTACTCATTTTTAAAAAGATCCCTTAAATGATACCTGAAAACTAGCAGACCAACTTTCTCCAACCACCATTAGCACCGAGCCCTGTTAAAATTAAAGTATCCTACGCTTTGGGACTGATATGAATGATTCCTAAAAAAAACTGGATTATAATTAATAAATTTACCTTTCCCGTATCACTAAAGCTGAAACTTAAACCAAGAGGCATGTTGTGTGTGAGAAAAGAGATAGCACAAAATGATAAAATGTTATAATAAGACCTGGTTTGTTGATTCACTTACTAGGATCAACAAACCAGGACTTCAATTAAATCAGATCATTTTCTCTGCACTATAACTAACTGAGGAAGAAATAAAGAAAATCTCAGTGAAATTAGTTTATGGCTGGAATTCAATGAAAAGAAACTAGTGAAGCAATGTCTGGGGTTGGTTTACATTCAGTCTCCTGCTATCTCCCACATCTTGCAAAACCTTAATAGCTATTTAGAAGCTGTTTAGTCTATGACAATGCATATGTCCAATCCCTAAAGACTCAATGATTGATTTATATGCTACAATGAGGGATTATGTATGTATGTTTCAACAACAGGAGTTGAGACAACAAAAAAAGGTAAAGAAGGGAGTGTTTCAGACTAACCCTGAGTTATCTGGAAAATTCAACAAATCCAAATGCCCCATGCCTCAAAGGATGTAACTCTCTTTCCAATCCTAACTTCTAACATTATAGAATTTACAGAAAGCCTTCCACATTGTCCAATGTAGAAAATTAACTCAGAAAAGCCAGAGAGTTAGCTCTGCATAGCATGTAAGACCTTTGCCAATGAAGCAATTTTAATAAGAAAAACAACAGATCGGTAGTTCCACAGCACACGATGTGGAAGGAGAAAGACTGAAAACTGGGGAGGGATCAAAGTAGAACAAAGTACATGTAACGAAGGCGAAGGCAGGTATGAAGGCTGGGCTGAATGTGAGCTGGGGAGAGAGGTATGTGAGGGCCCAGGAACTCTGTGGAGGGGCAGCAGGGGCTCATGCCATGAGGAGAAGAGAGTGGAGAATGAGGTGATGGGGTGTTATCACTTGGAGACATTGATGAAAAATGTGATCAGATGGCACAAGACCCTTTTGCATTCCACCCAGAAATGACTTAGTTTTATAAATACATGATATTTTATGCAACTGAAATAGCTCCAGAAAGAGGCAATTGTAGAGACCACAAACTGCCATTGATGTCATTATATCTGACCTTTTAATTAGGTACTGTGAATTCCTAAGCAGGCAAGTCACTACAACGTCTGTGCCCTGTGAATCCAGAGCACTTATTTTAAAATAAGCTCAGAGAATATTCTAAGTCGTTAGGCATCCTCAGTTCTAACACCCTTGGGAATGTAGAAGCAATGGAATAGAAATATCCCAACCTGTTTCCTCAAAAGATTGATATCCTGCTGGCACTCCTCTTCTTCCCAATGTGTCTGCAGATACTCTTTAACATTTTCTTTGATGTAAGGAAATAAAATGTCCTGGATAAAAGTGCAAAAGAAAAAAACAAGAATTAGCTTTAGTGGTTTGCATGAGATCAAGTTCTTCAACAATCTCACCTTAGCTAATTCTAGCAAATAAGACAATGAAAATTTCATTGAAAATATGAAAATTGGTGCTCCGGATATAGGAGTCAGACGGAGACTGAGAAACAAACGAACTAGATCAAGAGTCAGCACCTACAGCCTGTGGGCTAAATCCAATCTTCTCCCATTTTTGTAAATGAAGTTTTATTGGAATGTGTCCACACTCATTTGTTTACAGGGTGTCTATGGCCACTTTGGGGCCACAATGCAGAGCTGAGTACTTGTAACCAAGACCATATAGCCCTCAAAGTCTCAACATTTCGCATTCAGTCTTTTACAGAAAAAGTTTGCTGACTCAAACCAGATGGCTAGACTATACATCCTTGAGGGTAGGGATCAAGTATACCCTGCTCACAGCTACATCCCCATTGCACACCACAGTACTTGGGACATGCACATAACTCAAATATCTTGTGACAGAATGATGTCCACGTATGACAAATGTTTTTGTTGTTGTTGTTGTTTTAATTAATTAATTTATTTCTTTATTTTTGGCTGTGTTGGGTCTTCGCTGCTGCGTGAGGGCTTTCTCTAGTTGAGGTGACCGGGGGCTACTCTTTGTTGCAGTGTGCAGGCTTCTCATTCTGGTGGTTTCTCTTGCTGCGGAGCACGGGCTCTAAGTGCACAGGCTTCAGTAGTTGTGGCATGCGGCCTCAGTAGTTGTGGCTCACAGGATCTAGAGCACAGGCTCAGTAGTTGTAACACATGGGCTTCGTTGCTCAGCGGCATGTGGGATCTTCCTGGACCAGGGCTCAAACCCGTGTCCCCTGCATTGGCAGGTGGATTCTTAACCACTGAGCCACCAGGGAAGTCCACAAATGTTTTAAAAAAACACCTGATCATGATGATTCTTTCTTGGAAGTCAGAATACCTACAGAATTACCCTATGTATTCTGATGTGCAAAACAATTCAGAAATAAATAACCTGTCAGTAATCCATGCATTGGGAACATGATTTTTCTTAGGTCAAAATTTTTACATCTACTTGCAATTGTAGTGTATGTATCTTTTCAAATCCAATTTGACACATTCAGGAAAATATTAGTGTCTACTATATACTAAGATATGCTACTGCGGCATGGAGAAGGGGATTGAAAAGATAAACAAGTCACAATCCCTTTTCTCAATAAGCTTCTGAAGAATCTAGTGGGGGGGGATGGAAGGTAAACAGAGAATTGTAAAATGGTGCAATGGGTGAGACAGAGTATGAGCAGAATGCTGCACAGATCCGGGGTGTAATGGCCCTGCAACAGTCTTAGCAATAATCAGTCTGAAAAAACAGAAAATAAATATATGCTCTGAATAGAGACAACAGGTATACAATTCAGAGAAGGACTTACATTTTAAGGGAAAGTCTATAATCAAGTGGAATCCAAGAAGTCTGTTTATTTAAATTGATTCACTCATTTATTTATTTAAATATGCACCAAATGCCCAGTACGGGGCAGGCCTTTGTGGCAAGGGCTGAGGATATAATTGTGCGCAAAACCCATACGTGATCCCTAATCTCAAGGAGCCAAGTAGCAGAAACAGACATTAAAGTTAAGGTGGTACTTCAATAAATGGTACAGACGAGAGGTACACAGTACTACTAGGGCATAATAGGAAAGTTTGACCTAGTGAGGGAGGTCAGGGAAGCCTTCGCTGGAGAAGTGACAACAGAACTGAGATCTAAAGCAATGATTCTGAAAGTGAGATTCAGGACCCCTGAGGTCCTGAGACCCTTTTAGAAGGCTCCACGAGGTCAAACTATTTTCAAAAAAATACTAAGATGTTATTTGCCTTTTTCACTTTCATTCTTTCAGGAGTGTACAATAGTTTTCCAGAGGCTACACAGGTGTGATATCACAACAGACCCAATGCAGATATGAGAATCCAGCCATCTTCCTAGCCCATTTATAAAATGTAAAACAATGTCTAAAACAGTCTTCTAACCATGTTTTCCAAAACAAACAAAATATTCTTCATAAAAATATATTATTTATTAAAGTTAACAAATTAATAGGGTTTATTGTTTAAAATGAATAAATATTTTTAAATTTCTCAGTTTTAATTGCTAATATGGTAAATGTTGATCAATATAACCCACATAGGGCTTTCCTGGTGGCACAGTGGTTAACAACCTGCCTGCCAATGCAGGGGACACGGGTTCGAGCCCTGGTCCAGGAAGATACCACATGCGGTGGAGCAACTAAGCCTGCGCACCACAACTACTGAGCCTGCACTCTAGGGCCCGCGAGCCACAACTACTGAGCTCGCGTGCCACAATTACTGAAGCCCTCATGCCTAGAGCCTGAGCTCCGCAACAAGAGAAGCCACTGAAATGAGAAGCCTGCACACTGCAACGAAGAGTAGCCCCCGCTCGCCGCAATTAGAGGAAGCCTGTGTGCAGCGACGAAGACCCAACACAGCCATAAATAAATTTATTTTTAAAAATATATATATATACATATATATGTATATGTGTATATATATATATATATATATATATATATATAAAACCCACATAAACAGAAGTTCTTTGGGTCCTCAGAAATTTTTAAGCGTGTAAAGGAATCCTGAGAATAAGAAGTCTGAGAACCACCAAAGGTGGACAGGACTAACCTGGAGAAGACTAGAGGAGAGAATGTTACACACAGAGAGAACAGTGTGGGTAGGGAAAGACTCCCGTAGTGTGCAAAAGGCCCTGGAGACAAGCAATCCTCTTCCCTGCAGAGAGGGCTCACTAAATGCAAAAATAAGAATGGGCTCCAATTCACTAAGTGCCAGCATGTGCTACTGCAGGGTCATTTGTGCCAAACGGCACACCCAGTTTCTTCTGATTAGTACTAACCAGTAGCAGCCCACCACCCAGCTTTGTGCTGAAAATCACTGATCTGTGTCTTCTCCCTCTCTTCCCTTTCCGCTTCCTCCTTATTACAAGCTTCTGCATCATGAGATTTTCTTAACTACTGCTACAATAGAGTGAACAAGGGCAAAAAGAGAAGAAAGAAGCTGGCAGAGGAGAGGGGGTGGGGGGATGGGCAAAGTAGGTGAAGAGGTACAAACTTCCAGTTATAAAATAAATAAGGCATAGGGATGCAATGTACAGCATAGGGAATATAGTCAATAATACTGTAATAACTTTGTATGGTGACAGATGGAAACTAGACTTAACCTTATTTTGTAGTGTATAAAAATATCAAATCACTATGTTGTATACCTGAAACTAATTTAATATTGTAAGTCAGTGATTCTTCAATTAAAAAAAAAAAAAAGAGGAAGCTGACAGAAAACTTTTTATTTTATTTCCTGCTAACAGGCCTGGGGGATGACATGGTTAGGACATAGTTAATAGATCATTATGAATAAAACCATGTTTTTTAGTGTGCATAGAATTTCCCTGACTGGAACAAAGGCTTGGCTCCATAATTAGAATTTTTTTAACACTTCAGAAGACCCAATTCTAAGTTCAACTTAAATTGCACTCCCAAATGAAAATATACAACACAAGAAAGTTATTTTGGATTTTTTTTTAAATGGTAGGACTGAAGTGTTTACCTCTCTTCACAATACGTTTTTCAAATTTCACCTGCCCTAGTAAAAATAAAGAAGCCATTCGGGATTCCCTGGTGGCGCAGTGGTTGAGAGCCCGCCTGCTAATGCAGGGGACACCGGTTCGTGCCCCGGTCTGGGAAGATCCCACATGCCGCGGGGAGGCTGGGCCCGTGGGCCATGGCCGCTGAGCCTGCGTGTCCGGAGCCTGTGCTCCGGAACGGGAGAGGCCACAACAGTGAGAGGCCCACGTACCGCAAAAAAAAAAAAAGAAGCCATTCAATTTTGCTTGTTCTCATGGTGCATTCCAGTAAGTAATGGGTCACTCAGCAGATTCAGAACAGTGTGATCAGACAAAATTTTCAGCATACTTGACACAAAAGCTTTGTTTAAGCTCCATAAAATCTCATTTTTGATCTTAAAGAAGGAAAATGAAGAGCCAAGATTGACAGCTTTCCTTTTCTGCAAGAGATTTTTACTGGGCTGATATACTTCTGATTTTCTTGAAATACTCGGTTTTCTCAGCATGCCCCTCCTCATTCCTTGCTTTCTCCCACTTAGCATCTCTCCTGCACTCATGCACTGTGGCAGGACTGCAAACCCGCCCCCACTTGAGAGCGCTATCTGAGAAGATGCAGCAGAACCGAAGGCGCACATACACAGCACTTCTTCTCCTAGGCAGACACACATGTGCAGAGAAGAAAGTAAAAAAAAAAGTTTACTGTCCCACTGGGTATGCTGCAAAATAATTGGAAACAACCTAAATCGTCATCAGCTAGAGAATAAACGGGTATATTCATACTCTAAAACATTACATAGCAGTTAAAAATGAATGTACTAAAATTGTATTTATCAACATGAATATAAACTCTAACATATGAATAAAAGTCTAATACAAAATGGGATGTGCTAAGGGACTCGGTTATAGCTGTAATGTTCTATTTCTTTAAGATCTGAAACAAACATAATATGAAGGTTTAATTAGCTTTGTGGTCGGTGCATAGTCATCACATTAATCTTTATCCTTCCTTGTTTTAAATGAGTTACAATTAAAAAACAAACAAGCCACCTTTGATCCCTCGTCCTACACCTTTCTCATTTGGTCCTTCTCCTCCAGCGGCCAGCCTCCATTACTCCCCAACTCCTAAGCAACTGGAATATTCCCCAGGGAAAACTTTTGGTCAGATTCAGGGCCACCCAGTAACTGAAGAGCTGAAGTACTCAAAAAATTTCTAAACGCATGCAGTGCTGTATTATTTACTTTGTGCTTCACAAAGTTGAATTTCCTATATCCAGCTTTACTGGTACCAAGAACAATTCATGAAGAGCCTGTTAATCCTGAGAGCCCAGGTCCTTAATCTCTGTGGGAGAGCAGATAAAGAGTACAGACTACAGGCAGCATGCCAGGCTGGGGTCCTACCTCTGTCTTTTACTAGCTGTGTTCAAGTAACTTATCCTCTTTGAGCCTGTTTTCTCATCTGCTAAACGGCAATGACAATACCAAGCAGTCATTGCAGTCATTAGAGATAATCAGATGAAAGCACCCAGTACCTTACCACTAATTATATACTCCAGCACAAACATTTAAACTGGGCAAGCATCACCTTTACCCCAATTTAGTGATAAATAATTGCAGAGAAGTCCCCAGAGATAAATCACAAAGACAACCAACTCATTCATTCAACATTTACTGAGGACCTATTGAGTGCCAGACATTTCTGGTAACAGAGTTATAAACCAGAGACCCTCTCCTCAGAGAACTCACAGAAATAAAAGGTTAAGATTTCAAACAATTCTAAACTTTTAGGAAAAGCTTTAGAAATTAGAAATTACTTTAGAACTCCGGGTCATCCAATTTGCCTCTTTCCTCTATCCATAAAACTCCCCTCTGCACTAATACACAAAGGCAGGCAATGAAGCTTGAACTTAGTATAACTGGAATTGGCATGCTAGCAGATCGAACAGTCTATTTTAGTGCAAAAGTGTTACTGCATAACATAAAAGTACATAGGGCAAATAACTAAATTGTGAAGATTTTATCCATTCTTTAAACATACTTATTGAGCATCTATCATGCAAAAAAAATGCCTTCAAGTTGCTTATTTTTAAAAGCCAATAATTATATCATAGCCTGATATGTACTACGATACCAGGTAAGAATGCTCTAAAAATAGACTTTTTAAAGTTAGTACTTATTGCCCAAACCTGCCCATTGAAAATTTTCAGGCTTTAAAATTAATTCCAGAAATAACTGTGATGATAAATACTTTAACTTCAGTTATAGTTATAATCCATTTATAGATAATTTCAGAATTCTATAGTATGTAAAAATGCTACAATAAACCCAGGATTCTATAAGCATGTAAATATTTTTAGTTCACCAGTCACCTATGGGGTTGTTACAGTAGTACATATAACAAAAGGCTACAGAACTAAATGAGAGTACTTGTCTTTCAGGGGACTACGATTAAATTCCACTAAATGTTAGATGGGATACTCTGCAAGCAGAAATTTATTATTCTACACAGCTCAACGACAGCATTCTGAAAAAGCTCCATTAGGGCTACAATATTTCTGACGATCTAATTAAAGAAGTTGCCTCATAAATGTTCAGAAGTCCAAATATGGATTTGCTTTATGGTCAAGTGGCTGTTTTAATGAAAATGTCATAGAATCAATAAAAATAAAATTGTTGCTATAATATTTACTCAAGTCTCCTTTGAAGAAAATGGGTAATAAAAAAGTAATGGGTAATACTACTGCTATTTAAAGAAACTATTTTAAAAGGCTTCCAAAGGAACGACACAGTGCAAATGATTTATAGTATTTGAGAACTTAATATTTTTCCAGCCAGAAAATTAAACAACACAAAGGCAATATTGGTGGGCTATTATTTCTGTATTAATCTCAGAGGATAAAAAGCAAAGGAACAGACTTCCCTGGTGGCACAGTGGTTAAGAATCCGCCTGCCAATGCAGGGGACATGGGTTCGATCCCTGGTACGGAAAGATCCCACATGCCACGGAGCAACAAAGCCAGTGAGCCGCAACTACTGAGCCCACACGCCACAACTACTGAAACCCGTGTGCCTAGAGCCTGTGCTCCACAACAAGAGAAGCCACCGCAATGGCCCGTGCTCGCCGCAACTAGAGAAAGCCCACACGCAGGAGCGAAGACCCAACACAGCCAAAAATTAATTATTTTTTTTAAAAAGCAAAGGAAAATCAAGTAGCTTGATGGATCTTAAGAACAAATCACAATTCTTGGGACTTCCCTGGTGGTGCAGTGGTTAAGACTCCATGCTCCTGATTCAAGGCATCCAGGTTCGATCCCAGGTTGGGGAACTAAGATCCCACGTACCGCAACTAAGCCCGCACGCCGCAACGAAGACCCAGCGCAGCCAAAATTAATTAATTAATTAATTAAAAAAAAAAAATCACATTCTCTAAATAAAAAATAGAACATAATCGTATTTTCGGAAATGTCTAACAGATAAAATCTAAGAGAATATGGACATAAAGGTTTACAAAGGTTTTCTCTGGGTCATGAGATACCGAGGGGAAACCCCCCCTTTTTTTTTTGACATATTTATTTCTACAATGAAAGTGTATAGTCTTTTTTTTTAAAGATTTTTAAAAAATTTTTATTGGAGTATAGTTGATTTACAGTGTTGTGTTAGTTTCTCCTGTACAGCAAAGTGAATCAGTTATACATATACATATAACCACTTTTTTTTAGATTCTTTTCCCAGATAGGTCATTACAGAGTATTGAGTAGAGTCCCCTGTGTTATACAATAGGTCCTTATTAGTTATCTACTTTATGTATAGTAGTGTGTATATGTCAATCTCAATCTCGCAATTTATCCCTTCCCCACCTTCCCCCGCTGGTAACCATAAGTTTGTTTTCTACATCTGTAACTCTATTTCTGTTTTGTAAATAAGTTCATTTGTATCATTTTTTAGATTCCACATATAAGTGATAATTATATGATGTCTTTCTCTTTCTGACTTACTTCACTTAGTATAATCATCTCCAGGTCCATCCATGTTGCTGCAAATGGCATTATTTCATTCTTTTTTATGGCTGGGTAATATTCTATTGCATATATATACCACATCTTCTTTATCCATTCACCTGTTGCTGGACATTTAGGTTGCTTCCATGTCTTGGCTATTGTAAACAGTGCTGCTATGAACACTGGGGTGCATGTATCTTTTCGAAATAGAGTTTCCTCCAGATATATGCCCAGGAGTGGGATTACTGGATCATATGGTAGTTCTATTTTTAGTTTTTTAAGGAACTTCCATATTGTTCTCTATAATGGTTGTACCAATTTACATTCCCACCATCAGTGTAGGAGGGTTCCCTTTTCTCCACACCCTCTCTAACATTTATTGTTTGTAGACTTTTTTTTCTTTTTCTTGGCTGTGCCACACAGCACGTGGGATCTTAGTTCCCCGACCAGGGATCGAACCCATCCCCCCTGCAGTGGAAGCGCAGGGTCCTAACCACTGGACTGCCAGGGAATGCCCTGTAGACTTTTTGATGATGGCCATTCTGACTGGTGTGAGGTGATACCTCATTGTAGCTCTGATTTGCATTTCTCTGATAATTAGTGATGCTGAGCATCTTTTCATGTGCTTTTTTTGGCCATCTATATGTCTTCTTTGGAGAAATGTCTATTTAGATCTTCTGCCCATTTTTTGATTGGGTTGTTTTTTGTTCCTTCTTTTTTTGACATAGAGCTGCATGAGCTGTTTGTATATTTTGGAGATTAATCCCCTGTTGGTAGCTTCATTTGCAAATATTTTCTCCCATTCTGTGGGTTGTTTTTTCATTTTGTTTATGGTTTCCTTTGCTGTGCAGAAGCTTTTACGTTTAATCAGTATAGTCTTTTCTTAAATTGAGATATAACTGACATGTAACACTATATTAGTCTCAGGTGTACAACATATTGGTTCAATATTTGTATGTATTGTGAAATGATCACAATAAGTCTAGTTGACATCAATCACGACACAGTTAAAACAAAGTTTTTCTCTTGTGATGAGAACTTTTAAGATTAACTCTCTTCGCAACCTTCAGATATACAATACAGTATCATTAACTCTAGTCACTGCGTCATATATTACATCTCCGTGACTTATTTGTTTCATAACCGGAAATCTGTACCTGCTTGAACACTTCTAACAATGGAAAATTTACTACTTCTTGGAGTGGCTCATGCCATCCATCAGAGTGCTTCAGCAGTTGTGGTATTAGAATTACTCCTTAAATATCCTTCCTGAAGACCATACTAGGAGCTACCAAAAAGAAGTTTCGGTGCTCTGGCTGCTACAAAGGGCCACAGGGACTCAGAAATTATAACTTTGCTGTCCCTATTTTCAAGGGGTAAGCAGAGACATAACCGTTCCCCTTTGAAAGCTGAAGTGTTTAAGGAATGAACATTAGATTTCATCATCTGCATTCAAAAAGAATTAATAAAATGTGTTGCTCATAAGACAAGTGTCTTCTAAATCACATTAAGAAGATTAAACTGTAATTCGGGCTTCCCTGGTGGCGCAGTGGTTGAGAGTCCGCCTGCTGATGCAGGGGACACGGGTTCGTGCCCCGGTCTGGGAAGATCCCACATGCCGCGGAGAGGCTGGGACCGTGAGCCATGGCCGCTGAGCCTGCGCGTCCGGAGCCTGTGCTCCGCAACGGGAGAGGCCACAACAGTGAGAGGCCCGCGTACCACAATAAAAAAAAAAAAAAGATTAAACTGTAATTCAAGAAAGATAAACTATAATCTAATTAATTGCAATGACTCACATCTCACAAAGGAAGGTTATCATTACAAGGGGCTAGTAGTTGGCATAAGGTTTTAAAAAGAAGCACAGAGACAGAAAGAATATCAGTATCTCATGCGCTGCAGAGAGGGAACCCTGACTGGCTCTAGGATGGAGTCCAAGTCCCTATGAGCAGAGAAGACAGGGAAGAAACTGACATTTACTTCCTTGAATCCACCTGTCATCTCTGCAAGGTGACCCCTTTGAATAGATGAAGAAGTTGAGGCTCAAAAAGGTTTCACTCTATACTGAATAGGGTCAACTTCAGAAAATATATATGTCGAACACATATACTGGGACAAAATACACTAAACTGTTGAGCAATTACCAAATGGTTAAGATATGGTGATCTCTATTTTCCTTTTTATATGTTCGTCTTCCAGACTGCATCTTAGTCTATTGTACATTTTTAATCATGATGCTATTTAATAGAAGAGGCTGATCTGAAAAATCAAAAATCTAAAATCCAATCAAATAAATGTATGTGGTTTGCCCATGGAAAAAAAAAAGGAGAGCTCTTTAAAGTTCTTATTTATCATTCATATTGTTTAAAAATAATTAAACTTGAAAAAAGCACCTCTTTTTTGGCACGTGGGCCTCTCACTGTTGTGGCCTCTCCCGTTGCGGAGCACAGGCTCCGGACGCGCAGGCTCAGCGGCCATGGCTCACGGGCCCAGCCGCTCCGCGGCATGTGGGATCTTCCCGGACCG
Organism: Aethalodelphis obliquidens; assembly: GCF_003676395.1. Taxonomy (NCBI): domain Eukaryota; kingdom Metazoa; phylum Chordata; class Mammalia; order Artiodactyla; family Delphinidae; genus Aethalodelphis; species Aethalodelphis obliquidens. The sequence goes on along the minus strand of NW_020838003.1, from coordinate 9,951,722 downwards.
GGGCACGAACCCGTGTCCCCTACATCGGCAGGCGGACTCTCAACCACTGTGCCACCAGGGAAGCCCAAAAGCACCTCTTAAATAGTGTTGTATTAGTTTCTTATGGCTGCTGTAACAAATGACTTCAAACTGTGAGGCTGAAAACAACAGATAAACATCACAGATAAACATAAACAGATAAACATTCTCTTGCAGTTCTGGGGGCCAAAAATCTGAAATCATAATGTTGACAGGGCCTGATTCCCTTCAAAGACTCCAGGAGAGGTTCCATTTCTCGCCGCTTCCGTTTTCTGGTCTTGTAGCTGCATCGCTCCAATCTCTGACTTTGTGCTCACACTGCCTCCTCCTTCTCTGTGCATCTATCTTCCCTGTGTCTCTTATAGGACGCTTGGCATTGAACTTAGGGCTCACCAGATAATCAAGGGCGATTTCTCCATCTCTGTCAATACTCCTTTTTTCCAGTAAGTTAACATTCATAGGTTCCAGGGATTAGGAAATGGATATCTTTTGGGGGGCTATCATTCAGCCCACTACAGCTGGCTTATTCATCGTATAATCAATATTGTATTTCCAATTAGGAACATCACCGTTTTTGAAAGCAGATTCTAATAAGACATGACAGATTAAATGACTATGATGTACATTTGAAGACTATATAATAATGCCACATGTTTTAAGGGTGAATGCTAATATGAAGTATGTTACTGGGTTACATTAAATTCCTTGAATGCTGTTTTATTTTAACAGAATATTGCTTGATAAAAGAAAATCATTTTATTGTCCAAAAAAAAAAAAAAAGGTTTCACTGCTGGTACAAAGTAAAGCCTAGACTCAACCCCAGGTCTACTGAATTCTAATGCCTGAGCCTATCCAGCTCTGGGGGTGAATGACTTCGGGGAGCACAACTCATTAGGATCATCCAAATCCCTGGATACTGATAATATATTCTCTACAGAAACTTCTAATACCATTTTTCTCAAAGAGATTTGTACTAAAAAGAATGAGAGATTTTGGTTCACCTGGCAGTTCTGTAACAGTTCTAATAAGTAGGAATAATATGAGTAATCGTAGTAATAGTGGGAATAACTGCCAACACTGACTAAGCCCTCACTATTCCAGGCACTCATTCTACAGTCAATCCTTAGTGATCTCATCTAATCCATGATTTTAAATACCATCTGTTGCTGATGACCCTCAAATCCATAGCTTTAGCCTGGACCTCTTCCCTGAACTCCAGACTGCTTTTTTCCAGCTGCCTACCCCAGATCTCCACTTGGATGTCTGAAACTCAACTCTTGCTTCTAGCCCTTAACGCTACTCCTCCCACATCTCCCCCAGCTCAGTAAGTGGCAGCTCCATCCTGCCAAGATGCTCAGGCCAAAAGCCTTAGAGTCGTGCTTGACTCCTTTTTCTCTCACATGCCACATCCAACCAATTCATCAGCAAATGAGTTAGCCCTACCTACAAAATACATCCAGAATCTTATCACTTCTCACATCTGCCACTGTTCCCAAGGCACTCCAAATTTACTCAATGAATTGATTAATGAATGGCCTGAATTATGTCATTTCAATCCTCATAATAGCTCTATGAAACAAGTGCCCTTATTTCCTCCATTTCACAAAGGCACATAAAAGTTAAGCATAAATTAAGAAACTATGGTTATAGTTTATCAAACAGGTCTTTTTTTTTTAGTTTGAAGAGTCAGATCCCCAGAACCCGATCATCCCAGGAAAAGGGATCTAATTAGCTTACTGGACCCACACAAAGTCTGGGGCAGGAGTCAGCCAGCCTCTCGGAGCACACCACGTTAGCTGCCAAGCGCTGATCTAACCATGAGCTCCTCTCTCAAGTCCCACCCAGGCCCCACTGCCAGGATTACCACTAGTTTCCAAACCACATGTGCTAGTCTCTCTCTACTCAGTAAAGGGTATCAGCTCCACACTTTTTAGACTTAAGAAAAGGAACTTGTTAGAAGGTCACATAATGAATCATTGAAAAGAAAATCAAGTTAAGAAATGAACCGCTCACGTACACACCCAGAAGACAAAGAACCCTTTTTGTATTAAAGAATTCTGTGTTTGAAAAGAAATCCATGCTTCTGAAATGGAGTCCCCTGGGAAGGGTCCAATGAGTTTCCAGTAGGGCCTCTGAGGACAGAGCTACCAACTTTCCACACAATGCAGAAAGGTGATGGAGAACCAGGTGCAAGAGGGTCAGGGTGGCTTGGCTTCCACCCCTCTTATGACCCCTACCTGAACCAAAACCAATTTTGAAAATTAAGTGAGTTAATAAATGTGAAAATCTAAAGTTTTATACAAAAATAAGCTTTTACTGTAAAAAGAATACTTTTTTTTTTTTTTTTTAGTGAAGGGGTGACATGGGGTGAGCTGTAAGGATGGAAAATTTTAAGAACCATCAGACAAGGTAGGACTTTTCAGAGCTAAACACAGGATATCCTTTAAAAGTTTATCTGAGCAAGATAAAGGCTTATCTATGTATTTTCAAAACAGGGGTTATTTATTAGAATTGGTACCTTTTTGCGGGTCAATATGACTACATTTCTTTCAAGGATCTAAGTGACTTTACTGTATGCATAGGGAAAAAAATCAGGAGGAATGTTCACCAAACTCTTAATGACTATTGCTGGGTGGTAGGAGCAGAAAGGGCATTCATTCTCTACACTAAAATCTTCTGTAATGTTTGCAATTCATAACAAGTGTGAATTAATTTTTGAGGAAAAATTTTGGGGAAAAAACACTTCCCTCTATGCTCACATTAACAGATACAAGTTTCCACAGAATAACATATTTAGCTCTTTAAATACTTAAATTTAATTGTTAATCAAAATTTTTTTATGGTTTTTAATTTCCATTGTTAACTGACTTCTTTCTCTAAAACTAAGAGGTTTTAGAAATCTTGGGTCAATGAATATTCTAATGAGACTCTAGAAATACATCAGTTAAATTGCATACTGTGCAAATAAGATAAAAGTATCACCTTGAGGAAATCTGAAATAGCAGGGATAGCAGAAGTGGGAGAAGCAATACCAGCCATTCCCAGGCCCATTCTGGAATGCATCATATCACCATCAACAAGCATTTGCTGAATGCCTTATGTGCAAGTACTATGCCAGGCTCTGCTTTCTGCCCTTAAGGAGCTCTCTCAGCATCGCTGGAAGACAGCACACACAGACACCACCACAAGGCAGCATCTGCTACAGTGGCAAATACATGGCCCTGCAAAGGAGGGAGAGAGAGGATTTTGAAATTCCTGCTTAAACAGAAGTCCTGTGAAAGCAGAAGCAGGTCTTGCCTGTGTATTCCCATAACCTAACACAATAAATATGTTTTAAATTAATAAGTACATGGAACCAACTTGCACTTGGAGAGGAAAAAGTATGACATCCCAAGCTGGAGGAATGGTGGTGGCACGAAAGTGTGGCATGACCCAAATGGGCATGTTCAGCTATTAAAAAAAAAGTGTAAAGAAATAGAGGAATAGAAAGTTGGAAAACCCAATTCACTGAAGTTGAGGAGTTGAAACTATCTTTGAGCCAACAGGAAACCACAAAGGATTCTCTGATGGTGCAAAGACAACCTGTTAACGTTCCTGTCTTCCTTACTAGGTTCCTTAAGGATGGCAGCAGCATCTTTAAGGATTTTGGTTGCCTAGCAGAGCCTGGCACATGATAGGTATTCAAATAAATGTGAGGGAAAAGAAGGGAAGATTGATTAGGCTGGAAAGATTATGCAAGTGCCATGATACGGAAGGCGGTAGACACGAATAAGAGACCAGAAATTAAGGCCGGAGGTGTTTTCTAATCTACCTCATGATATACTCAGACCCAATACAGTGATTCTCCAAAGGCTCCTCCCCTTGTCTCAAGTTGAATCAACAAAATTCCTCTCACATACCACCATGGGTATATCTCCCTTTAGGAATCCTGAGCAACTGGGAAGGTTTGGGGAATGTTGATCAACCCATCAACAGCTACTTATCAAGGCAGTCCTGCCATTCCAGTGCCTCCTCAAGTTCTCTGAGGTTAGCCAAGTTCTGCATCTCGTTCTTAACTTATATCTGGCCAGGGCCATAAGGAACAGAGGCGGAGGTAATCACAGTGGGTTTCAGTAAATGTTAGTTCCCCCTTTTCCACAATGACCCTTCACAAGCACTTTCTGTCTCCACCAAACAGTCTGATATTTCCTGCATTATAATCAGTGTTTCTACAGGGCTTTATATTTTTCAAAGGTTTTTGCACTCTATCTCAATCTTCATCACTACCTTATAAGCATGACAGATCCTACTACCCCATTCTTGAAGATGAAAAAGCCTAAATCCCTAGACTGAATGAAGCCAGGGAAGATGACACAATTACAGTTACTAGCATCAATAATAAACAGCACAAGTGGAAGCAAGCTTGTGGTTGCTGTCCCTTGTGGGTAGTCTTCTAGCAGTTTCATATTGAAAGCAGAATGATAAAACTTACCAAATGGATATTTAACTAAAGTTGGGAGATACTATCAGACAACACAAGCTCTCTTCTTAGAAAGACCATAAAATTAACATAACCGTTTTCATGAGAAAAAAAATGTCAATTTCAACATTTCTTGATTATTATCTTCCAAAATATATCGTTAGAATATAAGAGAACATAAAAGAGTAAATTACAAGTATTGTTAAACAATCAAGAATGTATTAGCTATTTCTAAAAGTGCTTTAACATAAAATATCAAGATATTCCAAAGAAATTCATTAAACAAATGTCAGAAAAGCATACAAACATGATTCTGCTGTTAATTGAATCAATATCTTTATCATTTTGATTTTCAATTACTTCAAATAAATATTATTTGTAGGATCAAGGATTTGTCTGCTTAATTCATATTTTCTAACACAGAACGTTCAGTTTGTGATCTCTTCTTTTCCCTTAGTCTTGTTCGAACCTTGCCAAATATCTTTTTCTTTAAGGTAAAACTCCAGTCCCTTAAACACTGTCTTTACCAACCTCCACACCACCACAATCCTTAAGAGAAACACAATCTTTAAAAAAAAAAAAAAAAACTGTCAATTTTTAAAAAAATTTATAGATACTATCCAGTACCATAAATAATAAATTTCAAGACAAAACTGGAGCTACTATAAAGCCGAACTCTGATGTAGCCAAAAACCTGTAAAGGGATCTATTAGTCAGAAATGTTGGTGCTAGCCAAGTGTGGCAGAGAGGAAACTGCCCCCTACCCTCAAATGTACATGTTCCTAATCCCCAAAACCTATAATTATGTTACTTTACTCAGCAAAAGGGGCTGTTTTTAAAGACATGATTTAAATTAAGGATCTCAGGATGGGGAGATTACCCTGGATTATCTGGTTGGGCCTGATATAATCAAAATCCTTGCAAGTGAAAGAGGGAAGTAGGAGTGTCAAAGTCAGAGAGTGAAGGACCGATCTGAAGATACTACTCTGCTGGCTTTAAAGACAGAGGAAGGGCCCAAGAACCAGGGAATGTGGGTAGCCTCTAGAAGCTGGAAAAGCAAGGAAGAGTTTTCCCCTAGTCTCCAGAAGGGACACACCACGCCAACATCTTCCTTTTAGCTCACTGAGACCTATTTCAGAGTTGTGACCCTCCAGAACTGTAAGATGATAAATCTGTACTGTTTTAAACCACTAAACTTATGGCAATTAGTTACAGCAGCCACAGGAACTAATACAGCAGGTTAAAGCAAGGCACTACTCACCTGCCCATCTGCCAGGACACTTAGAGCCTTATTCTTCAGGTCCCTGTTGTACAGACATTCAGTGAAATGTTTCTACTAACAAATTATCTAGAAAATGACATAAGATGGTGGTAGTGAGGGAGAAGAGGGAGCCGCAGAGGAATTTTGGAGATCTGTCGGAATTTTCAGGCCTATTATCTTGCTTCCCTATAAGTACACATAACTCCTTTCTATTTCTATTATTAAGAAAGTTGTTTTTACAGTTCAATTTCTGGAAGACAACTTGCAAAAGCTGGGGAAGTGGCCACTTGCTTAATGGTTTGTTGTCTACCAGTTTATTTCATCATCTTGCTCTCCTTTATCAATTTACTTGACTTTTGAGAGGTTTTGGTTCTGTTAATGATAGACCTCCCCTAATTCACCTACACCCTTGGGCTGCTCTATCACCTCCTCTGAGCCACTGGAAAAGAGGAGTGCTAACAGACCTTGGCACAGGTAGAACTTACGAATTTGTATAAAGCCTAACTACAGGGACTTCCCTGGTGGCACAGTGGTTAAGAATCCGCCTGCCAATGCAGTGGACACAGGCTCAATCCCTCGTCTGGGAAGATCCCACATGCCGCGGAGCAACTAAGCCCGTGTGCCACAACTACTGAGCCTGCACTCCAGAGCCCGAGAGCCACAACTACTGAGCCCATGTGCCACAACTACTGAAGACCATGTGCCTAGAGCCCATGTTCTGCCACGAGAAGCCACCACAATGTGCACTGCACTGCCTGTGCACTGCAACAAAGAGTAGCCCCCGCTCGCCACAACTAGAGAAAGTCCATGTGCAGCAACGAAGACCCAACACAGCCAATACATAAATAAATAAAATAGATTTATTAAGAGGAAAAAAAAAAGCCTAACTACAGAGTTCAGTCCATGGACCATAGTATCACCTGGGAACCTGTACGAAATTCAGCATCAAGTTCTGTTCCACATTATTCAGCAATAAAAAAGAATGAAATCTTGCCATTTGTGAAGTGGATGGACCTAGAGGGTATTTTGCTAAATGAAGTAAGTCAGGCAGAGAAAGACAAATCCCATCTGATTTCACATATCTAAAAAACAAATGAACAAACATAACAAAACAACAGAGTCATAGATACAGAGAAGAAATAGGTGGTTGCCAGAGGGGAGGGGGTTGGGGGATTAGTGAAATAGGTGAGGGAGATTAAGAGGTACAAACTTCCAGTTACAAAATAAATGAGGATGAAATGTTTAGCATGAGGAATATAGTCAATTATATTGTAATATCTTTGTATGGTGACAGATGGTAACTAGACATATCACGGTGATCATTTTGTAATGTATAGAAATATCTAATCACTATGTTGTGCACCTGGAACATAATATTGTAGGTCAATTATACTTCCATTAATAAAATATGTAGACACTGGGAGGAAATGCATCAAAATGCAAACAATGGTTATCTCTGGGGGGGTGGAGATTATGGGTGATTGTTAATTTTTACTTTATGCTTTTATGTATTTCTAATTGTCTGCAATGAACACATATTGCTTGTAAAATTAGAAAGAAAACAATAAATGTCATTAAAAATGAAAAAAAAGTTCCTTTCCAGATCTTCTGAATCAGAAATTACATTTTAGACAGATCTCTAGATGATTTGTAAACACATTCAAGTCTGAGAAGCACAAAGAGCCATTGGCAAGGGTACTCACCATGACCCACTTACTATATTTTAGGGACAAATATTCTAATCAGATTCATACTTTCAGTTAATGAGAGGTTCTTAATTATTACAAAGATTTTATTTCCAAGCACAAAAAGTTTTCCTAAGGCATAAGTGAAAAACATGCCCCCGCCCCTGCTAGTACCCCTGCCCACTACTCCTGACAAGATTTGTTGAGATGGTGGATGAAATAGTGATTGTAAGGCCAACTGGCCCGAGGCAGGGGAACACAATCAGATTCACAGGTTGCATCAGACCGAAATTCTCCGGACCACCCAGTTCCAGAAACTGCCCTGGAGACATTCCGGACCACCCAGTTCTGGGGACTTTGAAACCAGCCCAGCCTTCCCGCCTTTTGAGGGGCGGGACTAACGGTCCCCCAGGATACCCGAAAAGACCACCAAATAAGGAATACCCTGCGCCCTCCCAGATTCACCACACCCCTTTCCCTTCTTCCCCTATAAAATCTTGCCCAACCCTCGCCCGGGTGCGACTTCTCTGGCCCCTTTCTCTCGGACCAGTGAACCTCGCCCGGGAGCGCTCCCTAATAAAGTTCACTTGAAGCTTTCCTCTGTTTCGCGGTGCCGTTTGTTAAGATCCGACCTTACAGTGATGGAAATATAAATATAAATTTTATATTTTTTAAATATAAAAAACTTTTTATAAAGTTTTTTCAAGGGCTAAACATTCATTAAATGTTCACAGTAGCCTTATGAGGTGGATATCCCCAAAGTACAGTTGAGGGAATATGTACCTAGACTCAGAGACATTAACTAACTTGCCATAGATCATTTAGGGAAGAGCCGGAATGCTAATCAAGACTTGCAGTCTCCAAGCCCATCCTTATAACTACTACTCTACGAAGCCAATCCTCATTATTTAAAGATTCTGTATTTGCAAATTCTCCTACTCACTAAAACTTATTTATAACCCCAAAATCATTACTCACTGCACTTTCCCAATTTTTTGAGGACAGGTACATACATGAGCAGAACAGCTAAAATTGTGAAAAACCAGATGCACATGTTCCCAGTATGTGATGCTTTGCCTTCTTATTTCACCTCTCATATTTTAAGCAAGTACCCTTTTCAAGGTCTACTTAGCACCACATTTTTCGCATTTTGTGCTTTTTGTTGGTGAGTGTGCAGTTTAAAATGGTCCCCAAGCAAAGTGCTGTCTAGTGTTCCTAAAGGCAAGAAAGCTGCCTTACAGAGAAAACACATGTGTTACATAAGCTTCGCTAAAGCGCTACTGGCAGTGAGTTCAATGTTAATGGATCAACGATATATATTAGATAAGGCAAACAGAAACACACATAAAACAAGGTTATGTACTGATCAGCTGACAAATATGCTGTGACCAGAGGCTCACAGGAACCAAACCCTGCATTTTCTCTAGGGGCAATGATTCAGTGTTTGCTAAGATGGCGTTCACGGTAACTTCACAGAACATAACTGCCGCAACTGTTGTTACATGTACTAACTTGACATGTAATGGCAGGAAAGGCACCAAATTATAGAGCGTTTTCAGAAACAAGACACCATTTTCTCCAACTCAAAAACAATAGTTGAAGGTTCTTGACAGGATAACCCCAAGGACTGGTAATGGTGTTATTTCATAGCTTACAGACTAAAAACACCGGAATAATACAATGCACAAAGTCAGAAAATGAATATTACATCACACAGACAAAGATCAAGCAGTGGCTCTGTGAGGTGCATGCAAGATGATTCAAGGGGAGAAGGGAAGTGAATACAATAACATTCATTTACACTTATTTAAATCTCATCTTTAAATTCCAATTTACTTTACAACTTAATAGTACAGTAATATGTGTACACAATAAATTCTATTGGTAGTGCCTGCCTGCTCCAATTCTGCTGATGATGTACGTGACCAAAAAATGTTGGGAGATCACCACTGTAGAGAATCAAAGTTAGCGCTTGAAAAGAAAATAAAAACTCCAGAGGCACACGTCCTGCAGTGGGCTGGTGGCTTTGAGGACTCGCATGCACTGGGAACCATCTATTGCTGCTCTGTCCCCAACACATTGTGAGGATCCTCACAAAGATATCCCTCCAGGCATCAGTTGATTCATATGAGAAATTAATTAGCTGGTTGTGACACTGATTAGATGATCCAAGCTAGGAACCCTTCGCTTTCTAGAAATTTGACCAAAGAAAATAAGACATAATAGCAGGAAGTAAAAACATTGTTTATTGTTGCCCGGAGCCCAAAGGCTGAAGGCATGCCCTGATAGAGCAACAGCCTGTCCTCAGAGCACCCAAACTGGGAGGATTCTGTGGTATCCCATAAGATATCCAGCACTGTTAGTGTCATCTTATATAGTTAAGTTGCATCATATACACATTCAACTCTAAGTGCTCAGCAAAAAGAGAGAGAGAGAGAGAGAGAGAGAGAGAGAGAGAAAGGGAAAAAAAAAACACATAACCAGAGCTGGCAATCTGTCTGCCATTCTACTCAATGAAGGTGTTCTGTTCCCTTGGACAGTCTCTCAGTTCCTCAGTGTCTCTTACAGCATGAATGGTTCATTGTGAGGCTAAAGTTTGACACAATATATTTTTCATCTACATCACCTAATCCCAAACCAACTTCCTCTGATACTCAAAGGAAGAAGCAGGGATATGTTTCAACCCTGAAGGAAAAATGGCTGCATATGACTTACTGAAAGACGGAATCAATCTCCAAAGAGAACTGATTTCCTAAGGGTAGTTCAAGGGCAATTTTTGAAAATACTCAACTTTCACAGTGTACGCTGACTGTAGAAGCAACCCCCCAGATAAAGTGAGACTCAACTATAGTTATTCTGTTCCAAGGGCTCACTCTTATACCTACCACCTAGAGGTGGTGTATATTGAAATTTGCTGCCATATACTTTTATGGTACTTCTTACTGATTAAAGTGCTCTCATACCAGCTGTGTCATTTAACACCCACATGGCCAGGCAAAGAAAATGGAACGAGCACTGTGGTTCCCATTTCAGAGATCGAGTGCAATAATGGAAAGAGTAAGAGTTGAGTCAGACAATTTGGTTTCAAATCCCAGGCATACTGTTCAATTTTTCAGAGCCTTAGTTTCCTATCAGTAAAATGCAAAGAGTACACACACCTCACCAAGTTTTTGAGGATGAGTCAAGTATACAAGCTGCAGGTATACATTACTCAATGTTTCCTTACACCATTCCACAGGAAGGAGGGCTACAAGTTCACACACCTAATGTGACTAATAAAGCCCAAGTAGAACAAACATCGCCCAATTCCCAGCTCCATGCTCAGAGGTCCAAGAAGCATATAACTTAGCATCTCTTTAAAAAGTGTTCAAAAAGATAGAGATACTCTGGTAAAAGTTTTTCTGGTTCAAGTAAATTTGTGACATGCTAGTCTCTTTAAGGCTCACAGTGTGTGTGTGTGTGTGTGTGTGTGCAAGTGTGTACATGATATAAAGGCTCTGAGAAGGCGTGCAATAAAGAAACCTGGTTGAATAAATATAGAACATTCCCCCAAAGTGGATTTAATAATGGAAACCTTTTCTGCATAATTACTAAAAACAGCCACACAAACATAATGTTCTTCTGAACATACTTTTAGAAACACTGGTTTTGGTAAATTAATGTATAACAAACTAACAGACGATTATATTGTAATAGATTAATATTAATAAAAATAATAACAGATTATAGAACAAGGCACAAGAAACTACCCTTTAAACAAGACCCCGAATCATTTTTTGGCAGTCTGGTGTCAAATCCAAAAAAAAAATCTATTTGGGAATTCCCTGGCGGTCCAGTGGTTAGGGCTCCACACTTCCACTGCAGGGGCCTGGGTTCGATCCCTGGTCGGGGAACTAAGATTCCGCAAGCCAAACAAAACCAAAGAAACAAATCAAAAACAAAAAAAATCTATTTAGATCATCAAGGCATTTTTATTCTCAGAAAAATCTCAGGATAAGTCTTTCATAAACAAAGATTCCAAGAAGTGGCTCGTGTCATCTTACAGAAGACATAGTGGGTAAAAAAGGTGAAAGAGACACATAATGTTTTGTTACAAAATTGATTTGCATGAGGTATCTTACTCCCTAAATCAACTTTCCAAGAACGCTACATATGCCATATAACAACTACCTGTCCTGTCATTATCCCTGGTCTCCTGATAACAGTGGCAAGCAAGAGAAAGCCAGAATGGAGATAGTGACTTGTAGACTATAAACCACAAAGATGAGGAATCCTTTTTATCTTTGAAAACTACAAGAAAGCAGTTATTATTTTTCCTACTTTGTACTTTCCCTCCTTTCTCGGTTATTACTGCACGCAAGCACTTCTAGTGAATACTTTTATCTTAAACCTCTAGAAGTCAAATAAGAGAAGACTAGGCCCGAGGAATTCTTTAAAAAATTATATTAATATTTGATATTTACTTATCCTGGCAAATACAATATATATATGAAAGGAACCTGCTCTAATGCAAAGTTGTAAGTTTGTGAACTAGGTATAGACAAGTGTTGGTTAGCACTGACATCCTAGGAGGAAGGCTTTTGGTAAGAACTTTAAGCTTCCATGGTTTTTCGAAGAAAATGAACGGAATCTAGACGTTTGCTAGCCTAGTCCAGTAACATACAGTGTGCATTTCGGCCACTAAGAGCAGGAGTGGGAAAGGGCCAAGAGCAACCATTACCGCCTATCACCAGGGGTACCTGAAAAGTCATCTTCATCCTTCAGCCTTCCCATTTTACTAGACTAGAAGCCTCAAGGACCACTAGATCGCGGCCGCCGCCACGCCAGGTCCAACCCGCCACAAGGCGGAAGCTCACCAGCGAGTCGACGCGGCGCACACCTGCCCGGCGGGCGGCGCCCACAACGCTTCACCTTGCTGCGGCGTACCTGCCCTCCTCGGCCCTTCTTCACCACCACCTCCATCCCTTCCCACCTGCAAATAACCGAGGGCAGGGACGCGGGAAGGTGAAGACGGTGAGGAAAAGCATCCCCGCAATCCGCCGCAGACTACCTCCTCCCATCCCAGAGCCGCTGCAAAGCCACATCGTTTCTCCCACGCCTCGTGTCTCTAGTGCAAGGTCTGCAATAGTTTAAAATTTTTGTTTTAAAGCACAAGTAACTTCCCCGCTCCCTTCCGCCCCTCACCTTCACGAAAGCAATCGGGGTTGTGGTACCTTCGATATCTAACAGGATCACAGTGACTTCGGCAGGCACCGAAAGCACAACCATTTCCCCACCGGCTGCTACTACGAGAATCGGCCTACTGGTAGGGAGGGCGGAGGGCCGTGCCGGCTGCGCCCAGCAAACTGCTGGGCTTCCGACAGCCCCGAAAAGAGTCCCGGAGCGCACAACCGCGCGCGGCCTGACGCACGAGGCGGAGAGGACACGTCGGCGCCCCTGAAAATAGAGAAACCCGCAGCACAGGGACCTTGAACTCGCAAGCTGCCCGGGCCTGGAGGCCTAGACCACGTGGGCAGGGAAATGGGGCGGTCCTCGCGAGGTTCCGATGGGGCGGGGAGAGGTAATGGCACCGACGTCGATTGGCCGCTAGAGGGCCTCTAACCCGATCAGTCAAAATGGGCCTCGCGTGGGCGGGAACAAAGAAGCGAACGCGGGAGCCCGGTGCGCGGGCGCGCGCTCTCCGCAGACTGGTTGAGCGAGCGGGAGAGGCCCGGGGCACGTGCAGACGGGAGCCCCGCGAGTGGCGCGCCGGGGATGTGAGTGCCCCTTGCCCTCTACGGCACCTAGCCCCCTCCCTGCCCACGGCCTCCGCTTTTGCATTTTTACAGTAATCCGACTGGGCCCGCGCCCCTCCTCCCGTCAGCCAGCGAAAGAGGCCGTTTGCATCCCGGTCAGCCTGACTGCGTTGGCCTCGGTTCTGGCCGAGCGGCTAGGGAGGCCCGCCGCGCCCCCTCGGCCCGCGCGCCTGTAGCTGCAGCGGAAGAGGCCCCCGCGCCGCGCCGCTGTCCGGAGGGGCCAACGCGCGCCCGCTTCCTGTTCGGCTGCTTCCAGCCAGCTCGAGGACAAAACACGCGTGCGCGCGGCGGACGGCAGGGCGCGCTCGCCGCCTCAGCCACCGGCGCTGGGCGCAGTCCGCCTTTTTCCGGAGCAGCGCGGCCCCGGTACCAATCGATAGCAGCAGCTCCGCACTGGGGGACCGAGGGCGGAAAAAGGCGGGGTTGACGGCTCTTTGCTGGGAGTGGGCTGGACCGGACGCCAGAGACAAAGGCTCTCAAGGCAAGAGGGGCTGTGACGCTGCTCGGGATTTTTGACCCAGGACTTTTCGCCCCTTCGTTTTTCTCTTCTGACGCTCTTTTCCCAAGCCCGCGTCCCTTCACCTGCGACCTCGTTCCTCAGCGGAAGGGCCGCGATGGAGGTCCCGCCCCGGCTTTCCCATGTGCCGCCGCCATTGTTCCCCTCCGCTCCCGCTACTTTAGCCTCCCGCAGCCTCTCCCATTGGCGGCCGAGGGCGCCGCGGCAGCTCGCCCCACTCCTCCCTTCGCTCGCTCCCAGCTCCGCCCGGCAGGGGGCGCGCCGGGCCCAGCGCCACGTCACCGCCCAGCAGCCCTCCCGATTGGCGGGTGGGGCGGCTATAAAGGGAGGGCGCAGGCGGCGCCCGGATCTCTTCCGCCGCCATTTTAAATCCAGCTCCATACAACGTTCTGCCGCCGCTGCTGCCGCGACACGGATTGCACGCCAGCGCCTCCCGGCCGATAACTCAGCCGCTATGGAAGACATGAACGAGTACAGCAACATAGAGGAATTTGCAGAGGGATCTAAGATCAACGCGAGCAAGAATCAGCAGGATGACGGGTACCGCACGCTTCTCCTCTTTCCCCCCTCCCCCAGCGCTCCGCATGCACCCCTTCGTCCCTCGGGGGCCGCGTGCTGCCCCTGTTCTTTCCCCAAGTCGATTCCCCGCGTGCCCGTTGGGCCTCACTAGGTTGGAGGGAACAGGAAAGTAGGAAACGGAGGTGGGGCGGTGACTCGAGAGGCCCGCGGGAGGTGGGGGAAGGGCAGAGGGGTTGGAGGCGGAGGGCGGCGGCGTTTGTGTCCCGAGTGCGCAGGCGCGCGTGGGGCCCGAGGGGGAGGGGCCGGCCGTGCTGTGCCCCATGCTGCAGCTGCAGCCGCCTCTTCATTGTGTCTGTGTTACGGTTCCGCGCAGTTTTCAGGGGGAGGATTTAGGGAACTTCTGGTTTGGGAACCTGTAGGCGACTGGTACCCAGATTCCCAGTACGTCTGATGATGAGTTCTTTTAGGTGGAACGTTGGCTTGATAGTTGAGGAAGACGGTGAGCCTAAGTTGTGTGGGATCAGTATAGAAAGTTGGATTTTCTAGTCGGGAACAATCTTTACCATGTATTGTTGGCCTCGTTTAAACTTGGCATTGTGCAGTGAGGAGAGCAAGGTGTCCACCGTTTTGAATAAGTGAGGAACTTGGGGATCTTTGTGGTCTTCGTGTGTGTCTGTAAACGGGTTAAATTATTTGTACATCAGGATGTATTTCCCCATGCTTATTTTATACTTTTATTTCATAAACGTAATTTCAGAATTTAAGTAATCGTTGTAGTTGCTGCTAACCTTAAAAAACAACTTTTATTTCTAGTAAAATGTTTATTGGAGGCTTGAGCTGGGATACAAGCAAGAAAGATCTGACTGAATATTTGTCTCGATTTGGGGAAGTTGTAGACTGCACAATTAAAACAGATCCAGTCACTGGAAGATCAAGAGGATTTGGATTTGTGCTTTTCAAAGATGCTGCTAGTGTTGATAAGGTAGGAACATGTTTCGCATTGTGGTGCTTTTGTGTGTTTCTTGCAAATTGTTCAGAGGGTTGCTTGTATGTTGTCAGATTAAATAAATCTGTCTTTTAGGTTTTGGAAATGAAAGAACACAAGCTGGATGGCAAATTGATAGACCCTAAAAGAGCCAAAGCTTTAAAAGGGAAGGAACCCCCTAAAAAGGTTTTTGTGGGTGGATTGAGCCCAGATACTTCAGAAGAACAAATTAAAGAATATTTTGGAGCCTTTGGAGAGGTGCGCTCTGCTTTTACGTTTACGTGTATTTTCATTTGATATGTTTATATAATGTTTATCCCTGATCCAGTTCTTACAGAGCAAACTCAATGTTGGATGAGGGTGGGATTAAATTATTGCTCAAGTCCCTTCCAGTCACCGTACCTTAATCAGTGCTTGCTGTGTTATAATGGAAACTAGTGTCTAATGGAAACTAATTCAGCAAAAAGAAGGATGCTTTGGTGTGGTTAGGGTTTGGATTTATTAACTAGTGGCATCTGTGGAGTAAGAAATGGTATTAAATAAGGTTTTACTCTCCCTTTTCAATGCTCCATAGATGAAACAGATCACTCTAGTTTCATGTGGATAATAAAGCGGTGGTTTATACAGAAGTTATTTCGTTAGAATGACATGTTATGTTGAAGCTTGAAAAGGACTTGTGGCATTCTAAAACATCTTGGTAGCTTTTTACCATTAGTGGGTGACCTTGAGTGTGTATCTTGATTTCAGATTGAAAATATTGAACTTCCCATGGATACAAAAACAAATGAAAGAAGAGGATTTTGTTTTATTACATATACAGACGAAGAGCCAGTAAAGAAATTGTTAGAAAGCAGATATCATCAAATTGGTTCTGGGAAGGTAAAGCCATTTTGATTATAGTAAATGAACAATATCCTTTTCTTTTCTTAAAGTGAAATTTCTCATCCTGTTTTGAGAAGAAAAACAATGGCTTGACATTAGAATATTGGTAATAATTCTGTTTGCTTTTTAAATTTTGTTTTTAGTGTGAAATCAAAGTTGCACAACCCAAAGAGGTATATAGGCAGCAACAGCAACAACAAAAAGGAGGAAGAGGTGCTGCACCTGGTGGACGAGGTGGTACTAGGGGTCGTGGCCGAGGTGAGACTTAATTCCTGGGCAATGACTCAATGCTGTAAGCTATAAACTGCGGAATATGAATAAGCCCATAGGAAAGTGAAGCCAAATTTAAACTGTTACAACATGGAAACTGCTCAGCTTAGTGGGTGGGCTTTTGTATTTACTGGTTTCACCTTTTCAAACAATGGCCACTCTGACAGTGTCATTACTGATGGGAAAATAACACCATTAAACGTAATTAAGATTACATGGAACACTTTGGCCTGATAGGTTTTCTAGGGCAGGAGTCCTTGTTTTAAAGATAAACACTCTGTCTTCTCTTTTGTCCTGATTTTTCATTGAATTTCGGAAGCCTGATACTGGCACAATTGGACTTTCTGCCCCCTTTTTTATGCCAACTGTAATAATACTTTCTTGGTCAGTTAGCAATATAGGTATCCATTCTGCCTTTTTAAGATTTGCAGAGTGAGGGACAGGAACGCATCATTTTATGTTAGGATTGGGGGTCAGAAGTTGTTTCCTAACAATCATTGTGCATTGTTTCAGGTCAGGGCCAAAACTGGAACCAAGGATTTAATAACTATTATGATCAAGGATATGGAAATTACAATAGTGCCTATGGTGGTGATCAAAACTATAGTGGCTATGGCGGCTATGATTATACTGGGTATAACTATGGGAACTATGGATATGGACAGGGATATACAGACTACAGTGGTAAGAATATTTAACTTAATTTCATAAACCAATGGTACTAAAATTCGGTGTTTAAAGTACAATCCCATTCTGAGACTCTGTGTGTGTGGGTGTTTTCTATTTCTTGAAGTGTTTGGAGTTAAATTTTTGAGACATTTAATAGTCAGGGAGCTTATACTGATAGACTTCAGTCATTACAAACATTCTAGAATGTGATATGTGACTAGTTTATAATGACTTTTAAAATATCTGGTTATTTTAATTGCCATGGAGGATTTTGCATATTTAATAGTTTTTTAAATATACAGTGAAACCATTTCATTAAAAGCTAAGCATAATCTTTTGTTTTTTCAAAATAGGCCAACAGAGCACTTATGGCAAGGCATCTCGAGGGGGTGGCAATCACCAAAATAATTACCAGCCATACTAAAAGGGGACGTTGGAGAAAACAGGTGTGTATAAGAGTTCAAGACACCAGTGGAAATTCTAATTTAATTTAAAGATCAATAGACAAATGAAAAATAAGTGAAAACAAAATATCATGTAGCCTGTTTTTACTAAATTGTTAATTTTTTACTTGCTTTATGAACCTGTTTTGCCTAAAGTGTCTATAGATCTTTAACTTTAAAGTTTTATCTCACTTTCTTTAGTATTACAGAAAAACTTAAGAGTTTTTCTGTTTGCTTTGTGTACCAGGTGGTCTAGAGGAATAATTAAACTTTTTTAGAACTATTAACAGGTAAAGTACTGAAATGGGTACAACTTAAGGAAAACAGGAATGTTGTCTTCTAACTCTGACATTATACCTTGTTTGTACCCGCCAGCGGGAACTTCATTGCAGGCCGTGTGTCACCCTGACCACGTCTATCTCTGGGGGTCGCACGTTGCGGGCAGAGCGCAAGGCATACACCAGAAAACGCTGTCCTGTGGTATGGTCTCTTCCAACTTCATGTACCAGCGTAAAGATTAAAGTGGAAAACTTCAGACTTTGGCTTCTTTTTTAATCTTTTTGAAGATTAAGTGTCTAAACTTAACTTAAATGGTTTTTTACAGGAGTTAAAGTACATAAATGCCTTTTTACAGCTTAATCATTTTGGTCTTCTGTTTAGTGTTGTATTTCAATTGTGGAGCCTCATTTTAAGTGTTCATTTAAGATTTAATGCTTGCTTTTTCTTTTTATAGCTAATAGTGAAATCTACAAACCAAAACAAGAACTTTAAAATCTGGGATATAAATTAAAGATCATATGCACACAGAAATTTGTTTTCTTGTAATACAAGCCTATTAGAAATCCATGTTTGTAATAGCATTGTACGTGGCTTACTAGAGATGTTTCTAGTAGACCTTGAACCTAGCACAGTTCAACCTGTGAATATGGGAAGACTGCATTCCCAGATTTTCTAAGTAAATTTATTTTAATATCATTTGGGAACTTCAGGGTAAATTTATTAATTACCCGAACTGCGTTTTGCCAATGAATTTGCATGTGATCTTTAATTATTGAAGAAAAGAATAAAGTGAGAACTTAAAACAATTCATGAAAGTGGACCTTTGAAAGCTTGTCAGAGTTGCACAAATCTAATTGCCATTTTGTTTTTGTTTTTAGGGAGAGATTGCTAAAGTAACCCATCTTGCAGGACGACATTGAAGATTGGTCTTCTGTTGATCTAAGATGATTATTTTGTAAAAGACTTTCTAGTGTACAAGACACAACTGTGTCCAACTGTATATAGCCGCCAGTTAGTTTTTGTTTTTACTTTGTCTTTTGCTATCTGTGTTATGACTCGACGTGGATTTGTGTTTATACAAATTTTATTTGTATGATTTCATGTTAAACCTCAAATAAATGCTTCCTTATGTGATTGTTTTTCTGCGTCAGGTACTAAATAGCCCTGTAAAAGTGTAATTTTAAATAAGCAATAATTAAGGCACAGTTTATTTTGTAGGGAGTGTTGATCCATAGGGAGAAACTGTGGTCCTTTACAAATAGCCAGCTACAGTGTCTACTCTGTTCTCTTTTTGTTAGATGTATTCTGTGTTCTAAGGCTTCATTTCCCTGTTAACTGAGGCTTCCACATACCTTTAAGTAATGTTGTTTTCTCTTTGTGTATCTGGAGACTTTGTCATGAAAGTTTCTGTGGCGTAGTTATAGTGTTGTGATGAGTGGAAGCTTTCTAGTAGACCATAAATCTTCTGGTTATATTTTGAAAAGTAACTTTTTAATGGCACAAAGCATGCTGGTAGCTCCTTTTGTGAATAGAAAATATTTTGCTTTGCTCTTGTCTCTGGAAAGGCATTTGTTACGACTTGCTGTATTCAGTGGTCTGCTAGAAAGAGCTTTGGCTAATCATAATACCATAACTTTGTTTTCTTGATTAAACTGTCTAAATATACCCAGGGGGAAAAAACACTTGAACTGTGTTATAGGAGCCACAGTTTAAGAATATCAGATGTAGTTACATTTAACACAAGGATTTTGGCAAATAGGTATGAAGTTACTAAAATTTGAACAAAAGTTAGATTAAAATATATGACGTAGTGGATGAGTAACTAAATTAATTGTATACTATTCTGTTGGTATTATGTCACAGCAAGCACCAAACTGAACAAAATGTTTTCTGTTGGGGCATTTTTAGGAAGCTGTATTGGGTGTTAACTGTTACGTGGTGTGAGTTCTTAGAAAAAATCATGGTAGTAAGTTTCATCATTTTTAGCGCAGTTAGTGCATGAGCTGAATAGTTAAGCATATCCATATTCAAACGTAAAAGGAATAGTGGGGAAAGGTATCCCTTAAATCTTATGTAAATGCAAATCTAAGTGTGACCAAGTCATGTCATTACAACAGATCTTCTGGTGCATTAAAAGTTTTAGCTGTAGATTTTGGAGGATGTCCTGGGTAAACTCAAGTTTTGAATTTTACATTCAGTGTAGTTATTGAATTTAAGGTTTTTGTTTTTGTTTCTGTGGTTCCATGTTAGCCATTAGGATTGGCATACAAGTTCTATGTGGAATAGTTGACCTCACCTTCAACCAAGTGTAAATTTTTTTATGCTAATGAACCTGCCTTGTTTTATTTGGTGCCTGCAACTTTCTTTGTTCTGATGATGTTTGTACTTGCTGGGCTATCAAGTTACAATGCTTTTGGCCTTTTGCTCCTGTTTCGCTATTTGACCGTACACCTAGGCCAAGTACCAATGTTGGCTGTTGCAAGGGATTGTTTGATTTGTTCAACATGCAACCTTAGGGAACAGAAAGGAGATTTTCATTTTAAGTTATCTTGTCAAAGTCAGTAGGTGCAGTGTCTTTAGGGCAGTGAATCCTGTAAGTTCAAATTTATGATTAGGTGACAAGTTGACATTGAGATTGTCCTTTCCCTGATCAAAAATGAATAAAGGCTTTTTAAACAAAATCCAAACTCTTCAGTCAAGTCTTGATATATATGACTTTGAAGAAATACATCTAGAGATTATTGAGGTCTTTTAGAAAAACTGAAGTACCTATGACAAACATAATTAACTTGTATATTCTTAAATATGCTTCCTGAGTTGTTTTGAGCAAGTTCTATGTGTTGCTACTTACCCTGAAAGAAACCTAATTAGCAGTTTTGTTGATTAACATGTTAGTATTCTGTAGTCTGATGGCTACATTTACAAGATTAGGGATTTAAGAGTTAAACTGTCATTGGGATACTAACATGGATGAGCAGAGCATTTATTTCATTCTCTTCCATGCATCTTTTTCATAATGGTGACAGTAACTGGACCCTTTGCTAATCTTACAAATTTCAATACAAAAAAACCTGAGAAATTAATTGCTATAGGTTGCAAGTATTTGATAGGATATCCACCACAGGATACTATGTTTCACTGATGAAAAAGGTGATTCAAGGACACTGCAATTATAATTGCACTTTTAAATGTAATTTTATATAAACTGCAATTTTTAGTTACAGGTGTGTGTGTGTGTGTGCGCGCGCGCGTTTCTGCCATTTGAATTGCTCCTAGTGTTAAGCGAAGTCAGAAAATGTCATTCTGTAAAAATCTCTCTCAAACTTTCCAACTTAATAGAATTGCCATCTACTGTGGTCTCAACTTTCTGAGCAAAAGCAATACAACTTTGTTTTCATGTAAAGTCATTCAAAAGTGTATTGCCATAAAAATGTAGGCTGTTCCTTTAGGATTGGTTGAGGTTTTATATTTGTCTTGAAATAGTCAGATGTGGGATTTCAGTGAGTTTGGGTTGAATAGAAAAAAGTGGAAACTTTGACTTAACCACTGTGTTTTATAAACTGTAAGAAAGAATACAGTGGTATTCTATGGATTAGAGGGTAATGCTGAACATCCTAAAGATTGTTGCTTTAAGTGGCAGTTTAATTCCTGACCTTATTCTTTGGTCTACTTATTCAAGAGGAGTACCCCCATTTGAGGAGGTATATCATGATCTCAGTGTGATTGGGGAAGGGATATTCAACAGTCTGATTTGTTACTTAAAATCTAAAAATTTCAAGTAACAATGCTTAAGAGTTTGCTTTATCAAAGACT
Organism: Aethalodelphis obliquidens; assembly: GCF_003676395.1. Lineage (NCBI taxonomy): Eukaryota > Metazoa > Chordata > Mammalia > Artiodactyla > Delphinidae > Aethalodelphis > Aethalodelphis obliquidens. The sequence continues at coordinate 9,930,127 of NW_020838003.1, read as the reverse complement.
AGCATGTGTTATAAATATGTGAGAAGCACTGTACTGCAGACAGGTTTTCTCATACTGTTCCAATGCTTATCTCCTTTTGAGAATCTGACTAAAATGAGTTTTCTTAAGACAAAAAAAATCATGGCTATATATAAATGTCTCAAGGAAATGATAAACTACTTTGAAAGCTATCTAGTTTTAAAAAGACTCGAAGTTGGCTCTTACGGTGACAGATTGACTAGAATTCATTCATTTAGGTCACACCATGCAGTTTGTAGGATCTTAGTTCCCCCACCAAGAATCAAACCGGGCCCCACAGCAGTAAGAAGCACCAAGTCTTAACCACTGGACTGTCAGGGAATTTCCAAAATTTATTGAATTTGCTATCATTGATGTGGTTACCCAAAGGAAGTTTCTTCAAATGTTCTCAGAAGTTTGTGTGCTGGCTGGTGAACAAATACAGGGTGATTGTTTTATTGATGAGATAGGAAGGGCCAACCCCATAAAAGGACTTATGGAAAACCATAATTAATCCCCTGATTTTTCAAATTGAGGAAGTTGGCTAATTGAAAGTAACTCATTACATTTTGGAGTCTATCAAGCATCTCTGAGGACTAGATTCAGTGTTTGCCACTTCTGGGAGGGATCTCTAAGCATTAAGATTGGTCAGCAGTCTCATTTGTGAGTGCTGAAGTCTTTTGTAGGAAAGTAGCGTTTGATTATAATTCATTCATTCTTGGGACTTCCCTGGTGGTGCAGTGGTTAAGACCGAGTTCCCAATGCAGGGGGCCCGGGTTCAGTCCCTGAACTGGATCCCACATGCCTGCCACAACTGAGGAGTCCGCCTGCCACAGCTAAGACCCAGTGCAACCAAATAAGTATTTTTTAAAACAATTGATTCATTCTTGTTCCTCTGATGAAACTGGAGCCTAGATAATCTGAAGCAACTATTCATTCTCATGAGAGAGCTTTTCTATGGTATTTATTTTATTTATTTGGCTGTGCCGGGTCTTAGTTGCAGCATGCAGGTTTCTTTGTTTCAGTTGCAGCTTGCAGGATCTTTTAGTTGCGGCATGTGAGATCTAGTTCCCTGACCAGGGATGGAACCCGGGCCACCTGCATTGGGAGTGTGGAGTCTCCGCCACTGGACCACCAGGGAAGTCCCTGTCCTATGGAATTGAGTGATTACTTTGGTTACCCTTGAACAATGAGACGTATGGGACATAAAAGTTCTTTAGACCACCATACAGGCAGAAGGGTGAAGGGAGGGTGTGACAGTGAGGACTAAAATATTTTAGGGTACTTCCAATATTTTTCACTACCAAGAAACACTAGGTATTTTCTCCCCATAAACTGTATGTTTTGAATGGCTGTACATGTCACATATATTGCTCTCATTATGTAGTGACATTTCTATTAATCAAAGGCATAAAGCTGTCAATCAGAACGTCTACAGTGACAATCAGCGTTGTACCATCAACTTAATAATGCCAGTTAAAATCTAAGAAACAATATTTTCATTAGCTTGTACAGATTTTTTTTAATGTGTGATTTCTATCAGACAAAATACAGAAAAAAAGTCCAAGAATTTTTATTACTTCTTCCTAGGAGTTTAGAACTATACCTAGCACATCATTTGGAGATAAGGACAAACAAAAGGCATTTTTGAGTGTGTGTTACTTTCATAATCTGGAAAAAAGTGATTTTTAAAATATTTTTATGGATATAATTATAATTTTTTAATTATGCATTTGAATGACTTCAGAAATAAAGAGACCCCCAAATTACACCTTTGATCTCATTCAAAATATGTCTTATTTTTTCATGTATTTATTCTTTAGTTACAATCCATGTAAAAATAGGACTTAGAGCCTGTCATAACTAAGAATATCTCCACTTTGACCTATCGTCACCACTCGCCCAGCTTGTGGGATCTTAATTCCCCGACCACCAGGGATTGAACCGGGGCCCTCTGCAGTGAAAGCGAGGAGTCCTAACTACTGGACCGCCAGGAAGTTTTCTTCCCTTTTTCATTTAATTAAAGTTATTTTAATTGCTATTAACATGATGCTTTAGAACACCAAGATATAGACGTGGCAAAAGGGTTTTTATTTTCCCTTGATTCTCCATCCAAGACAATAACAAATTCAGACATAACATTCCATTACCAATTCACTGATTGTGGAGTTTGGTTTTTTTGTTTATGTTTGTTTTTCCCACGTATCCCAGACCCCAGGAGAGAAGGGTCTTGGTGTTGGTGGCAGGTACAGGGATTTTTCACCAACCCATAGCCAAGATTCATGGTACTACAATTGTAGGGTTTTGGTTTTGTATTTTCTTGAACGTGAATCTTTTAAAATTCTACTGGTGTTAAATATTTGCCACTTGGTGAAATAAAATCATTCTTCTCTTCATTAAAGACCAAGGAGCAAATTTCTCTCTCTGCCTTTAGTAGAAAAAATCAAGCAGACACTCTTAACCAGGAAATATACAGGCATTAACTACTGCTCTCTTGACAATTCTCCTGGGAAAGGTATGCAGACTCTTAGTATAACTTGATTAAGAACAACGGTCACAGTTGATTAACTGCATTTATTGCGTAAGAAAGTAAAAAAAGCATTACATGAAGATGTCAAAGGTTTTCAGAATTACTCGATAAATCACTGCTAAGATCATGCCCTGTTTTTTAAATTTGCATTACATATTTACATTTCCATGCATTAGTGCAGTCCTACATATAGTGTAAGAGTATTCAGGTGTACATATATACCTAATAAGATAAAAGGCATACAGGCCATACAGGCATACATATACTTTAAAAATATTGCAGGTAAAGTTCCAGACGATCGCAATAAAGCAATACGGTGAGTCACACAAATTGTTTTTGTTTCCTGGTACATATAGGTTATGCTTACACTATAACTGTAGTCTATTAAGTGTGCAATAGTGTTATGTCTAAAAAAACAATGTATACACCTTAATTTAAAAATACTTTATTGCTAAATAATGCTAACCATCATCTGAGCCTTTAGTGAGTCATAATCTTTTTGCCAGTGGGGGTCTTACCCGGATGTTGATGCTGCTGACTGATCAGGGTGGTGGTTGCTGAAGGTGGGTGGCTGAGGCAGTCTCTTGAATAAGACACCAAGGAGGTCTGTCTTTCATGAAGGATTTCTCTGTAGCATGCAAGGCTGTTTGACGGCACTTTACCCTGCTCAGTAGAACTTCTTTCAGAATTGGAGTCAACCCCTCAAACTCTGCAACTGCTTTACCAACTACGTTTATGTAATATTCTAAATTCTTGACACAACTAGGGCAACTCCCAGGCTCTGGTGGGGGACGTCGGACCCCTAAAGGGACAGGAAAAGTACCCACACAACCAGGTAGGACGTGGCAGGGAAGGAGGGGGGAGAGAAAGTGGAGGGAGCAGGGGACTGGCACCCGTGAGGGGTGGCTGGGGAAGGAGAGGGGTTCCATGACCAGAGGGGGAGCCCACCCATGGTGCAGGGATCAGTGGGGACAGAGAGAGACCTCTGGGGGATTGGGGGATCAGAGGGGAACGCAGCTAGCATCTCCCCTGACTGCTTGGGTCCGGCAAGCCTGCTGGGGTCCCAGGCCTCTACCTCCACTCTCTGGGGCCCCCACTGTCTAGGCTGAGCCTAAGCCATGACCCCAACCCCACAAGGCCTTTTCTGGCCATGAGGGTCCTGCGCCTAGGCCCCACCCCCAAGGCTTCTTCTGGCCTTTTTTTTTTTTTTTTTCTGTAGTGGTTCTGTTTTGCCTTGTCATTTCATTCGTATTTTTATTTTTTTCTAATATATTTTTTATTTTTCTAGTTTTATTTTTTATTCTTTGTTATTGTTATGCTCTCATTTTTTTTTTTTTTTTTTCTACACCGCATGGCTTGCAGGACCTTGGTTCCCAGGCTGGGGGTCAGGCCTGAGCTCCTGTGGTGGGAGCACTGAGTCCAAACCACTGGACTAACAGAACCTCAGACCCCAGGGAATATCAAATGGAGTGAGGTCTCCCAAGGTCCTCATCTCAGCACCAAGACCCAGCTGTACCCAAGTGCCTGTAAACTCCAGTACTGGATGCCTCAGGCCAAACAGCCAGTAAGACAGGAACACAGCCCCACCCATCAAAACAAATGAGATGACAAAAAAATACATTACAGACAGAAGGGCAAGGTAAAAACCTGCAAGACCAAACAAATGAGGAGGAAATAGGAAACCTACCTAAAAAAGAATTCAGAGTAATGATAGTAAAGATGATCCAAAATCTCAGAAATAGAATGGAGGCAAGGATTGAGAAAATACAAGGAATGTTTAACAAAGACCCAGAAGAACTAAAGAACAAACAAACAGTGATGAACAAAACAATAACTGAAATGAAGAACACACTAGAAGGAATCAATAGCCGAATAACTGAGGCAGAAGAACAGGTAAGTGAGCTGGAAGACAGAATGGTGGGAATAACTGCTGAGGAGCAGAATAAAGAAGACAGAATGAAAAGAACTGACAGGACAGGCTCAGAGATTTCTGGGACAACATTAAACACACCAACATTCGAAATATAGGGGTCCCAGAAGAAGAAGAGAAAGAGAAAAGGTCTGAGAAAATAGTTGAAGAGATTATAGTTGAGAACTTCCCTAACATGGGAAAGAAAATAGCCACCCAAGTCCAGGAAGCGCAGAGAGTCCCAGGCAGGATAAACCCAAGGAGAAACACACCAAGACACACGTTAATCAAACTAACAAAAATTAAATTCAAAGAAAAAATGTTAAAAGCAGCAAGGGAAAAGCAACAAATAACATACAAAAGAATCCCCATAAGGTTAACAGCTGATTTTTCAGCAGAAACTCTGCAGGCCAGAAGGGAATGGCATGGTATATTTAAAGTGATGAAAGGGAAAAACCTACAACCAAGATTACTTTACCCAGCAAGGATCTCATTCAGATTCAATGGAGAAATCAAAAGCTTTACTGACAGGCAAAAGCTAAGAATTCAGCTCCACCAAACCAGCTTTACAGCAAATGCTAAAGGAACTTCTCTAGGCGGGAAACACAAGAGAGGAAAAAGACCCACAAAAACAAACCCAAAACAATTGAGAAAATGGTAATAGAAACATACATATTGATAATTACCTTGAATGTAAATAGATTAAATGCTCCAACCAAAAGACTGGATAAATGGATACAAAAGCAAGACCCGTATATGTGCTGTCTACAAGAGACCCATTTCAGACCTAGGGACATATACAGACTGAAAGTGAGGGGATGGGAAAAGATATACCACGCAAATGGAAATCAAAAGAAAGCTGGAGTAGCAATACTCATATCTGATAAAATAAACTTTAAAACAAAGACTGTTGGGCTTCCCTGGTGGAGCAGCAGTTGAGAGTCCGCCTGCCGATGCAGGGGACACGGGTTCATGCCCCGGTCCGGGAAGATCCCACATGCTGTGGAGCAGCTGGGCCCATGAGCCATGGCCACTGAGCCTGCACGTCCAGAGCCTGTGCTCCGCAACGGGAGAGGCCACAACAGTGAGAGGCCCGCATACTGCAAAAAAAAATTAATAAAAAAAATAAAAATACTGTTATAAGAGATAAGGAAGGACACTACATAATGATCAAGGGATCAATCCAAGAAGAAGATACAACAATTATAAATATTTATGCACCCAACATAGGAGCACCTCAAAACATTAAGCAAATGCTAACAGCCATAAAAGGGGAAATCAACAGTAACATAATAATAGTGGGGGGACTTTAACACCCCACTTACACCAATGGACAGATCATCCAGACATAAAATAAAGAAACACAAGCTCTAAATGACACAATAAACCAGATAGATTTAATTGATATTCATAAGACATTCTGCCCAAAAGCAGCAGAATACATTTTCTTCTCAAGTGCACACAGAACATTCTCCAGGATAAATCACATCTTGGGTCACAAATCAAGCCTTGGAAAATTTAAGAAAATTGAAATTGTATCCAGCGTATTTTCCAACCACAATGATATGAGATTAGGAGTCAATTACAGGAAAAATACAAAAACACATGGAGGCTAAACAATATGCTACTAAATAACCAAGAGATCACTGAAGAAATCAAAGAGGAAATTTTAAAAATACATAGGAACAAATAACAACGAAAACATGACAACCCAAAACCTAACGGGATGTAGCAAAAGCAGTTCTAAGAGGGAAGTTTATAGCAATTCTATCTCCCCTCAAGAAACAAGAAAAATCTCAAATGAACAATTTAACCTTACACCTAAAGCAACTAGAGAAAGAAGAACAAAAAACAAAAAAGTTAGTAGAAGGAAAGAAATCATAAAGAGGAGAGCAGAAATAAATGAAATAGAAATGAAGAAAACAATAGCAAAGAGCAATAAAACTAAAAGTTGGTTCTTTGAGAAGATAAACAAAATTGATAAACCTTTAGCCAGACTCATCAAGAAAAAAGGGAGAGGATTCAAATCAATAAAATTATAAATGAAAAAGGAGAAATTACAATTGACATTGCAGCAATATAAAGGATCATAAGAGAATACTACAAGCAATCATATGCCAATAAAATAGACAACCTGGAAGAAATGGACAGATTCTTAGAAAGATACAACTTTCCAAGACTGAATGAGGAAGAATTAGAAAATATAAACAGACCAATCACAAGTAATATGAAAAGATGCTCAACATCACTAATTACTAGAGAAATGCAAATCAAGACTACACTGAAGTATCACCTTACACCAGTCAGAATGGCCATCAACAAAAAAATCTACAAACAATAAATGCTGGAGAGGGTATGGAGAAAAGGGAACCCTCTTGCACTGTTGGTGAGAATGTGAATTGATACAGGCACTATGGAGAACAGTATGGAGGTTCCTTCAAAAACTAAAAATAGAACTACCATATGACCCAGCAGTCCCACTACTGGGTATATACCCTGAGAAAACCATAATTCAAAAAGACACATGTACCCCAGTGTTCACTGCAGCACTATTTACAATAGCCAGGACATGGAAACAACCTAAATGTCCATCTACAGATGAATGGATAAAGAAGATGTGGTACATATATTCAATGGAATATTGCTCAGCCATAAAAAGGAACAAAATTGGGTCATTTGTAGAGATGTGGATGGACCTAGAGTCTGTCATACAGAGTGAAGTAAGTCAGAAAGAGAAAAACAAATACCGTATATTAATGCATATATGTGGAATCTAGAAAAATGGTACAGATGAACCTATTTGCAGGGCAGGAATAGAGACACAGACCTAGAGAAAAGACATGTGGATACAGTGGGGGAAGGGAAGGGTGGAACTAACTGGGAGATTAGGATTAACATTTATACACTGCCATGTTAAAATAGCTAGCTAGTGGGAACCTGCTGTATAGCACAGGGAGCTCAGCTCAGTGCTCTATGATGACTTAGATGGATGGGATGGGGGTGGGGGTGGGAGGGAGGTCCAAGAAGGAGGGGATGTATGTATACATATAGCTGATTCACTTCGTTGTACAGCAGAAACTAACACAACATTGTAAAACAACTATACTCCAATAAAAAATAGTAATAAAATAATAAAATTTTAAAAATAAATTCTTTGTTGTCATTTTGGCAATCTTCACAGAATCTTCAACCGGAGTAGGTTCCATCTCAAGAAACCGCTTTGCTCATCCATAAGAAGCAATTCCTCATCCGTTAAAGTTTTATCATGAGATTGCAGCAATTCAGACACATAGAAACAAATAACAGACTTCACTTCTAATTCTAAATCTCTTGCCATTTCCACCACGTCTCCCAACTGAAGTCTTGAACCCCTCAAAGTCATCCATGAGAGTTGGAACCAACTTCTTCCAAACTGGTATTTGATATTTTGACCTCTCCTCACAAATCACAAACGTTCCTAATGGCATCTATAATGGTGGATCCTTTCCAGAATGTTTTCAATTGACTTTGCCCAGATCCATCAAAGGAATCACAATGTATGGCAGCTATAGCCTTACGAAATGTACTTCTTTGATAAGACTTGACAGTCAAAATTATTCCTTGATCCATGGGCTGCAGAATGGGCATTGTGTTAGCAGGCATGAAAATAAAATAAAACTCATTGTATATATCTCCATCAGAGCTCTTGGGTGGCCAGGCACATTTTCAATGAGCAGTAATATTTTGAAAGGAATCTTTTTTTCTGAGGAGTAGTTCTCAAAGTGGGCTTAAAATATTCAGCAAACCATGTTGTAAACAGATGTGCTGTCATCCAGGCTTTGTGCCACTTATAGAGCACAAGTGGAGTAGATTTAGCATAATTTTTAAGGGCCCTAGAATTTTTGGAATGGTAAATGAGCATTGGCTTCAACTTCAAGTCACCAGCTGCATTAGCCCCTAACAAGAGAGTCAGCCTGTCCTTTGTAGCTTTGAACCCAGGCATTAACTTCTCTCTAGTTATGAAAGCCTAGATGGCATCTTCCAATAGAAGGCTGTTTCATCCACACTGAAAATCTGTTGTTTACTGTAGCCACCTCCATTAATTACCTTAGCTAGATCTTCTGGATAACTTGCTGCAGCTTCTACATCAGCACTTGCTGCTTCACCTTGCACTTTTATGTTTTGGAGAGGGCTTCTTTTCTTAAACCTCAAGAACCAGCCTCTGCTAGCTTCAAACTTTTCTGCTGTGGCTTCCTCACCTCCCTCAGCCTTCACAGAATTGAAGGAAGTTAGGGCCTTGCTCTGGATTAGGCTTTGGCTTGAGAGAATGTTGTGGCTGGTTTGATCTTCTATCGAGACGACTAAAACTTTCTCCATATCAGCAATACGGCTGTTTCACTTTATCATTCGTATGTTCACTGGAGGAGCACTTTTAATTTCCTTCAAGAACTTTTCTGTTGCATTCACAACTTGGCTAACTATCTGGTGAAAGAGGCCCAGCTTTCAGCCTATCTCAGCTTTGGACATGCCTTCGTCACTAAGCTTAATCATTTTTAGCTTTTGATTTAAAGTGAGACATATGTGACTCTTTCACCTGAAAACTGAGAGACAATTGTAGAGTTATTAATGAGCCTAATTTCAATATTGTTGTGTCTCAAGGAGTAGAAAGGCCTGAGGAGAGGGAGAGAGACAGGGGAGCAGCCAGAACACACACATTTATTGATTAAGTTTGCCTTCTTAAATGGGCATGGTTCACGGTGCCCCAAAACAATTACAGTAGTAAATCAAAGATCATTGGTTACAGATCACCATAACAAATATAATAATAACTTAAAAGTTTGATATATTTTGAGAATTACCAAAATGTGTTGCAGAGACATTAAGTGAGCAAATGCTATTGGAAAAATGGTGCCAATAGACTTGCTCAATGCAGGGTTGCCACAGACTTTCAATTTGTGAGAAAAGTAACATCTTGGAAGCACAGTAAAGTGAAGTGCAATAAAATGAGGTATTCCTGTATAATTTTTCAAAAAATATTTACTTGCCTCTGCATTCAGCAACTATGGACTAAATAATTCAAACCAATCCTTCTGAAGAAAATTAAGCAGGATGAAATATTATTTTAAATCTTCTTAAAAGAACTGAAAGAGTTTAAAAGATAATGAGAAATTTACCTGGCTAAAATCTAAGAGAAGGTCAAAACCTGGAGAAGCAAACCTAGCTGGGTTTAATGGCCTTACTGGACAAAGGGCACAGAAGCCAAAAACGTAGGTCCAACCCCAGGCGGAGACTCTCATACCTCATTACTCCATTAAACTAAGGTCTTCCAAAGGGCTACACTCTCAAGGCAAGAGATAACCCAGATTCCTCACCTGGGCGGTTAAGGCAACTTCAATCTCAGAATTTAGATTAAGATAGTCCTAGAAAGGTGAAGGGCCTCAAGTGCCTGGAAGAATCAGATGAAAATCATTATTTCATCTTAGGTTTCTGATTGTTTCTACAGATATTTTTTAAAACATGATGACCAGCACATAAATAAATTAAAGCCAGCACAAGTGAGAATCAACACACACGATGAACAGTTCCAGGAGATATCAGGCCTCCATGCCTATTATGTTTTGGGGGGTTTTTTTGGCTGCCTTGGGTCTTTGTTGCGGCGCACAGGCTGTCTCTAGTTGCTGCGAGCTGGGGCTACTCTTCGTTGCAGTGTGCAGGCTTCCCATTGCAGTGGCTTCTCTTGTTGTGGAGCACAGGCTTTAGGCATGAGGGCTTCAGTAGTTGTAGCTCTCAGATTAGTTACTCCATAGCATGTGGGATCTTCCCAGGCCAGGGATCGAACCCGTGTCCCCTGCATTAGCAGGTGGATTATTAACCACGGTGCCACCAGGGAAGTCCCCATGCTTATTATGTTGAAATAATATATAAGCTTGAAAATATCTCCAGGGAAGAGGAAACTATAAAAGCAACATAGCAGATCTGATAAAGAATCAAACAGGGCTTCCCTGGTGGCGCAGTGTTTGAGAGTCCGCCTGCCAATGCAGGGGACACGGGTTCGTGCCCCGGTCCGGGAAGATCCCACATGCCGCGGAGCAGCTGGGCCCGTGAGCCATGGCCGCTGGGCCTGCGCATCTGGAGCCTGTACTCCACAACGGGAGAGGCCACAGCAGTCAGAGGCCCGCGTACAGAAAAAAAAAAAAAAAAAAAGAATCAAACAGAACTTATACAAATAAAACAATACAATAAATGAAATTAAAAACAAAAGATAGGTGGGTCTAACAACAGATTGGACACAACTTAAGAATTGCAGAACTGAAGGAAAAAATGAGAAGAAACTATCCAAAATGTAGCATGAAAAGATAAAAACATGAAAATTGCCATAGAGAACCAGTGACATATAGGATACAGTGGGTAGATATAACATATTTAATTGGAGGTTTAGAAGAAGAGGCAGAATAAGAGACAATATTTGAAGAGATAATGGCTGAAATTTTTTCAGAAGCGATGGAAGACAATCTACAGATTCAGTATACCAACAAACTGCAAGTAGGAAAAATACAGAGAAATCTTTACAAAGATACATCATGGTGAAACCAAAATATTCAACCACAAAGACAAAATTTTAAAAGGAGCTAAATCTAGATATCCAACCACAAGTAAGTAGGAAATACAAGAAATAGAGGCATATGTTAAACTACCATGAGGATGCAACAATCCAAATCTAGAATGTGGAAAATTCAACTATTAGAATGTCCCACTTCTTCAAAAAATAGATGACATGAAATTAGTGGGGAGTGGAGGTGGTTTAAGATTAAAAGACTTATGGTAAGCAACATGTATTATGGTAAGCAAGCATTTAAAGTGCAAATCACTATTCTTTCTTTAATTATGACATAGCAAGTATTTTATGGAAAATGGAGACTACCATCCCATGTTTGGGGAATTCCCATCATACGAGTCTTGGTAAGAAGCAAAGAGTACCACCCAACATAATATTTAAAAAATCAACTTACCCAGCCTTTCTTACAGCCAGAGCACAGATATATGACCACAGCTCTATCAGTCAGAATTCTCCTACATTAGACTTTGAGACAAACGCTAGTGAATCAAATTGATTTAGTGGAATCAATGCTAGGGCAGGTGGCAGCCATGGTGGTAGCTACTTTTCCAAAGGAGCAGTGATGTTCTAGCGGCAGCATCCAGTATCTAGCATTGATGATGTCAGTGTTGAAAGCAGCAGGATCTGTGGATAGCAGGAGCAGCAGCAGTAGAAACACGGTGGCTTTATGGAGCCAGCTTTGTGGTGTGATTTTGGAAATGGTTCCTGGATGAGAGTTCCCAAGTGTGGCTTTCCAACTCTCCTGGAGAGGCTAAGGTACTAAAATAGTCTTTATTAAATTCATTTTTAGCACAAAAAAAAAACCTCAAGAGAGTGAGGAATGGATATATAATAGATGAATTAATCAGAATAAGTGCCAGAATAGCAGAGTGAGGACATCCAAAATTTCACTGCTCCATAAAAGGAATGAGAACAATGGCAAAAAATTGTCAAAATCAACTTTTTCTTAACATTGGAAATAAAGTTTTGCAACAGTCCAAGGAGCTTCTTTTTTTTAATGACTGAATCTCAGAACAGTAAGCTTTGTGACATTGCAACTTCCCAATGAGGGAATACAATGAACAAATTAGATAACCTAGTTGAAATAGGTAAATTCCTAGAAAGACAAAAACTACTGAAACTACCTCAAGAAGAAATAGAAAAACTGAACAAGTAAAGCCATTGAATTAATAATTTTAAAAAACAGTGTTTCTCTGGTGGCACAGTGGTTGAGAGTCCGCCTGTCGATGCAGGGGATGCGGGTTCGTGCCCTGGTCCGGGAGGATCCCACGTGCCGTGGAGCGGCTGGGCCCCATGCGCCATGGCCGCTGAGCCTGCGTGTCCGGAGCCTGTGCTCCGCAGCGGGAGAGGCCACGGCAGTGAGAGGCCCGCGTACCGCAAAAAAAAAAAAAACAAAAAAACAAGCAAACAAACAAAAAACAACTTTCCATGAAGGAAACCCTAGAACTATAGGCTTCACTGGTGAATTTTACCAAACATTTAAAGAATTAACACTAATCCTTCACAAAATCTTTCAGAAAACAAAAGAGAAGGGAATACGTTCTAACTCATTCTATGAGGCCAATATTATCCTGATATCAAAACCTGACAAAGATATAACAAGAAAACTACAGACCAATAATTCTTATAAATATATACACACACATTCTTTATTTTATGGGGGTTCTTGTTTGTTTTGTTTGTTTGTTCATGTTTTGGCCACACCACACAGCTTGTGGGGTCTTAGTTTCCTGACCAGGGATTGAATCTGGGCCCTCAGCAGTGAGAGCATGGAGTCCTAACCACTGGAATGCCAGGGAATTCCCCACACACATTCTTTCAAAAAGAAAAGAAAAAAAAAAAATCAAAACCCTAGGAAACAGAACCCAGTAACATGTAAAAAGGATTATACATTATGACTAAGTGAGATTTATCCCAGGAATGTAAGGTTGGTTTAACAGCTAAAAATCAACCCCAATGTAACGCACCATATTAATATACAAAAGAACAAAAACTAGATAATAACCTCAATGCACCAGAAAAAGCACTTGACAAAATCCAATACACTTCCATGATTAAAAAAAAAAATTAAACAAACTAGGAATAGCAGGTGTTACGGACTAAATTGTGTCCCCTCCCCCCCCCCAAAAAATTTTCATGTGCAAGCCCTAACACCCAATGTGACTGTATTTGGAAATAGGACCTTTAAGGAGATAACTAATGTTAAATGAAGTCATAGGGTAGTACCCTAATCTAATGTCTTTATAAGAAAAGGAAGAGACACCAGAGATCAATCTCTCCCTCCCTCTAAATGTACATACACACACACACACACACACACACACACACACACAAACACAGAAATGGCCAAGTCAGGACACAGCAAGAAGGAGGTCACCTGCAAGCCAGGAAAAGAGGCCTCACCAGAACCCAATCCTGCTGGCACCTTGATCTTAGGTTTCTAGCCTCCAGAAATATGAGAAAATAAATGCCTATTGTTTATTTTTTTAATATTTATTTATTTATTTTGGCTGCACCACATCTTAGTTGGGGCACACAAGAACTTCGTTGCAGCATACAAGATCTTTTAGTTGTGGCATGCAGACTTCTTAGTTATGGCATGTGGACTCTTAGTTGCAGAATGCATGCAGGATCTAGTTCCCTGACCAGGGATCTAACCCGGGCCCCCTACATCAGAGGCACACAGTCTTACCCACTGGACCATCAGGGAAGTCCCTAAATGCCTAATGTTTAAACCACCAGTCTATAGTATTTTGTTATGGCAGCCTAAGCAGGCTAATTTAGAGGGGAACCTCCTCAACCTGATAGACTGTCTAAAACACCCCATAGCTAATATCATACTTAATGGTAAAAGACTGAATGCTTTCCACCTGAGATGAAGTACTAGACGAGGATGTCAGCTCTTGTTACTCCTATTCAATCTTGTACTGAAGATTTTAGCCAGGCCAGCTAGGCAAGAAAGAGAAGTAAAATTTATCCAGGTTGAAAAGGAAGAAGTATCAATAAAACTATATTTGCAGATGACATGACCTTGTATATGGAAAATCCACAAAAATATTAGAATAAATTAGTTCAGCAGGGTGGCAGGATACAAGATCAATGTACAAAAATCAGTTTTATTTCTATTCACTAGCAATGAACAATCCAAAACTGAAATTAAGACCACATTCTTTTTGCAATAGCATCAAAACAGAATGAAATGCTTAGGAATAAATTTAACAAAAGAAATGTAAGATTGATAAATAGCTAACTATAAGACATTGATAAAAGTAATGAAAGAAGACTTAAATAAATGGAAATATAGCCCACGTACATGGATTTGGCTTAATATCATTAAAATGGCAGTAGTCTCCAAACTGATCTAGAAATTTAATGTAATCACTATCAAAATTTCAGCTGGATATTTTGCATATATTGGCAAGCTGAGCTTAAAATTTTTATGGAAATTTAAGGGACCCAGAATAGCCCAACTATCTTGGGGAAAAAAGAAGAAAGTTGGAGGATTCACACTTCCTGATTTCAAAATTTCCTACAAGCTGCAGTAATCAGGGCAGTGTTGTATTGGCATAAAGATAGACATAGATCCATGGAATAGGGTTGAGTGTCCAGAAATAAATGATTAAATTTATGATCAATTGAGTTTTGATAAGGTTGCCAACACAATGCAATGGGGAAAGAGTAGAATTTTCAACAAACGGTATTGGGACAATTTGATATCTACATGCAAAAAAATGAAGTTGGACACCTACTTTATAACATATACAAAAATTGTATGCAAATGCAAATGGTGAAAGATCTAAATGTAATAGCTAAAACTAAAATTCTTAGAAGAAAATGTAGAAGCATTGGAGTAAATCTTTGTCATCTTGGATTAGGCAATGTTTTCCAAAAGCACAAGTGCAAAAAAAAAAAAACCGATAAATTGGATTTCATCAAAATTAAAAACATTTGTGCTTCGAAGTACACCATCAAGTAAGTGAAGACAATCCACAGAATGGGAGAAAATATTGGAAAACACATATCTGATGAACGACTTGTAACTAGAATATAAAAGAAACACAACTAAGAAAAAAAAAGACAAAAAGACAAAAAAAGACAAATTATAAAATGGGCAAAGAATCCAAATAGACATTTCTCAAAAAAAGATATACAAATGGTCAAAAGGTACATGAGGGAATTCCCTGGTGGTCCAGTGGTTAGGACTCCACGCGACCATTGCCAAGGACCTGGGTTCAATCCCTGGTCAGGGAACTAAGATCCCACAAGTCACCCAAAGTGGCCAAAAAAAAATAAAAGTACATGAAAAGATGCTGAATATCAGTTGTCATTAGGGAAATGCAAATATCAAAAATGCAATGAAATACTGCTTTGAACATACTAGTATGGCCAAATCAAAAAGACAGACAATAACAAGCTTTGGTGAGAATGTGGAGAAATCAATCCTCATACTTTGCTGGTTGGAATGTAAAATTGTGGCGCCACTTTAGAAAACAATGTGACATTTCTTCAAAAAGTTAAACATAGAGTTACCTTATGACCCAGCAATTTTACTCTTAGGTAAATACCAAGAAAAATGAAAACATGTCCACACAAAAACTTGTACACAAATGTTCATAGCAACATTATTTATAATAGCTGAAAAATGGAAACAATCCAAATGTTCAACAACTGATGAATGGATAAACAAAATGGTATATATCTGTGCAATAGAATATTATTTAGTCACAAAAATAATAAAGTACTGACACATAATACAACATGGATGATATTTGAAAACATGCCAAGTGAAAGTAGCTAGACACAAAAGGTCACATGTTATACAAATATTATATATGAAAATGCTATATGATATTATATGCCCAGTTATATGACATATGCCCAGTTATATGAAATGTCCAAAATATGTAAATCCATAAAGACAGAAAATAGATTAATACTTGCCCAGGGGCTAGAAGAAGACACAGTAAGAAATGACTGCTGATGTGTATGGGATTCCTTTTTTGAAGAAAAAATTCTAAAGTGGTGATGAATACACAGCTCTGTAAACTTACTACAAACCACTAAATTGTACATTTAAAAAATAAATTTTATGTTATGTGAATTATATCTCTTTAAATTTGTGACTAAAAAAAAAAAAGTTGTGACTAAAAAAAGGTACATTAATCCAATACAAAGTATACACCTTTATTGAAAACAGATTTGAACTATCAACTCTGACAAGACAGTTTTTAAACACATTAAGGGAAATTTAAACATGGACATCACAATGGTATTTAGTTATCTTTTAAAGAAAGTTCTTACCTGTTAGAGATACATACAAAAATATTTATGCTAAAATGATATGGTATATGGTATGGTATTTACAGCATAAAAAGAAAGAGGTAGAATAAAACAAGTTTGGAATGACACTGATAATTTTTTAATTGGGTAGTGGGTACATGAGTTCATAATATGATTATTTATAATTTAGTGTATGTTGTAAATTTCCACATAAAAGTATGAAAAATAACTAATAAGAGAGTAAGATAACAGGAAGCTGGGGAGAGAAGCATTATTTCCAAAAGTGTAGTAAAGCTTATTGCTGACTTCTGAATAGAAACAATGGAAGTGGGCTTCCCCGGCGGTGCAGTAGTTAAGAATCTGCCAGGACACGGGTTCGAGCCCTGGTCGGGGAAGATCCTACATGCCGCGGAGCAACTAAGCCCGTGTGCCACAACTACTGAGCCTGCGCTCTAGAGCCCGAGAGCCACAGCTACTGAGTCCACGTGCCTAGAGCCCATGCTCCGCAACAAGAGAAGCCACTGCAATGAGAAGCCTGCGCACCGCAACAAAGAGGAGCCCCCGCTCGCGGCAACTAGAGGAAGACCACATGTAGCAACGAAGACCCAACGCAGCCAAAAATAAATAAATAAAACAAATAAAATTTTTAAAAAAAGAAACAATGGAAGCCAGCCAATAGTGGAATGGTATATTTAAAAATGCTAAAAGAAAATAACCAGAACTGAGAATTCTCTATCAGCCAAAAATTTTTCAAGATTGGAGGTGAAATAAAAATATTTTCTGAAAGAAGAAAATATTAACATTTCATCTTCGGATCTTCCGTGGTGGTGCAGTGGTTAAGAATCTGTCTGCCAATGCAGGGGACACAGGTTCGAGCCCTGGCCTGGGAAAATCTCACATTCCGCAGAGCAACTAAGCCCATGCACCACAACTACTGAGCCTTCACTCTAGAGCCCGTGAGCCACAACTACTGAGCCCAAGTGCCACAACTACTGAAGCCTGCACGCCTAGAGCCCGTGCTCCGCAGCAAGCGAAGCCACCGCAGTGAGAAGCCCGCACACCACAACAGAGTAGCCCCCACTCGCCACAACTAGATAAAGCCCGGGCACAGAAAGGAAGACACAATGCAGCCAAAAATTAATTATTAATTAATTAATTAAAAAATAAAACACTTCATCATGAGGAAGCTTTCACTAAAGGAGATTCTAAAGCCAATAGTAAATATAGATCCTAGAGGGAAAAGGCCTGAGATACAAAAAGGAATAAAAAAAAAAAAAAAAACTGTAGATGTGGGAACGTGTAAATGAATGTTGGCTATGAAAAAATTAATTTTTATAAATTCACAAAACAGAAATAGACTCACAGACATAGAAAACAAACTTATGGTTACCAAAGAGGATAGTTGGGCGGGGCGCATAAATTAGGAGTTTGGGATTAACATATACGCACTCTACATAAAACAGATAAACAACAAAGACCTACTGTATAGCACAGGGAACTATATTCAATATCTTGTAATAACCTATAATGGAAAAGAATCTGAAAAAGTATATACATATCTGAATCATTTAGCTGTACACCTGAAACTAACACAACATTGTATATTAATTATACTCCAATTTTAAAACATGGTTGAAAGAAAAATCATGATTAGGATTTGTGGTTTTCAGATTTTTTTTGTTATGAAGGAGAGCATAAATATCTTTGTAAATATTCTTTATTCCTTTGGATTGGAGTAATTCTTATACATTTCTCAAAGTAGTATAATTTTATACCTATTATCATATTTTAAAATTTTATTTATTTAATTTATTTTTATTTTTGGCTGCGTTGGGTCTTCGTTGCTGGGTGCGGGTTTTCTTTAGTTGCGGCGAGCGGGGGCTGCTCTTCATTGCCATGGCTTCTCTTGTTGCGGAGCTCAGGCTCTAGGCGTGAGGACTTCAGTAGTTGTGGCTCGCGGGCTTCAGAGCGCAGGCTCAGTAGTTCTGGTGCACGGGGCTTAGTTGCTCCGCAGCATGTGGGATCATTCCAGAACCAGGGCTCGAACCCATGTCCCCTGCATTGGCAGGCGGATTCTTAACCACTGCGCCACCAGGGAAGCCCCCTATTGTTATATTGCTCTCCAAAAAGACTGAATAATCTACAGGGCTATTTACAACATCATTGTACTAGTCAATATTTTTGTTTCATTTGACAACATTGGTGTTTACTTTTTTTTTTCTAGTTTAAGAGAGATGTAATGGTAGCTTAAGTTCTTTTAGTTTGTTTTCTTTACATTTTAATATGACTGAACTAGTTATTTCCCAAAATGCAAAAGAAATATGATTATTTACCTTATCAGTTTTTTACTGAAGAAGGATATTTTGACTGTCATTTTGGCCATTCAGAATATTCTCATATACCACTATTTATTCTTTGCATTAGCCATAGGGCAGACAGTTATTACATCGCATAGAAACTGACCTAAGTATGCGGAAATATTAGATTCGCCAAATGTTAGACCATCTAGTACAATGGGGAGAATCCTGAATGATCAAAAGTTATCCTCATAGGGGCTTCCCTGGTGGCGCGGTGGTTGGGAGTCCGCCTGCCGATGCAGGGGACGTGGGTTCGTGCCCCGGTTCTGGGGGATCCCGCGTGCCGCGGGGCGGCTGGGCCTGTGCGCCGTGGCCGCTGAGCCTGGGCGTCCGGAGCCTGTGCTCCGCAGCGGGAGAGGCCGCGGCAGTGAGAGGCCCGAGTACCGCAAAAAAAAAAAAAAGTTATCCTCATAATTTTCTCATGCATTTTCTAAGAAAGAACATAAATTATCAGTCTTTTACCAAATTCAAAATGAATTTTACTGATAAGAATGACATCAAATAAAATTGATTTCACCTAAAACTGAACATGATAGGGAATTCTCTGGTGGTCCAATGGTTAGGACTCTGCCCTTTCACTGCACGGCCAGAGGGGAAAAAACAAAAGACAAAAAGCCTGCACATGATAAAATTAGTGATACACTTTTTATTTTTTAAAAATCGCATCTCTTTTTATAGCATGGAAAACTTTAAATATTGACTTAAGAAAGCTTACAGACAGTGGAGCCCTGAGGTGACTGCTGACCCCGCTCTGCTGCCACAGGGGGTGGATTCCAGGGCCGAAGCGCCGCGGCATGGGAGACCTCCAGGTGACCAAAGCCACATAACGTCAATAGCTCATTCATCCATCCATGCCAGATGGGTCGTGGGGAAGGTGATTGCGACAGCAATTCAAATACCTGCTAAAGTGAGAGTAACCAGGCTTGTTCTGGATCCCTACTTGTTAAAGCATTTTAATAAGTGAAAAACCTACCTTACGATGCTCTTCAGCAGTGCACAGCCGGGAATACTGTGCTTCTCACAGCTTTACCTGTCCCACGGACACAGCACGTGAATCATGAACTGGCTGCGATCATTTTCAAAGTTGGACAAGTCACAGATCTGGTGACCGGGAAACCCTGAGCAGGAACTCCCTACCTTGAGATTCCAGTCAATTCGGAAACCACTCACTTGAACCAAAAATCGGGAAGAACTCGCTATCTCTTTAAAATAGTGAAGGTGGATTGGAAGATAGAGCCAACAGGAAAGATTCCTAAATTCGTTTTATGGAAAAAATGTTTTAACTTCCGTCACAAACTGTCCAATTTATCTTCTAGTATTTATGACATAGCTAAAAGTAAATGAAGTAAAGACCTTGTTACAATTTTCCATAAAGGCTTATAGTCATTTTTCAAATTTCTTTCTCGGTGAGCATACTTTCCTGTTACACTAAGTATGCCTAGCAATCCACTGCATTATTTTATAAGCTCACTGTTTTAGAAGGTGTATTTTTTTTTATTCAAAGGAATCTTGAATTTATCTTAGAACATTTATTTTGGGAGAATAAAACTTACCTTTTGATATCATAAACAGATAAGGCCACATTAAGTGAATATTTAGTTTTGAGGGTATATATTCAAAATTAATTAAAATTTTTCTCTGGGCTTCCCTGGTGGCGCAGTGGTTGAGAGTCCGCCTGCCGATGCAGGGGACATGGGTTTGTGCCCCGGTCCGGGAGGATCCCACATGCCGCGGAGCGGCTTGGCCCGTGCGCCATGGCCACCGGGCCTGCGCGTCCGGAGCCTGTACTCCGCAACGGGAGAGGCCACGGCAGTGAGAGGCCCGCACACCGTAAAAAAAAAAAAAAATTTCTCTGATTTAACCAATTCTAAACGGAAATATTTTATATGCTTCGTTCAGACTTTATCAGGTTGAAATCTGTATTAATAAGAATGTTGACACATAGAAAATAAACTTAAAAATTCAAAAAAAGGAAAACAAATAATGAAGTACAAAACAAAACTTTCAGTTGATAAAAGAAAAACATTTATTAACTAAAAATCAAAGAATGAAATCTTTTTGACAAAATTTAGATATGCAAAATTAGAAATGGAAAAATTTGATTTGGTAGCAATTATGGTCATAAAAAGAAATTATAGGGAATTTTCTGGTGGTCCAGTGGTTAGGACTCCACGCTTTCATTGCCAAGGGCCTGGGTTCAATCCCTGGTCGGGGAACTAAGATCCCACGTGCAGCGCAGCCAAAAGAAAAAAGAAAAGAAATTATAGTGGCAAAATCT
Source organism: Aethalodelphis obliquidens (assembly GCF_003676395.1). Lineage (NCBI taxonomy): Eukaryota > Metazoa > Chordata > Mammalia > Artiodactyla > Delphinidae > Aethalodelphis > Aethalodelphis obliquidens. The sequence goes on along the minus strand of NW_020838003.1, from coordinate 9,909,181 downwards.
TCAATGGTAAAATTAGATATGGGCAAAATGTGACCAAATCTTCAAAACAAAGAATTGATTCTGATCAAATTAATTGATTTCAGAGAAATAAAAATAAAATGAAAAACATTGAAAATGGCTTTACTGCTCTCCATATAGAATTAAGCAAAGATTTAAATTTACTTTATATTTAGCTATAGAAAAAAAAGGATAATTCATCAGAGTATCATTCTATTAGAATATTTTATTGATAAAAACATGATAAAAATTTACTAATCTCAGAACAGCAGTATAAAAAGTACTCAATTTCATATTAGATGTGTGTGTTGGGGGGAAGGGATGAATGGGTTAGAAAATATTATTTTTATTTGTTAATTTTTTTCTTTTGTCTTTATTTCCTGATGACAATTTTGTGGAATAAGTTCAAAAATTTATTTCCTACCACAATTCAGATGTACAGGGAAAAAAACAGAAGTTTTTCTGGTTTTTGTTTTCCTCTCACACTAGACCTTTTATTCAGTGGAAATACAGCATTCTAGTCCATCTTGACATTCTGGGATTCTGTGATTTTGTTTTTCCAAAACAAGATTTTATTCATGGCTACATAATAAATTATCATAAGGCTGTACCATAATGCATTTTTTACCCCACTGATTTACAGTTAAGTTTGGCCAATTACCCACCAATAAAATAACCTTGTAGGGTACAACACAAGTGTTTTTTCAACCTAAAACTATTCTGACCTTCCTCTTATTTAGTGGGAGAGAATTATTAAATATCTAATCCAGTTTAAGCTTTGTCTACCCCAATAATTGAAATGATCCATTTAGTCCCCCAAGAATGGAAACCATGCCTATGGAATATTTAAAGTAGAAAAAGAAAACTGTTATTGGAACTAGGGTAATCATCTTTAGATATTTAAAGGAGTGTTATATGGAGGCATGATTATATTATCCTATGTGACCAAAGAGTGGGACTGGGACAAATAAAATCATGGAAAGGGAAATTCTACTCTGTTTAAGAAAGAATTGTCTGATATTTGGAGCTGTCCACGATTGAATGATTGCTCATGAGAGATGAGATTTACATCATCAGGAATATTCAAGCTGAGGTTCAGGTGTGTTATAAGAGAAGTCAAGCTTTGGTTGAGATCAGATATCCAAAATCAGTCACAGGGAACTTGTTACATGTGGTTTAAGCAGGACCAATGTTTGCAGCGTCAATGTTAGTCCTATAATAATGTCACTTTCTCGGGCTTCCCTGGTGGCGCGGTGGTTGCGAGTCCACCTGCCGATGTAGGGGACATGGGTTCGTGCCGCGGTCTGGGAAGATCCCACATGCCGCGGAGTGGCTGGGCCCGTGAGCCATGGCCGCTGAGCCTGCACGTCCGGAGCCTGTGCTCCGCAACGGGAGAGGCCCGTGTACCGCAAAAAAAAAAAAAACAAAAAAAAAAAAAATTATGTCACTCTCTTTTTTGTTTTTAAATAAATTTATTTATTTATCTTTGGATACGTTGAGTCTTCGTTGCTGCACACGGGCTTTCTCTAGTTGCGGCGAGCGGGGGCTACTCTTCGTTGCGGTGCGCGGGCTCCTCATTGCAGTGGCTTCTTTTTGTTTCGGTGCACGGGCTCTAGGCAAGCGGGCTTCAGTAGTTGTGGCTCTTGGGCTCTAGAGCGCAGGCTCAGTAGTTGTGGCGCACGAGCTTAGTTGCTCCGCGACATGTGGGATCTTCCCAGACCAAGGCTCGAACCCGTGTCCCCTTCATTAGCAGGCAGATTTTCACGCACTGTGCCACCGGGGAAGTCCCAATGTCAGTTTCAATTACTAGCATTCCATTAACGTTAATTGAATTGGAAAGAGAGGAACAGGGTTTCAGCACAAGTACACCCTTGGAAGTATGTTTTGCAGGAGAAAATCATCCATCATGTCTGTTAATACAAAAAAAAAAAAAAAGATTAACAAGACCACCGGTCTGATAATCTTAAAAACTTCTTCAGTTCCTAAAAATCTAAGATTCTGCATCTGGGAAAGCTGGTTTAGCTTCAGTCAGGAGAAATGCCTGGAGACAGCTGGCAGAGGTTTAGGAAAGAAGGAGCTGGTGTCTGAAGTGAGGAGTGATTTGGCCACATTAGAGTTCTCAAGAGGCAAATGTGGGAACGGGGTTAATAAACAAACAAACCAAGGTAGAGATAGAAGGTGGAGTTTGGTCACCAGGAAGAAAGCCGGAGACTAACTTTTGGAAGTAGTGTTCAGCAAAATCACGACCCCTCCTGGTTGTCTTGACCCAGCCAGCCTTTCCAAGTGTCATCCCCACTCTCTACCTGTCAACACAAACTGTTTGCAATTCCTTGAACACAGGGAGCCCTCTCATTGTACATGCTGTCTCTTCTGCCTGGAAAACTGCTCCCTCCCTTATCTCCCTGGGGTCCACCAGTCTTTCCTCCAGACAGAGCTCACACATCAGCTTCTCTGCGGAGTCTTCCCAGGCCTCTCCAGGCAGGGGTAGGGACTTGGTTCTCTGTGTTCCAATAGCATCCTCCACATAAGGATTACATTAATATAAATATTCTTAAGGTGTCTGCCTCTCTCACTGGACCATGAGCCCCTCAAATGTAGGAGCCATGTTCTATTGATATTTTTGTTCACCAGAGTTTAAATTGTGCCAAGTACGTATTTATGCCTCAATAGATATTTGAAAAATGAATAAATGAATGACTGAATGAGTCCCTGGTGGTGCAGTGGTTAAGAATCCGCTTGCCAGTTATTGAAATGGGGAAAAAACTCAATACAAATAAAAATGATATCAAAAAAAAAAAAAAAGAATCTGCTTGCCAGTGCAGGGGACAGAGTTTCGATCCCTGGTCTGGGAAGATCCCACATGCCTTGGAGCAACTAAGCCCGAGCACCACAACTACTGAAGCCCGCATGCCTAGAGCCTGTGCTCCACGAGAGAAGTCACCTCAATGAGAAGCCCGCACACCGCAATAAAGAGTAGCCCCCGCTCGCCGCAACTAGAGAAACCCCACGCGCAGCAACAAAGACCCAACATAGCCAAAAAATTAAAAAAAAACAAAGAAAACAACTTTGTAGTTTCCAAGGAAACAAGAGCCTGTTCAATTTGGCAGGCCGGATCTGATGTTGCCACCTTTACATTCAACACTTCTTTGTTTTGATCCTATTAAAACATTTGAATTTCATTTAAATCTCACCTACATGTCAGCATTCCCTCCAATCCTGTAACTCTTATCTTTTCCTTTGTTTAGTGAGACACCCCATAGTTTCTCCAGTGTGCAGTCCCTCTTGTTTCAACATGTGTGTTTGAATACAGGTTTGTCCCTTATGGTCTTTGGCTGATTGAGCTAAAATAATTGCCATCGAGGTATGGCTAAGCTCTTTGCTGCCACGAACCAGGACCTCGACTCAGTAACAATATGCACATCTGAGACCCCTTGAGTTTCCCCTGCTGAGGCCTCTCTGTTCTTGATTGTGTGGCTTTTGTGCTGAATCTGGACTTTTGTTATCTCTTTGGCCTTCAGAGTCTTGCTGGTTTCTTGAGTAAGTAGGCAGGGCACCTAATCCTTAAGGTTAGGGCCTAAAACTCTTCTAAGTGCTATTTTCATTTTTGACCAACTATCAGCCAACTTCTCATGGGTTGCCTACTAATAAACTTGCACTACTTCCTGACATAGCTTCATAGTAGATGGTTTGGAATTGTACTGGCTACTCTGAAGAACTTTGACATAAACAAGATTGTTCATTCTAGAGACACCTTAGAATGAAAAAGAAAAAGAAAAAACAACCCTCTCTTGGGACTTCCCTGGTGGCACAGTAGTTAAGTCTCTGTGCTCCCAATGCAGGAGACCCAGGTTCGATCCCTGGTCAGGGAACTGGATCCCGCCTGCAGCAACTAAGACCTGGCCCAGCCCAATAAATAAATAAATATTTTAAAACCCTCAAAAATCTCTTGAGGGGATTGTCTATCTTATTTGTGTGAAAGATCATTTAGTTTAAAGAAAAACTCCCTCCCTCCTCAAACATCCTTAATTTCCATTCTGAGGGGATTAATAAATATTGGCTGTTTTATTCTGTGACTTGATAAAATTGTCAAGAGTCTGAGTTACTATTTAAACCAGTTAAAAGGACTCGTGGGCTTCCCTGGTGGCGCAATGGTTGTGAGTCCGCCTGCCGATGCAGGGGACACGGATTCGTGCCCCAGTCCGCGAAGATCCCACATGCCGTGGAGCGGCTGGGCCTGTGAGTCATGGCCGCTGAGCCTGCGCGTCCGGAGCCTGTGCTCCGCCGCAACGGGAGAGGCCACAACAGTGAGAGGCCCGCATACCGCAAAAAAAAAAAAAAAAAAAAAAGGACTCGTGTGTGTGTGTGTGTGTGTGTGTGTGTGTGTGTGTGCATGTGTTTTGAAATGGGTTTTTGTAAATCTAAATATTTTTCCTCTCCTTGCAGCAGAAAGATTATTAGGCTTTCTCCAATGATAGTTTTATATTTGTCTAAAGCTGGTTCCCTTTCACTTTTTTTTCCTTCTGTCTCCTCCCTCTTCCCCGCTCTCCTGAGAAATCTTAAAGGTGAATTGACCAGAAAAAAATCATTTTGTTGGGACTTCCTTGGTGGCCCAGTGGTAAATAATCCACCTTCCAATGCGGGTACACAGGTTCAATCCCTGGTCGGGGAACTAAGATGCCACATGCCACAGGACAACTAAGCCTGCGCACCACAACTATTGAGCTCGCACACCTCAACAAAAGAGCCCGTGTGCCCGAAACTACAGAGCCCACGTGCTCTGGACCCCGAGCACTTCTGAGTTTGTATCCAGTAAGTCAGAAGAATGAGTGGCCTGAGGACCTTTGAACTTGCATCTGGTGTCTGAAGTGCAGGCAGTCTTGTTAGGGCTTGTGCTTTTAACCTGCGGAGTCTAACACTAATTCTGAATTGTATTTCAGTACACAAGGTAGATACCTAACAAGGAAATTCCTGGGCCAAAAAAAAAAAAAAAACAACCCAATGCTTTTACTGATACTGTTTGAAAAATAGCAAACAATACTAAACTTAAATAAATTTAATCAGAAATAGACATATTTAAAAAAATTTTGCCAGCTATTTCAACTCTTCTATTGACAGACAAGAAAAGCAGGACATAACAGAATAAAGTGTCAAGTTTACAATGGTAAACTTGGGTCTATATTTAGAAAACTTTATGAAAAGCCATATTAATGTAAATAATAAAAAATACAAAAAGAGAGACGGTTAAAGTGTGATGTGTGTGTGTGAGGGAGAGAGAGGGAGAGAGAGAGAGAGAGAGAGAGGTGGGTTGGTTTGGGACACTCCAAATCTGTGATTACAGAGAGAATTTTTCATAGATTTCTGTCTTTGATCTTCATACACAGCATACAGCATGTATGAAGGATCCAGTGGATCCAAAAATATTTGCAAGCCACACAAAAGATAAAGGACTAGTACTTAGAATATATAAAGACTATAAAGACCACAGTTCAGTCATAAAAAATAAAGAACTAGGGAGTTCCCTGGTGGTCCAGTGGTTAGGACTTTGCACTTTCACTACCGTGGCCCAAGTTCAAGCCCTGGTTGCAGACCTGAGGTCCTGCAAGCCACGTGGCATGGCCAAAAAAAAAAAAAAAAATTTTAATTAGAATATGTCATAAAAGACATCATGATATTGTGGTTTATAATACTAAATACATATTTGTCTCTTTCTAACACATGATTCCCAAAACCCTTAAAATATACTAAGTGATTAGAGTAATAGGGGCATCTTTTGTTATAATAATTACTATTTTGTCCTCAGTTTCTGAAATAGCTTTAGAAAAATAAAGGTGAAATGTGTATCTTTTGTTATTCATAAAAACTCCGTTTTACCCACCTGTGTGAATAAGGTGATTTTTTTGGAAAGCCCCTAGATAACCACGTGATGGGAGCTGGTTGTCAGGGGAAACAACCATGTGATTAGAGGGTTGGAACTTTTGCCCACCACCTGATCTCCAAGGAGGGGAGAGGGGCTGGAGGTTGAATTTATCATAAATGATTGATAATTTAATCCATCATGCCTACAAGAGAAGGCCTCCATAAAAACACAAAAGGAAAAGGTTTGGGGAGCTTCTGGGTTGGTGAAAACATAGAGACACTGGGAGAGCGATACATTCAGAGAGGGCACGGAAGCTCTGTGCCCCTTCCCTCATACATTGTCCTACACATCTCTTCTATCTGGTTTTCCTGAGCTGTATCCTTTTATAATAAACTGGTGATCCAGTAAGTAAACTGTTATCCTGAGTTCTGTGAGCCACCCCAGCAAATTAATGGAACCTGAAGAGGGAGTTGTGGGAAACTCTGATTTACAGCCGTTTGGTCAGAAGAACAGGTAAAGACCTGGACTTGTAGTTGGCATCTGAAGTGGAGGAGGCGGGGGCAGTCCTGTGGGTCTGAACCCTTAACCTGTGGATTTGAAGCTAACTCCAGGTAGACAGTGTCAGAATTGAGTTAAATTGTAGGACACCTATCTGGTGTCAGGAGGATCTGAGGATTGCTTGGTGTTGAGGAAAAACTCACACACCTCTGGTCACAGAAGTGTTGTGAATGTAAGTAAAAGAGGAAACAGAGTTTTGTTCCATTAGGCTTGGTGTCAGAACTGTTGTGAAGTGGAGTGTTTAAATGTGAGTGTAGTAGTAGTAGAGCAGAGGAAAAACACAAGGAGCATTTTCCCTGTAAACATGCATAGACATTTCACCGAAACAGGTGAAATATGCAGATGGCAAATAATCACATGAAAAGTTGTATGACATCACTAATCCTCAGGAAATGCAAGTTAAAAACACAATGGGATTCACTACACACCTATCAGCATGGCTGAAATAAAAAATAGTGATAATATCAAATACTGGTGAGGATGCAGAAAAAGTACATCATCAGACAGTGTTGGTGAGAATATAAAATGGTACAGCCACCCTGAAAACCTTTTGGCAGTTTTTTATAAAACAAAACATGTAAGTACTGTTCGACCCAGCAATTACACTTTTGGGCATTTATTCTAAAGAAATGAACATTTATGTTTGTACAAAAACCTGTACATGGATGTTCATAGCAACTTTACTTGTAATAGCCCCAAACTGGAAACTGCTCAAATGTACTTCAACAGCTGAATGGTTTAAACAAACTGTCGTCCATTCATATCATGGGATACCATGCAAAAATAAAAAGGAATAAGCTACTGATACACGCCACAACCTGGGGATGGAACTCCAGAGAATTATACTGAGTGAAAAATAACCAACACCAAAAGGTTACAGACAGTGTTATTCCTTTATGTAATCTTTTGAAATGATAAAATTTAGAAATGGAGAACAGCATAGTGATTTGGGGGTCAGGGATTAGCACAAGGTGCTGGAACTCTTTACCATGGTGGTGGGTACACCACCAGTACCTGTCCATGGCCCGTTAGAAACCAGACCGCACAGCAGGAGGTGAGCAGCGAGTGACTGGGTGAAGCTTCATCTGTATTTAGAGCTGCTCCCCATTGCTCGCATTACCGCCTGAGCTCTGCCTCCTGCCAGATCAGCGGTGGCATTAGATTCTCATAGGAGTGTGAATCCTACTGTGAACCCAGCATGCAAGGGATCTAGGTTGCACACTCCTTATAAGAATCTAATGCCTGATGATCTGAGGTGAAGCTGAGGGGTGATGCTAGCACTGGGGAGCGGCTGCAAATACAGATTATCATTAACAGAGAGGTTTGACTGCACAGAGACCATAATAAATTAGTTGCTTGCAGACTCATATCAAAACCCTATCAGTGAGTGGCAAGTGACAATTAAGCTGCATCTGGTGGCAGGCTTTATAGTGACAAGTGAGTTGATGTACTTCAATTGTACAGCTGCATCTGGTGGCAGGCTTTAAATCAGAATCCAACACTTATTTTAGTCTGCGCGTGGCCCGCCCATTATTTTATTTACAGTTCTGTCTGCACGTCTTTCCCCAACTGTGCACTTGTCTCAGTCACAGTTTTGGTAAGCCCACAAGCTCACCCTAGCCAAAATGAATAAAAAACAAACATCGTTGGAGAGCCTCTTTGAAAAGGGGGAAAGACCCAATGATGAGACAGCAGAAGACACTAAGACTGCCAACAAAAAGAAAGCTGCATTTGGGGGGCTTCCCTGGTGGCGCAGTGGTTAAGAATCCGCCTGCCAACGCAGGGGACACAGGTTTGAGCTCTGGTCTGGGAAGATCCCACATGCCATGGAGCAACTAAGCCCGAGCACCACAACTACTGAGCCTGCCCTCTAGAGCCCATGAGCCACAACTACTGAAGCCTGTGTGCCTAGAGCCCGCGCTCTGCAAGAGAAGCCACCGCAATGAGAAGCCTGCACACCACAACGAAGAGTAAACCCTGCTAACAGCAACTAGAGAAAGTCCACGGGCAGCAACAAAGGACCCAATGCAGCCAAAAATAAATAAATAAATAAAATCTAAAGAAAGAAAGAAAGCTGCATTTAAGAGAAAATACCAAGAGTCTTACTTAAATTACGGGTTCATTGCAACAGGTGATTCACACTCTCCAAGCCTGCTTTGTATAATATGTGGTGACTGGCCATCCAACGAAGCCATGAAACCTTCAAAACTGCTTCACCACATGGAGACCAATCACCCTGCATTAAAAGACAAGTCTTTGGAGTTTTTCAAAAGAAAAAGCTGTGAACACGAAGGACAGAAGCAATTATTGAAGGCCACCACTTCATGAAATGTGTCTGCACTGAGAGCATCATTCTTGGTGGCTAACTGCATTGTTAAAGCTAAGAAGCCCTTTACTATTGGTGAAGAGTTAATCCTGCCTGCTGCTAAGGACACTTGTCATGAACCTTTAGGAGAGGCTGCAGTTCAAAAGGTGGCACGCGTTCCTCTTTCGGCTAGCTCCATAACTGGATGAATTGATGAAATAGCAGAGGATATTGAGGCACAATTGTTAGAGAAGATTACTGAGTCACCATGGTACACAATCCAGGTTGACGAGTACCAGTGTTGACAATAAGGCAACAACGCTTGGTTTTTTTCGATATATTTTTCAAGAGGATGTGCATGAGGATATGTTATGTGCACTTTTGTTGTGAACCAACACCACAGCTGCAGAACTATTCAAGTCTTTGAATGATTACGTATCAGGAAAACTGAACTGTTAATTTTGTGTTGGTTATATGCATGGACAGGGCGGCTGCCACGACTGGACGCCTTTCTGGTTTCACTACTCGGGTCAAAGAGGTTGCTTCAGAATGTGAGTCTACGCACTTTGTCATCCATAGAGAAATGCTGGCTAGCTGAAAAATGTCACCTGAACTTAACAACGTTTTGCAGGATGTAATTAAAATGATCAACCCCATTAAAGTACATGCCCTTAACTCACGTCTGTTAGCGCAGCTCTGTGAGGAGATGGAGGCAGAGCACACACGTCTTCTCTCACACACAGAGTGAGATGGCTTTCTAGAGGTAGACCACTGGCCAGAGTTTTTGAGTTGTGAGCTCCAGAGATTTCTTTCAAAAAAACAGTCACCACTGGCAGCAAATTTCAGTGACACAGAATGGGTTGCAAAACTTGCTTACTTGTGTGACATATTCAAGCTTTCAACGAACTCAGTCTGTCACTTCAGGGGAGAACAACAACTATGTTCAAATCTGCAGATAAAGTGGCTGCATTCAAAGCCAAACTGGAATTATGGGAGCGATGAGTGAACACTGGGAATTTTGACATGTTTCAAACATTGGCAGAGATTTTGAAAGAGACTGAGCCAGGGCCTTCTTTCTCCCAGCTGGTGAATGATCCCCTATCTCAGCTTTCAAAACAGTTTGAGCATTACTCCCCAACCACAAAAGACCCCCAAACTGGGAAGGAATGGACCCAGGACCCATTTGTGAATAAGCCAGGTGAATCGACTTTGTCCGTGCTAGAAGAGGATCCACTGTTTGAGATCGCAAATGACAGTGGCCTTAAAAGTATGTTTGAGACAACTTCAAATCTCCATATGTTCTGGTTTAAAGTCATGGAGGAATATCCAGAGATTGCCACAAAAGCACTGAAAAGCCTGCTTCCATTTCCAGCATCCAATCCTTGTGAAGCAGGGTTTTCTGTAGTGAGAGCAACCAAAACGAGATTACGGAGTAGGGTGGACATAAGCAACACACTTCAGGTGTCACTGTCTCCCATCATCCCCAGATGGGACCATCTAGTTGCAGGAAAACAAGGTCAGGGCTCCCACTGGAAACTGCATTATGGTGAGATGTGTAATTATTTCACTATATATTACAATGTAATAACAATAGAAATAAAGTGCACAATAAATTTAATGCGCTTCAATCATTCCAAAACCATCCCCCCACCCCGATCCGTGGAAAAATTGTCTTCCACGAAACCAGTCCCTGGTGCCAAAAAAGTTGGGGAGTGCTGACGTACACAGAGTAAAACTGAGGAAGTGTGAAGATATGTGGATTGTATTCATGTCAATTTCCTGGTTCTGATTTAAATTGTAGTTTTGTAAAATGTTGCCATCGTAGGAAAATGGGTGAAATGTACATGGGATCCTTCTATGTTATTTCTTTTTGCGGTACGGGGGCCTCTCGCTGTTGTGGCCTCTCCCGTTGCGGAGCACAGGCTCCGGACGCGCAGGCTCAGCGGCCATGGCTCACGGGCCCAGCCGCTCCGCGGCATGTGGGATCCTCCCGGACCGGGGCACAAACCCGCGTCCCCTGTATCGGCAGGCAGACTCTCAACCACTGTGCCACCAGGGAAGCCCCTATGTTATTTCTTACAATTGCATGTGACTCTAAAATTATCTCAATAAAAATTCAAATAAAGAAAAATAGTTTGATGGAATTGCTTTTACAGTTCTCGTTGTGCAAAGGTTATTTGAAACAGGACATGAATCTAAAAAAATCTACTACTCTGATGTGGCAAATAAATAAATTTATGTTATACATTCAGCCTTTCAGCTTTCAATTCTTTACACGATTTTGGACATTCAATCACCTGGGCTCAGAGCTGTGATTATGGGAAAATTTACAAAATACCCTAGAACATTCTCTGGTAGAGAGATCAAGAAGTCACTGAAGAAACTTTCCCAGTATAGGTAAAGAAGAGTGAAGACTGAAAAAGGTGGAAGGATGTGAGTAATTTTCAAAAATTAAAAACAAAATTTCTTTTTTGATCAATTTAGATGTTTGCTTCTAGAGACGAATAGCCTAGCAGCTTGTGGGCCACTGTGTAACTGATTATACACTGCACTGAGTGATTATAAATCACACTGATTAAAAAAAGTTATCAAAGTGAGATAGTATTTGAAGTTATGAGTATACCTCATCTGTAGATGAAGTCACTAAGAAGGGATCTGTAGTAAGAAGAGAAGAGGACCAAGGAGAAAATTCTGGAGAATAACAGAGTTTAAAGAGAGGACCTACCAGAAGATCTTAGTGGCAAAATTCAAGAATGGTGGTACCACTCTGAAGTTTGTATGTCTATTTTTAGAGAGTGGGAGTGGGTTAGCGGTTTGTCTGGATGTTTAGGGTGAAACTGTATTCATTTATTACTTGTGTACTTTAATACTACTTTAAAGTAAAAATAAGAATATAGTACAAAATAAAATTAAAAAGCTTCACAAGTAGTAGACAGTGTAAGGATATTGGTTCCTAGACCCAGAAAGAAGAGTGGTTAGACTGTTAGATCCTGTTCTGGGCCTATCAGGCTGCTTGCCAAACAAGAGGCCACAATGAAGTGTTTGTTAACAGAATGATGTTTGGCAACTTCCTGAGGAAGAGTGCAAAGGCGGCCTTGGTCCCTGCTGTGGCCCATGGAGAGGTATGTGGCCTTCCTGGAGTACCTTGTTGGAAAGTGATATATGGTCTATTGTCTCATCAAACTTGAGAGTCACTAGCTGCTTTTATAAATTTGTGGGAAAGGTCATCCATCCCTTGCAGAAGAGACCTAGGATGTACATTAAAGAATTCAGAAGTGCTGGGCCAGAAGATGAAGTACTTAGGAGTAAAAACAGCATTCTGGACAGTGTTTTCAATAGAAAATTGTCAATGGAAAGGAAGAATGATATGGTATGTAGATGCTTAGCTGCATAGAATCTGGTTTCCTGAATGACATCTTTGGACAATAAAAACTAGTATCTTGGCTAGGGAAAGAGTGCATCCCTAAAGGGCTAGGGGAAAACAGATTTTCTTCCAGAAATATGGCAAACTGATCAAGAGGACTTTGTTGAAGGAGGGAGGAAAATCTCCAGATAACGCTAAATCTATATATGACAGAAGGCACTTGAAATGACATAGAATATCAATGAAATCCGAAGACTTAAAATTATCATGAGGTGGTATTTGAAGCTATGAGTATAGATGAGATCACTCTATTCTCTTCTTGGCTACTTCCTGCCAATTACTATGCAATTGTCCGGCTGATTTTTGAAGGTTTCAGGTTTGAGGTCTTCCATAGTCAGTAAGGCCAAAGCTCAGCAAATGGAGATGGGAATGAAGGGGGCTGGCAGGCCTCCCAAAAAGAGCCCACAGGGTGGCAGTACTTTAGTATGCCCACCACAGACCAAGGTCTGGTTCTCAGATCTCTAAGTACTGATTCTGCCACTGTAAACACACAAGATGCCACTGCAAAAACCAAAATGCCAATTTATTAATTTATTAATGTACAATTTTGGGGACAAGGGACGTTTCCTTTTCAGTGTCCTGAACATTTATGGCTGCCATGAAGGATAACACCTTCCCCATATGAGGGTAACCATGAGGCTGAATTATTATTATTTTTACAAATATTTATTTATTTGGCTGCGCTGGGTCTTAGTTGAGGCATGCAGGATCTTTTAAGTTGTGGCATGTGGGATCATTATTTGCAGCATGCGAACTCTTAGCTGCAGCATGTGAGATCTAGTTCCCTGACCAGGGATTGAACCCAGGCCCCCTGCATTAGGAGCATGGAGTCTTAGTCACTGGACCACCACCAGTGAAGTCCCCTGAATTATTTTTTCTGTTAATTTATTCTTTACTGAAGTACAGTTGAATTACAATATTGTGTTAATTATTGCTGTACAGCAAAATGACTCAGTTATACATATATACATTCTTTTTCATATTCTTTTCTTTTTTAAATTGAAGTGTAGTTGATGTACAATGTTGTGCCCATCTCTGCTGTACAGCAAAGTGACTCGGTTATACACATATATACATTCTTTTTTTATATTCTTTTCCATTATGGTTTATCACAGGATACTGAATATATTTCCCTGTGCTATACGTTAGGACCTTGTTGTTTATCCATTCTATATATACCAGTTTGCATCTGCTAACCCCAAACTCCCACTCCTACCTTCTCCTACCCCCCTCCCCCTTGGCAGCCACCAGTCTATTCAAATGTCCCTGATTTTGTTTCTGTTTCATAGGTAGGTTCATTTGTGTCATATTTTAGATTCCACATATGTGATATCATATGGTATATGTCTTTCTGACTTACTTCACTTAGTACGATAATCTCTAGTTACAACCATATTGCTGCAAATGACATTATTCATTCTTTTCTATGGCTGAGTAGCATTCCACTGTATATATGTGCCACATCTTCTTTATCTATTCATCTGTTGATGGACATTTAGGTTGTTTCCATGTCTTGGCTATTGTGAATAGTGCTGCTATGAACATAGGGGTGCATGCATCTTTTTGAACTATAGTTTCGTCTGGATATATGCCCAGGAGTGGGATTGCTGGATCATACAGTAGTTCAGTTTTTAGTTTTCTGAGGAACCTCCATACTATTTTCCACAGTGGCTGCACCAACTTACATTCCCACCAACAGTGTAGGAGGGTTCCCTTTTCTATGAGGCTGAATTATTCATCAAAGGGTAATTGACCCAGAATAGATACCCCCAAAAAGGTGAACATTAATCTTGAGGATGCAAAATGGTAACGTCTGATTATTTCCAACCCTACAAAAGAGAACCTCTTTCTTACGATAAAAATAGCCATATTTAAAAAGTTAGGAATTTCTTTTTGGAATTTCAAACTGGAGAGCACTAGATAATCACTGCGATGTTATTTTACAGTATATCTATTCAGTAGACTATTAGGCAGCCATTACAATTTTAGCTATGAAGATTATGCAGCAGCATAGGAAATATGTATGGCATAATAGCTGATGAAAACAGTAGGATATGCAATTTCACTGTTTAAAAGCAAACACAGAAGGGAAAAAAAACTGACATGAAACACATCAAAATGTTCAGAGTGGTTATATTTGGAAGGTTGTCTTAGGGGTGATTTTTTTCTTTGCTTTTCAAATTGAATAAGATATTTTTTCCCTCTGCAGTGGAAGCACCGAGTCTTAACCATTGGACCACCAGGGAAATCCCTGAATAAGATTATTTTAAATGATTAAAAAAAATTACAGCTGGATTGTATGTAGTGACTACTGCTTTTTTCTTTCCACCTCTCCCAAGAATTTGCATGTGGTCACTAAATAATCATTCAGCCTCAGGTCACTTCCTTTCTTTCATTTTTTTTTTTTTTCTGACAGAATTATGTTAGCAAAATGCTATCGACACAGTATACCCTGATTCCAGCATTTGATATATCTTTGCTCTTGATCAAGGTTCTTTGGGTTACAGTAACAAAAATGTACTCAGATTTGCTCAGGTAAAATGTGAATCTTGGGGAACAGGAGCATTGCGTATAACTCAAGGGAAGAAGTTCAGCTGAGGACAGAAGTCAGTGACAGGTATGTCATGAAGAACCAAGGCAGATACCATCTTCATCTTGTCAGGACCACGTGGCCTCTGGTCTCTCGTTCTTTCTATACATCTGCTCATTCTTTCTCTCTCTCCCCCCTTCACACTCAAAACTTATGTTCTCAGCTTCTATGATCCACATTGTGCAAAAAGGCTGCTCAATCCTCCAATCAGATTTCCTCCTAGCTCTAGCCCTCTAACCAAATGCTTAGAGACCCAGTATCCTAATTTAAATTCAATTTCAATTCCCAGGAGAGAAATCCAATTGATCAGTTGGGGTCAGGTGTCTACCCTGGCTGTGCTTTGGCAATGGAGGTAGGGGTGGAGTCATAGAATATAAATTTGGCTGCAAAGGGGCCACTCTTGGTTGAGGGGAGAGTTCAGAGAAAGAAGTCATGGCTTGGCAGACAACTCAAAAGGTATTTACTACCTGGGCTTCTCATGAGTCCTCAGCATCAAGGTGGAGACACAGGAGTTGGTCGAATAGACAAGAAGGTATATCATAACTGGTTATATGATCACACCCACAGGAGATAAATCAGTGACACCCTGCCTAAGGTTTCTGGAGGGAGTGGCTTTCAGATCTTATGAGTAGATCTCTGGTAGCTTCCAGTAAGGCTCTAGGTGGGCTCTGTCCTGATCAACAGTTTTTAATAAAGTCTTGGATTCCCTGGGCCTGGGGAATTTGTGTTTCCACTTTCCTTAATATTCTTAAATCTTCTCTACCTCCACCCCTGTCCACACTCTCTGCTAATGAAAGACTTCTTTTCTATTTTATTTTATTATTTATTTTTAAAATAAATAAATAATTATTTATTTTTTAAATTGAAGTATAGTTGATTTACAATGTTGTGGTAATTACTGCTGTACAGAAAAGTGATTAAGTTATACATATACATTCCTTTTTAATATTCTTTTCCTTTATGGTTTATCATAGGATATTGAATATAGTTGTCTGTGTTATACAGTAGGACCTTGTTGTTTCTCCATTCTCTGTATAAAAGCTTGCATCTGCTAACCTCATCCTCCCACTGCACTGCTTTCTCAACCCGCTTCCCCTTGGCAACCACCGGTCTGTTCTCTATGCTAGTGACAGACTTCTTAACCAGCTGAGAAAAATAGAAGGAATCAGAACTAATTATCTGTTTATCACCAAACTTATTGATTTACCTACATCTGTACTCATATAATCTTCCTTCTCTCCCATACAACAGATGAATCATCTCTACTCCACTTTGTGCATTGGATCCCATCTTCTCTCACCTACTTAAGAACTTGGCTTCTTCAATTTTCCTATTTCTACTCTACATCACCAGTTTTTGTCTTTCTACTGGATCATTACCATCATTTTACAATTATGGTGTAACACCAAAAAAAAAAAAACGAGACCCCCAAAATAGAGCTATAAGTCATCTAGACTGCTGGTTAGCCATAAAGTTAAACTATCAACAGACAAAAAATCTTTTATACTCTGGTCCTCTTGAACAGATACTGTATCCCCTTTGAGAAACGTTTTAGCAACCTTTACAAATAGCTTTCCAAATTTGTTAACCTGTGGTCATCACCATAGAATAATATGCAATGTACTTGTTCCATTGGCGTCTTCCAGGATTTGAGTCTAGTTATTAGTCTAGAAGCAATGAAATTAGAAGCGATAGGTATGGGTCTTGAGGAGAATCAACATTCCTCTGCAAAACACTTACTTCAGGATAGGTCATTACAGGTTCTTCAGGCAAGGGGAGGCTAATCTCCAGACAGTAGATGGACTAGATTCCTATTGCTGCTGTAATAAATTACTACAAATCTAGAGGCTTAAAACAACACAGATTTATTATTTTACAGTTCTAGAGGTCTCATTGGGCTAAATGAGGAGGAATGCAGGTCTGGGAGATGCAGCCAAAGGGTTATAGAACACTCACTATTGACTTTGAATTATTGAAGCAGATGAAGAAGCCGGAACTCATGGAGAAATATAAGAAGACAGAGCTTGTGGAGGAGTCTGAGAAGCTGCCATTTATGGTCACCTTGACTGCAAAGCAGGAGTATGCACAGAAGTTTGAGATGCCATTGTGTTTGGCTGCCACAACTGCAAAGTGAGAGCTTGTGGCCAGATCTGAGGATCTGGAAACTGCCAGTCTCCTGGAAGAAGCTGCTACAACCTCCTGAGAAGAAAAGCTTCTTTTCTCTGCCTTTCCTATATGCTGTGAGTACCTCTCATTGGCAACTCTAACTTGGAACCATAAAGGGAGGGGAATTCTGGGAAATGTTCTTGGCTTCTCCTCTGCAATGGAGAGATGGTACATGTGGGTGGCAATAACGCAAAGTTGACAACCAACAATTCAGCATAGTTAGAAAACTTCTGATTTTGAGAAATTAACTGGCAAGTCAAACTGTGCTTAAATGATAAAGGGCATGTACTGAATCATGAGACTAAGTCTAGAGGTAGGGATAGCTGTAGTGGAAATTGATCTGGTAGCTCAAAAAATGTGAGCAGGACCTGATATCCTGTCTTCCATGTCTCGGTTACTCTTCATTGCTCTTTGATTCCTATCTTCATAGGCATTTTTTGTTGCAAAACAGCTGCCAGTGGTTCCCTCAGCTACATGCTTCTCAGCTTATGATAGACCAGTGGGTAGGAGAGGATTTCTTCACTCAGATGTCAAAGAGAATTTCTTGAATGTGATTGGTTGATTTAGGCTCTGTGCCTTTCCCGAACCGAACTATGTGACCAGGGGCGATGAATTCATTCTGATTAGTTGACTGAGAAGGGAAAACCAATGTTTGGCTCCAACCCCAAATGTCTACTATAGTAGCCAAAACATCAAGGACACGAACAAGTTAAATAGAATAAACCCCTCCTACTATGGCCAGATGGACTGTTGATTATGTATCACTACTTTTAAAGTGTGACTTTTGAGCAACTGTATTGAGTCTGAGTGCCTGAGAACTCCCAGCCCTGGTGTAAGGAAGTGATTATTCTCAAGCATCTTGTACCGGATGAGGAATACCAAATAACTCAGAGCCACTGCAATAAAGGAAACGCTCCAAATAGCCCCAGGACAAGAAACACATTCCTAAACTTTTTTTGAGGCTTTCAATGTTTGTTAGTTGAAACTTAATCTGAAAACGCCAACTTTTCAATATTATGTTCTCTTTCAATAATTATTCCCTTGAACTGTAGCTCCTAAAAACTAAGCAGGACAACCATAAAATTAGCAGCTAAAAGAGACTTACAGGTTGATTATGAAACAAAACCTGATATTATTTGGCTTCAGCCTTGGTCCCTGGGAAAAAAAAAGATGTCTGGGGGATCCAAGATGCCAGAACTCAGTTCAAGTCAAAATATTGTATTGCAGTGCCTGAGGCAGGATTATGAAAAGGCTCTGGATAAGCCCTAGCTGCTGTTAACCAAAATTTAACCCAAATTTAACCAAATTTTAAATTTGGTTAATTTAACCAATTTGGTTAATTTGGTTAATTTAACCCAAATTTAACCCAAATTTTAACCAAAATTTCATCCCAGAGCTTCAGAAAAGGGGAGGGAAAAACGGAAAAAATACTGAATTTAACGATAATGTTAGTCTTATTCTCTACTTGAAATATTATTAATAATATTAATCCAATTCCTGTTTTATTTTTAATGATCCCTTGCTGTCATCAGAGCATGTTTTTCTTTGTACAAAATGTCATTCTAGAAAAAATACACTCATGTGACCACATATAAATAACACTTTATTTGGAGATTAGCCTCTCGCCAGAAGAAATCAACCATGAGAGGCCTCATGACAAAGGCCTTCTGACTCATCTTCCTGATACCCTCCCATGGTCCACTGTCCATACAACATCCAGAATGGTCTGGATTATTCGAATCCAGATTATAATTATCTGGATTATTCCGGCCACTTAAAGTTTAAGTCAGATCATATCCTTCCCCTGCTCAAAATCTTCCCATAGTTTCTCATCACATTTATTTTTAAATTTTTATTTATTTATTTTTTAATTTAAAAAATTATTTGTTTTATTTATTTATTTTTGGCTGCGTTGGATCTTCGTTGCTGCATGTGGCCTTTCTCTAGTTGCAGTGCGTGGCTTCTCATTGTCATGGCTTCTCTTGTTGCGGAGCACAGGCTCTAGACGCAGGCTTTAGTAGTTGTGGCACGTGGGCTCAGCAACTGTGGCTTGTAGGCTCTAGAGCGCAGGCTCAGTAGTTGTGGTGCACAGGCTTAGCTGCTCTGCGGCATGTAGGATCTTCCCAGACCACGGCTTGAATCCATGTCCCCTGCATTGGCAGGCAGATTCTTAACCACTGCGCCACCAGGGAAGCCCCTCTCCTCACATCTATAATAAAAGCAAAGTGCTAACTGCAGCTTACAAGGCCCTGGGGGACCTGGTTTCTGTATACCTCTCAGGTATGATCTATTATGCTTTCTTGCCTTCACTCTATTCAGTCACATTGGCCTCTATCATTCACTGAAAGTGCCAAGAACAGTCCTGTCTTTGCCTTGTAAAGTCTTCCCTGAGCTATGTGTATGGCTTTCTCCCTCATCTCCTTCAGGGCTCTACTCAGAAAGGCACCTCCTTCAAGGGTCTTCTCTGAGCGCTGTATCTAAAATAGCACATTATCTATCTCTAGCACCTTACAAATTTTTCTTCCTATCACTACTTTATATTACATTATTTCATCTATTGTTTGCCTCTTCCACTAGAATGTCAGCTCCATGAGATCAGACCTGTCTGCTTTGGTCACTGTTACATTCCCAGTGCCAGAAATGTACCTGTGTCATGTGTTGCATGGTTGAATGAGAATAAATCTAACTAGAAATAACCCACTATTTATGTCCTAAGAAGCATCTGGATGAATGAAGACATATTTTGGAGGTAGGATTTAGTGACTGATTGGATATGGGGGGTGAAGGTGTGGGGTGCTATCAAGGATTCCCTGATTTTTGCCGGGAGCACACAGGTGGGTGGAGGTGTCATTTATGGAGAAGAGGAAGACCAAAGAAGCTGATTTGTAGGGAAGGTCAGTTCAGTTTTGGACATCTAAAGCTTGAGATGCCTGTGGGACAACCAAGTGGAGAAGTTAAGCAGGCAGTTGGATATGTAGGTCTGGAGTGGGATAAATGTTTTTATTGTTTGAATCTTTTTTGAGCTAGGTTTTCTTTAATTGACTCTAAAGGCACCCTATTGACATCTCTGTGGTCAAGCATAACTGACTCTATGATAGACTTGCTAAAGTAAAATCTGACACTTCACAGTGATAGGGCCTTTTTCTTCTCTAAGTGAAAAGGGAGCTTCCTGACAACCAAGAATGATGATAATGTTCACTTTTTGCGCAATTGGTCACTTCACTTAAAATCACAAGCTAATTCTTCAACGAAAAGCTTAAATCCTACTGAAGATGTTCTGCAAGTGAGTAAATGGCTGTTTAACATTGTTGTATTAGAGTCTCAAGTATGTGTACCTTGCATAGGAAATGAATTCTCTCTGCTGTTTCTTCTGGACACTGTTTATTCTAGGTTGCTGAATGGAATGCATATTCCACTTAAAAATTTTTGAGCATAGATTTGCTTGCTCCATTTGTAGAGTATATTTATTTATTTTTTATATTTTGGCCGTGCCACACAGCTTGCGGGATCTCAGTTCTCTGACTATAGGGGCTGAACCCAGGCCACGGCAGTGAAAGTCCGGAATCCTAATCACTAGGCTACCAGGGAACTCCTTGTACAGTGCATTTAGCAGATAAACTGTGACTTCTTGACTTAGGTGTGTACATCTTGTCCAGGGTAAAAGTGATTCCAGTTTAAAATCTCAAATGAATTCTGCCTTTTATAAGTACTCTAGTCTTTTCTGCAGTTTTTGCTTCATAAATGCTAAATTAAATGAGGATCTAACATTTCAGTGTTATCTGAATCACTGGGAACCTCCTGAAGCATGGAATTTCTGATGTCATGGACACTGAGAGGGGACACGACCTCACTGCAGTGATTTGGCCAGTCTAACATAGTGCCAATATACAATCTTCAGCCCCTTAAACAGTAAATTCTTACCTATGACTATGGAATACAAGTTTGGTTCTCCCTCTTAAGGAACTTCACACACCAGCAAGTGGTTTGAGGAAGTGTTTTTATGCCACAGATGAAGTGGGATGGTGGGAAGAGACTTTTAAGTCCCTGCAAGCATACCTAGTTTGCCTGAAAGATCCTAAACCTAACAAGTTGTCATTCAGTAATTCAACCAGCAATTAGTCTATTATGTGTGTGTATGTATACATGTGTGCATGAGGGAAGAAGGATATATAGAACACATTAACTTTACTCTCCAGGAACTCATGGTCTAGTAAAATTACATATTTAGAAAAACAGAAGTAAAGATAAAGACTGTGAGAACGTATGATTAATTCTGCCTCAGGGAGTCTGGGAAGGCTTCACAGAGGTAGGAATATTTAATTGGGGTTTTGAAGGATGAATAGTTTACCAGGCAGATGAAGAACGTGAAAAGAACTAGGGTTGAAGTTAAATGGGTACTCAGAAGAATGTTGGGTGGATTTGGAGCATAGGATGCAGAGATTTGGACCATAATATGCAGGGATATGAGTGATAAGGCATCATACATACTCACATAACACATAACAAAGGTGTTAGCTTTAAAATCATTCCTACGTTTCCTGGAACTTTTAATATAAACTCCAAGAAAGTTCCTAAGTTACTGGGCTACGTGTTTATTAAAATAAACCTCTTGGGAAAGTCTATTACTAAGAGACAGGCATGTCTAAAGCTGTCTTAAAAGCAAAAGTGGCTGGGGGGGTGGTGGTGGTGGGATGAGTTGGGAGATTGGGATTGACATGTGTACACCAATATGTATAAAATGGATAACTAATAAGAACCTGCTGTATAAAAAAATAAATTAAATTAAATTAAATTTTTTTTAAAAAAGCAAAAGAAGCTTTTTTTAAAAAATTTATTTATTTTTGGCTGCGTTGGGTCTTCGTTGCTGCACGCAGACTTTAGTTGTGGCTCTAGGCGCATGGGCTTCAGTAGTTGTGGCGCATAGGCTTAGTTGCTCCGTGGCATGTGGGATCCTCCCAGACCAGGGCTCAAACCCGTGTCCCCCGCATTGGTAGGTGGATTGTTAACCACTGCGCCACCAGGGAAATCCCAAAAGAATTATCTTCTGAAGACAGAAGAGATTCAACAGGCACCCCCTTCAAGTGAGTTTCTTCTTAGTTGTCTCTAAGTTGGAATATTTGGTTTGAGCACAATATCCACTTTCTTCTTGGCTACTATTCCTTTTTTTAGGGGGGCCGTTCCACGCTGCATGAGGGACCTTAGTTCCCCCAACAGTGATCCAACCCCGAGCCCCCTGCAGTGGAAGGGTGGAGTCTTAACCAATGGACCGCCAGGGAAGTCCCTTGGCTACTATTTTGACAGGTGGAGACATACCTGAAGTCACTACCACTTGATCTGCGATACACATTCTTGGCACTGCCTGTGTGTGACTTACGTAATACAGGAGTTCAGTAAGATTATATTTTTAAGAAGTTTTCAGAATTTGATTTGTATTCTTGGGTTTTAATTATTCTATCATGTAAATTCTGCTAACTTGACTAATTATAAAAAATTAAGTGTTTTCAGTCTTCCTTTGAGATTTTTGGATAGTGTTAATACGAATTCATTTAATTACATATTGGAAAACAAATATTTAAACTCTGCAGAGTTCTTTTCGATATTTCACACTAGTCTTCGTTTCCCCAGTGCCTGGGCACACGCTGAACAGGCAAATAATCATTTGTTGACTAAAGAAGTACCTAAAAACTTGATTTTCTTCAAGATGTAATTGCAGGAAGCAGCAAATCCCAAAGCCCGAATAATCCAGTTTCCAGCCAAGGCGCCTGGGATTTCTAGTAGGTCTATTAAAGAACTTGACTGCTACCCTGCACAAAACCCCTAGCGGTGTTTAACAACAGAAAACTCCCCTAACCCACAACACAACAAACTAAGAAACCTTGTAAAGAAGATTCACAGTACAAGAGCTAAAAAACATGAACTTAAGTGAACTCTTGGTTGATCTAACAGCCTTCCTAACTCCTAGTATTTTCAAAGAATCGTGGTAGGTTTCAGGATCCTCAAATACAGCAAGCAATGCAAAACAATCCCTGTTCCTTAAAATACGCAAGTTACCTGCTTCTTCTGGAAAAATTTCAGGAGAAATGCAGGCAAGCAGAAGTGTTACTTGGAAAGCAACTCTTAAAAGTAAAGCAGCCCTAATCATCAACAGCCTCAGCCTGCCCGCCAGGGTCTGGGAAACGCGGCAGCTGCAGCCGGGGAAACCTCAATGTCACCCGGTCGCGGGCGACTACGGCGGCCGGAGGAGCTGCCGCAGTCCGTGCACGCGCACGGCCAGCCGCTGCGCCTCGCTCAGGCTACCGCGAGCCAGGCGTTCCCCGGAGTCTGTGGGACAAGGCCGACACCTCAGCGTAGCCTCCCTTCTCGGGCTGGCACCGCTAACACGCGGGGAGCAGCCGGCTGTGCGCCTCCCCTCCCCCACTCCAAATCCGCAGGCGCACAAGGCACGGCTGCCTTCCGGGAGGTGCTACCACACCCCTGCCCAACGCCGCTGCTCCCGCCCGCTGCTGGGGGTGGGGGTGGGGATTGGGGTGAGCCGACCAGGAACCCTCGGAAAAGCTGCGGCGGACGGAGGGGCCCTTCTAGCCGCGCCTTCGAAACAGCGCTCCTTGTTCTCGATGGTCTCCGCGCGGCCGTCTTATAGAACGCCATTTCCGGTTCCCTTTAAAGGCCCCACGCTGTGCGGCGCAGCGCGTGCGAGGAAGGTATAAAAGGGAGCGAGAGGGCGGGACCGAGGAGGAAGGGGAAAAAAACTAGCGGTAGAGGGGGGCGGGGGAGGTGCAAAGGGCGCGCTCGCGCGCCACGTGACCGGGACGCGCCGTTCTTCCGTCGGCCATTTTAGGTGGTCCGCGGCGGCGCCATTAAAGCGAGGAGGAGGCGAGAGCGGCTGCCGTTGCTTCTTATTCTTTTTTAGTGCGGCGGACGAGAGTGGGAGTGCGCGCCGCGCGAGAGTGGGAGGCAAGGGGGGCAGGCCGGGGAGAGGCGCAGGAGCCTTTGCAGCCACGCGCGCCTTCTCTGTCTTGTTGTGTGCTTCGCGCGGTAGAGCGGGCGCGCGGCAGCGGCGGGGATTACTTTGCTGCTAGTTTCGGTTCGCGGTAGCGGCGGGTGTAGTCTCGGCGGCGGCGGAGGCAGTAGCACTATGTCGGAGGAGCAGTTTGGCGGGGACGGGGCGGCGGCGGCAGCAACAGCGGCGGTAGGCGGCTCGGCGGGCGAACAGGAGGGAGCCATGGTGGCGGCGGCGCAGGGGGCAGCGGCGGCGGCGGGAAGCGGAGCCGGGACCGGGGGCGGAACCGCGGCCGGAGGCACCGAAGGAGGCAGCGCCGAGTCGGAGGGGGCGAAGATCGATGCCAGTAAGAACGAGGAGGATGAAGGGTGAGTAAGGGGCGGCCCGGGATAGTCAGGCCCAACTATTCCCCCCTCCCCCTCCTTCTCCCCCGCCATTAGGCCTCGTTCCCGCTCTCCCCCCGTGCTCCAGGCTCCCGTGTAGCCTCTTTGCACTGTTATCCCCTTCTCTGCGCCGGGTTCCCCCGGGGTTTCATTTCCTTCTTCCCCTGCCTGCTAATCGCCCCCTCCCCCATCACACACGTTTCCACCTTTAGCCGTCACCATGCTGCTCCCCGGCCCGCCCTTCTTCCCTCCCTCGCCTTGGGTCTCCTCCCACCGACTTAGCCGCCAGGATTTTTTCCCGCCTGTCGAGGGGTACCTTTTTTCTTTTCCCGCTGTCTTCTCTCTCCCCAGTTTCCTAAAGTCCTGGGCATAAAAACGCAGTCAGACACAAAAATCCTTTATGCCTGGATAACTAAGGTTTATTTGGTGCTTCTCACTGCAGCATCCCTAGACGATGCCATTCTTTGTAAGCACATGCTTCGGGGAACGTGTAGGTTGTCCAGCTCTGCTCCTCCCGTCTTGGCTTCAGGCCGAATGTTTTTCAGTATTTTGAGTAAGTTTCGCCTCAGCCTTTTCGTTTTTCTACTGTACACCATCGCACAACGGCTTGCTTGCATATTCCCCACTTTCTAGCCTACGGAACCAACTGGGCCTGGTGAAATTCCCCGAATCGCCTGTTGGTACGTTGGTTTTGCTCCAAGGGCTTTCCTCAAGTTCCGTGTCGGCGGAGCCTGCACTTGACTGTAGCTGTTCTACCTCCGACTTGCTGACCGCCCTTCCCCCACCCCGCAGAGTTATTCTAACCGCGCACCTTTTTCGCGCCCTCAGCTATTCGGTTCCTCAACTGTTCGTACAGATAGTGTACTCTTACCTTACTTTTTCTGTGCAATTTTCATTTTTTACAACCCACGCCGTGCCCAGAATCCTTTTTTTGGTCTCTCTTGATTTCTCCTTCCCGCTCTCACCCAGTTAAGTTACAGGAGGCCCACCAGCCTTCTCTCATAAAATGAACAAATTCTGTAATGTGCTATGGCTTTTATTCTTTTTGCAGGTTTTTAAGTAGTAACTTGTTCCCTCCGATTGGAATACGTTGTATATGTTATTTAAAGCTGCATAAAATTTTTTAGAACGCAGCGTTTGGGAGCCGGGAACAGAATATAGGAGTTAGCAGGAGGGACTAAATCAGGGGTTCTTGGTTGGGTTTTCTTATTCCCGTTACTGATCGCTGATGTTGGGTTAACGCTTCCTTTACTTTTTGTAATTGGGGTGTGTGTGTGTGTAATTTTTTCGCTGTAACAAGGAGAAAGGTGTTGGCTGGAAGGTAAAAGCAATAAAGTGTCGCTTTAACTCAATATTGGAAAACATTCTCTTTATTAGGAGAAAGCACAAGCTTTGGAGGGGGGAGAGATAAGCCCTTTGGAATATAGGATTTAATATTCTCAGCCTAGGCAGACTCTTGTCGGGCTGTTTTGCTGATTGTGCTGGCTTTGGGAGAGTGGAGGTGGGATGGGAAACGAGCTTTTCTTAATTTATCTGGAATTATCTATAGCTTAGTTTAAGAAAGGGATATGTTAAATATTTGGAAACTTAAGCCTTTTAACATTTTGGTTTCTTTCTGAATTCTGTTCTTTGGACAGAGGCACCCAAATGATTGTGTAACTTACTGTTTGGGGCGGGCTTTTTGTTGATTTTTCAAGTCACAAAGCAGCTGCCTTTGTAGTTATCTACTGTTGAACCGAAGTGTAAATGAATTAAAGTTTTTAACCCTAACAATGTCAAAAACTAAAACTAGAATTTTGATTGGTTGCTGTACCGGTTGTTAATTCCCTAGCCATTCAAACTCCTCCCCACGACACTCTGAAGCAGCGACGGCACAGCGGGAAGAATGGTAAAACTTTTAAATTTTATTTCTGTAATATAAAGGTTTCAATAGTCATAACATGTGGAGGCTGTGTATTGGTTAGTTGCCCATTGATTCCCAGGAAATTCTAGACTTTAGTACAGTAGGATATTTTGTACCTGGGATATAAAACCTTTTTAGGCATCATGTGTGATCTTTGGGCAAAATTGATGCCATTACATGGTTTTTGGTCTGTGGTAATGCATGTAATTGTGGTTTGGCCAATTAAAGCTTAATATAATTAGTAATGATATTTTTATATTTGGGCAAGAAAGAGTAATTTTAAATTTGATTTGTTTTAAGACAAAAAAATTTTTCGTGTAATTCTAAGTTTAATGTTATACGTGAAGGTTATCTGCTACAATAAAGTGTTGTGTGTTTAAAATGTATTGCATGTTATACTGAAATATTCTGGAAATGTCAGTAGTAAAACAATTTTTAAAGTAGTTATGTATATGCAAAAATGACATTTTTTAAAAATCACCAACCATATTTGTAAATAGAACTTTAATAAGAATTGCACATGTACTATTAAAGGCGTGCTGATGTGGCTTTCCACTACAGCTTAAATCAGATTTTTAGATCTTCAGTGTGATTTGGTTGGAATGTTAATTACAGTTGGTTGGTTGACTGACGTGTATTCACAATTGCATGACTTTGAAGGGCTGGTAGATTGAGTATTGTTCTTTTTATCCTTCCTCTTCCCCTAAATGTCAGTATTTCTGCCTTAAGGATCATGTTTGAGTTTTCCAGGAGTTTGTATCTACCACCACTGGAGTTTAGAGGGCCAGTAACTTGCAGATAGTTGACTTAACATCTGTACAAACAACATTCTTAAGAGCCCAGTTGGGACAGTATTTACATTTTACAGGAGCTTATTATTTTCTTTAACTGAAATCTGTCCAGTTTTATATTGGAGATAAAGTGTGACATACAGAATAAAAGTTGTTTGTTTTTTTTTTTTTTTGGCCGCGCCACTGGGGATCTTCCCCGAGACCAGGGATTGAACCCGTGCCCCCTGTATTGGGAGCGTGGAATCTTAACCACCGGACTGCCAGGGAAGTCCCCAGAATAAAAGTTTTATGATGGAAATTATTCTATTTGGTCCTGTGATAGTTCAATTTCACTGCTAGGTAATAGTGGCAAACTAAATAAGAAATTATAACTGTACTTGACTTTATTACTCCATTACATATTTCAAATATGTAAGCAATTATTTTCAGTAATTTGAAAGGCTCGTAAACTTAGTTTAAAGGTTGTTGCTTTGACGCTTGCAGAAATTATATGTGGTCTGTTAGTTAATACTATAACTTTGCAAGTTTCTTGAACTCTTAGGAAAAATGGACAATTAAATATTTATGGTTAATGAACATTTTAGATCATGAGGTTTACTTTGAGTTTACGTTTAACAAATATTTTCATTTCTAAAGTTTAATATTTGACTTTTAAAATAACGTACCCCCGCGTGCCACAACAAATTTCCTGCGTGCTGCAGCTAAGACCCGGCGCAGCCAAATAAATAAATAAATATTTTTTAAAAATTACTCTCCTGTCAGCCTCATCCTTTACACGTATTCTTGTTTTTCTTTCTGAACAAAAAGCCCTCAAGACTTAATCTTTTTGATGTCTGCACTTGCCACCCTATCTGTTCTCTATCTCCCAGTTTGAGGGAAATTGGGCAGAAGTTTCATAATAGTGGTGAGGGTAAGACCGGTTACTAGATATAAAATCTAAATTTAATTTCTTAAACACATTTCTGTGTGCGAATCTTTTTACAATTCTAACTTGAGACTGAAGTGAATTATAATTTCATCCTAAAACTATTTAAAAAATCAATTTGTTGCAGACTTAAGTGTTTTTTTTAATACAAGAATAAACAGCTATTTTGAGGAGGACATGCTTGTTATACCTCTAGTGGAGTAAAGTGTTTCCACAGTTTACTATGGACCTTTAGAGTAATTATTCACTTCCATAGTAAATGCCTTCCTGAGTTCATCTCATTATAATTTTTCCAACTTTATCATCCCTAGTTTTTACTTAAAAGCAATTGCACTGAGATTGCCCATTTTGGTGTGAACTCATTATGTCCTCTATAGGGCTATGATCCTTTCAGTGTGTAGGTACTTTAAAATTAGTGTCTGGCAAAATATGCATCCCATGTATAGCAAGCTACCTGGAGACAGAGTTTTTACTTTCTCATGATTATTGGGGAACTGTAATATTGTAGTAGCTTGCAATTTTACAAGGTAGGTACATTGACTTGCCTGCATTGGGTTAGGTAAGAAGCAGAATAACCTGTTCATTTATGAGCCAAAGTACAGCAATACTTTTCTAATAACAGGACTGTTGATCTAGTTCTATAACCATTAGTGTATAAACCCAAGTGTGATTCTTCCTGTTTGAGGATTTTGTGAATTAATTGTGCTGTAGGTTGTCTCCTGTCTTAATTTTTAAGAAATGGGTTTACCTAACACTTTGTTGTTTTAAATATTTGAGATTATAATCTATACCCTAGTGCTTCTGGGGCATCTTGAACATTGTTTGCTTTGTAGAAGAGCAGTTACTTTTAGATAAAGCAGTCTTAACGCCAAATTTACGGGCCTTTGATTCCTAAGTTGGATTTACTGTAAAGTTGAGACCCTGAGTACATGGGTCTGAATTTTGGCATTCTTGGGAATCTTTGACAAGTTTCCTGGGTTAATTGTAGTAGTGAATGCCCCCAGATTTGAGATGATTAACACCTAAGGAAGGAGTACTAAATTCTTTTCATTTCAAATTCTTATTTATCATGAAGGATACTAAAAATCACTTGACCTTTTGGGTTTGGAATTGGAGAATATCATTGAAGTTTTTGAGTGCTGCTTTTTGAGATAAATATACTTGTGGCCCCTTCTATAAATTAAGTGTATATTTTGTATTTTTTTTTTAAACATTGCTTGGGTGTTGTCATCTGTAAGGGTGCACTTAATATAAGAAGGTTTTGAATCTGCTATTGTGTGTGATTCATGGCCAACATGGAGAATGATTAGTTTTAGCTTGAAAGCATTTAAAAAGTAATAGAATAATAACTTTTTCCCTATTCCGATTAAACCTGTGCACCTCGAGTGTGTGCAGATTCACAAATGGAGTGAAACAACTTTAGTTCTGCTTCAACGTTTTAGTAGATAGGGCACTGAACTGGATGCTGGAAGCGTGGGATCTGTTTCTGTTACTTCACTTCCAACAGTGTGGTCTCAGGTAATATAACATGTTCGTTACTTGGTTTGCTGATTTGTGTGTTGGAAACAATGCTCACCACAGGAAGATTGACTACATAGCCTGCTTTCATAGCTTGTGTGTATTTATCCTGTGCCTTAATAGTTGATACTGCCAGTGGTTTACTCCTGTGGAGTAAAGGTAAGCATGTTTTAGTTTTTGGAGTATTACATATTGTACATTGGAGCTAGACGTTTAAGACTGTTTGGGGGTGGAGTGGGGAGACACGTATTATTGCTAGCAGTGTTTGGCCAATAATCAAGGTGGTAGTTTTTAAGTATTGGGTCCTATTCTGTAAGCTCCTGCTTATCTAGACTTGAAACTACCATAAAGTCCAAACAGCCAGGAAACTCAACTCTAGTTTCCCTACCCCAAGTCTTGTGAGAAAGATAGATAAAAAACTATCAGTTAATACACTCAAAAATTAACCAATAATGTCATGAAATGAATCTTACATAATTTTCCCCTTATATTATTAAAAAGTAATGTGATTTTAAAGCATTGCAAGATTCTGAAATTCCACCAAGAAAGGTAAAAAGCATTTTCTGAGTTTAGGGTTGATATTTAAATCGGTTTCTAATAAAAAAAAAACTTTATAGAATTGTGAATGTGTAGTAATCTCAGTTAACCAGAACCTTAACCTCTAGGTTAAGGAAATCCCATTCCTTAACCTCTAGGTAGAGGAGAGTTTACCTTATAAAGCTGATTGAGAGTTTATTTTAAAAGTAAAAATACAAGATGTCATTCCTGCCTGGGAATGAAATGAAGAAAAGGGGAGATTTTGGGTTAAACATTTAAAGTTTATTCAAAAACCGTCATGTTTATTAGCTATTATGTTTCAACTCACATTTTTAGTCATTTAAGTTCATTCAAAGTATGAAGAAATGAGATCTAATATATTACCTAGAGGAATTAATCTTTTTTATTGACTTGTTAAGAGTTTGTCAAACTGTTTCCAAGAGTATTTTTTATACAGATTCTAAAATGATACCATGTAATACTACCTAGTTGCAAAACAGTAACCCCCTCCCCATTTTAGGTTAACTACTGATTTAATTTTAAACTAAATCTATATTTTATAAGGAAAATAAATACTCATTTCTTATCTGTTGTTGAGATTTCACTATACTTAATGTCATTTTAGGATTGTAAAGGAATAATTTTAAGGATAAAATACCAGAAGTTTTATTTAAATAAGGATTAGTGGTATGCTTGAGTAACATTACTCGAAAAGGTGACAGTGATTGGCCAGTTATGTTGTGTACTTGAAATGTATATCAGATCGACATGCTGTTGTAGTTTTTAAACTGTCAGAATTTGTTATGAAACCACATATGGAAGGCCATGAGTTGTTAGGAAGTGTTTAAAAGTTACAGAATCCTTTTTTTCCCTTTCCAAAATTGGGAAAAAGTGTAATGATGTGTTTATCATTTACCTTGAGTAGGGTAGTAGGGCCAAGTGTCTTTATATAAAAAATACTTACTGTTGAGTAGAGTGTTAAACCTAGAGACCTCAGTAGTATTGAGAGTAAAGTTCTTAGATGGGAAAAAACAGTATTTCCACCAGCCAGCACTGCTCCATATATATTGCTGTTTATATTTTGAAATTATTCCTTACTGAAGTTACTGGCATTTATGTAGAGTACAGACAAGTCATCAGTGTGATTTTGGAACTACATTTTATTTAAGAGCTTAGAAAACCTAATTTCCAGTCTGTAGTTTTTACATGGTATATTTAAAATTTCTGGGTTAAGTCTTCAGCATTAAAACTAATCTTAGGATCCATTTATATAAAACTCATCCTGGCCGTTTCCCTTTAATGTTGGAAACTTCATATAGCTCATGCAGATTAAAAAAAATTTAAGCCATTAAGTGAAAAAACTGCTTTATTTAGATTGTGCTCTGTCCCTACTAAATAGTAATTTATTTCTATTGAGCACTTGGGATGTGTTAGACCATGTTCTGTGCCATTTAAATCCTCACTGCAGATAGAGGTAAGCTCTTAGTTCTGGAGGAAGGATTTAAACCCCAAGCAGTTTGGCTTACTGCCTCTAAATGTACTTCCTCTCGAGGAGAATGTCCCACAAAGCAACCTAAATTCTCATTTGGAGAGTTATCTGCACTGAGTTGTATAACTTTGTGCCTGTCATTTAATACTATAGTATGGTATAATGTCAGTATCTATAAGGCAAGAATATTTCAATTGTTGAGTAGGTGTTTTAAGTTGAATACTATATTGCCTTTGGGGTGCTAAATAACTTTACAGATAGGATTAAGAAATTAAACTTCGTTGATACTGTAGGTAAAGTCCTACACTTTAATTGGGATTATTGATTCACTTACAAGTAATGATCAAATTTTAAGCTTGTATTGCAGTATTAGGGGCCCATTTCTGCTACTTGAACAAGTCCTGTGCTGTAGTTTTAACTTGAGCTGCTCAGGATTTTTCTGAAGTTCCAGCTCTCCTTCATTGTAAAGTGTTTTGCACATCTCTGCAGGGGTGAAAGCAACTTGGAAGTCAGTCTTTGTGTTCAAGGCAGCAAAGGTAATCTGGACAGACACTAGGTATTGTGTTTTAAGCAAGATACAGTAATATAAAATATAGAAAATTTAAATTGATACCATCTTATATATACCATCCTATAATTTGAGGCAGAGCATGTCAGAATGCTGGTGTTTTAGAGAGGCTAAAATAAGTTCCCATTTATCCAGAATTAAGATAACACTTTTTCTTATTTGTTACACATGTATATTTTGGTGTGTCTACTGAGTAAAAATGGGGTGAATTTATTCAATATGCTAGATTTAGTAAAGATAGAATGAATTTGGTACAGTATGTGTTCATTGTAGTATATCCACCTGTCTGGTTAGGTTATCAGTTGTGCAGCACCCTTATTAGAGCAGAAGAAAACGAGTGCTTTGGGGCTGCCAAAACGTAATGAATTTGTCTCAAAAAAGAGCTAGTTAGGCTCTTGCTCAGAGGCTGTTTACTTCTACTTTACCCCAAATTTGAAAAGTTTGAGTGCCAGCTAACTTCCTAAAAAATGAAAGGGGGGGAAGCATTTTAGAATAGCAGCTGCTGATTAATCTGGCAAAAATGAAAACTAGAATTTGTTAAAAGAGCTAAGAAATAAGATGCACTTAGTGTATTAATAAATAGTTCTCTTAAGTTCAGAAGACCCTACGGGCATGCTATAGTAGCATAGTGTGTTAGTGGTGACTGACTCAATGTTAAATCATGATTACTCTATTTGATTAGGAAGGCAGAAGAGTGTGTGTGATATGCCATAGGAAAAAAAAAATCATTCCAAGTAATTGAAGGTTAAAAACAATTGGGGAGAGAGATTAGGAAGGCAGGCAATGCTTGAAGGAAGGTAGACTATTTGGCTTCTCATTCTCTAAAGGTGCTGGATAGCTGAAGTTTTACTACATATTTTGCTCTAATTTTTTGAGAAACAGTAGTCATTCTACGGATGTATAAATTATAGTTGACTAGGACATTTATATTCTGGATAAATGAGATTTGATTGTTTAAGAAGGATAGCCTCTTCGGTGACCTTTTTTAACTCTAAGGTAGACACATTTAACAACTTCTTTACTCAAGACTATATTAAACGTGGAAAGTTTCTTTCAGTAAGAGAACACTTACTGGGCCAGTTGATGAATTAGTATGCTTATCTAGTATTTAAGAAAACTGACTCCCAATGTTGAGAAAAAGTTTGGGGTTTGTGAATTAAAGAACGTGCCTCATTCTTGATTTATTTCTTTGTAATTATTTTTTGTTAATTTTAAATTGAGGACACAACTCAATATAAATATTGCCTTGGTTAAATAAAATCAAAACTAGTTCTGTCTCTGAGGAACAGACCAAACAGACACAGAATTTTCTTTCATTTCAATTTTATTTTTTTTTAAAAGACTTCTGTTATTCTCTTCAAACTGTTAAATTATCGATGGAAAGTTTCTGTAATAGTCACAGAAGTGGTAATTTAATAGTTAAATTTCAATTGAAGTTTCTATCTAGAACTTTCCATGAATATCTGAGCAAGAGGTCATTACCTTGAAGTCCGTTTCTTTCTCATCCTTAAAAAGATAGCAGTGTTCTCTTCACCTTGAAAGAGTAAATGTTGGTAATGTACTTTCATCTATGAAGGAAGTGCTCTGGATTGTTAGGTTAAAAATAAAGGTGCTTAAGGCAATTTAAGTAACTTGGACTGGATATTATTTCACTGGATATGAAAGAAAATGTAATTGAGAAAATACCTCAACTTTTTTTCCCCATGGAATTGGCAGTAAACATTAATAAACAATAATACCTGTACAATATTGTGGGTGTTTTGTTATGCTCATTTGATTATAAAATATAAAAAGTTAATAAAAGTTACTTGAAGCATGGAAATTTTATTAGCAGAAGTCCTGAATGTAAAGCATATAAATAGCCCAGCTCTAGAATACAGGTACAAGTTGAAAACCTAACCTAAACGGGAAGCACACTATATGCCTAAAAATAAGACTTCTTTTGCGTTAACTTTATTAGAAGTAAGAACAAGTCTGATAAAAATAATAAGAACAGTAACACCTCAGTTAATCTGGCATCTTTAGGTTAAGCAGAAGCAAGATCTTATTCTAGGGATAGACTTTGTTCTCTTGTTGCAAGAATTAATTGGCTTTAGTGGCGATATCCTAAAAAGCCCACAAGATGGAGATGTTCCTGCTTTAATTTCTTTTCAGAGCTGGAAGTTAGCACCACCCCCCCATCGCCACCCCTCCCCCTGACCCACTGCAGTTGCAAAGATAGAAGTCATTGACCAAGCATGATTTTATTCTGATGGTGAAATTGATTTTTAGCCCTCACATAACAAATTCTGACAGTTTATCCTTAAAATAACAATCTCTAGTCCTGTCTTTTTAAAGGGTAGGAGGGAGGTATATGTTAGCTCTTTTGTGGGAGTGGGTAAAGGGGGCAGATGTAAAAGGGATCACAGAGCTGCCAGGTCTGAGCTTTATGGCCTTCTGCTGTAATAAAAGTAAGATTTCACTTTAAATTATTTTGCGGGGGGGATGCATTTTTGGTTTTAAAGTGTCTTGGTGGTTTCCACTTACCACCTGTCACTTTTAGCGTTTTAAAGGTTTAAATATTTTATTGCTGGTTAACTGAGGTTCTACTGGAAATAAATCATCTAGGTTAATTAGTGGATTGTGCTTCAGTGGGTAATTTTTTTGTTCATTAAATTGCTTACGTGATTACTTTTGTCTTTATTAAGGATTCTTAGCACATCGAAAAACTTGGTTTACAACTTAATTGTGAGACTTTCCCATTTTATGTGCTAAGAGTTTTGTTAATGAGAGAACAGTTAAGAAAGGAGCTTCAGCATAGACACGCTAGTTACTGTGATTAATGGGGACCTCATAGCCTTTTTATAAGTTTAATAAAGATTTGGAAGAGAAATTTCAAGGTGAAATTCTGTTTTGCTGTTACCAGTATTTAACTTGTAATTTAAGAAAGACAGTGTATACTGTTTTTACTTTGGGGATACATTTCTCTCTTTGGCAAGTCAAAAGACTTAATCTGCTGCTTGCTCCCTATTTTGTAATTACGCAGGCACAGTAGTGACAAACAAAACTTTCCATAACTGTAATAGGGTGTTCTTGATATGTGGTTATGTAGGAAGAGTGACATTTTAATACACTGCCCAGTAAATTGGTGCAGTTTTGGGGAAGTATTATTGATGTGGATACTTAAGGCAAAATTAAAAAATTTTTTTAGCATTTTAATATTGCTTTTTGTCTTTACAGGAAAATGTTTATAGGAGGCCTTAGCTGGGACACTACAAAGAAAGATCTGAAGGACTACTTCTCCAAATTTGGTGAAGTCGTAGACTGCACTCTGAAGTTAGATCCTATCACAGGGCGATCAAGGGGTTTTGGCTTTGTGCTATTTAAAGAGTCGGAGAGTGTAGATAAGGTAGTGTGCCATGTGTTCTAATCAGTTAATAATGTAAAATATGTGAATAGTTTGATACAATTAATCTGCCTATTACTTGTGATTTCCCCTTTTGCAGTCATACGAAGGAAGAGATAACAGCTCTTGCCAATATGTTTTATGAAGAGAGTCAGATTCAAGAATTTTTTACTGAAAACTTCCTGTGTGTCAGGCTCTATTGTATTAAAATTAATTTTAAAAACCTTAAAGATGCCTAATTAGAAGGATATGCTGTGTTAAGTTCACAGAAATACAGATTTTGAAATTTGCTAGGCAAGAAACTTCTGACTGAATCATTTTACATTTTAGTCTTTAGGCTACAGAGAAGTAGCAATCATGCTTATATTGCTAAATAGTTAAAGGCATGGTGGTTGTCTAGTAATTGATTAACTCCTCATTCTTACCTTTAGGTTTAAACATTGGTATATATTAGCTAATATCACATCACCACAATTGACAGTTTAATTGTGAGCTGGTCAACATATGCCTGGCATTAGCTATATTTAACTATAATTATTTTTAAGTAAGTTAATAATCTCTGAACTTAAGATATACATCTTTCAAATGAAAAATTTCAATTTCCTTAGGTCATGGATCAGAAAGAACATAAATTGAATGGGAAGGTGATTGATCCTAAGAGGGCCAAAGCCATGAAAACAAAAGAGCCTGTTAAAAAAATTTTTGTTGGTGGCCTTTCTCCAGATACACCTGAAGAGAAAATAAGGGAGTACTTTGGTGGTTTTGGTGAGGTATGTGATAATATTTTGACCTAGTTTTTGTTAAAATTAGTGTGAATATAATTGTCACATTATAGGTTTTTCACTGGGTTTTCCAAAGTTGTTTTGAAGTTTGGACAGATTATGTGATTTGTTTTGAAATAAGGACAGTATAAATACATTATTAGCAGGTCTTTGAAGGTTAGATGATTGCATTTTCTAGTTTATTGAGGAACTATTGTATGCATAGCATCCTTGGGCATACCATACACAAAGATGAAGTAGACATTTTCTTATTGTGGAATTGATTGGATTAGTAGAAAGCTATAAACGAGGAAGACATTCAGGTTGGATTACCTGAGATGTAGAAGGAAATGGTTCAGTTGAGAATAGGGAAGAAATAAACTAACAATAGGGTGTAATGCCTTCTCAGTTTAAGCACATGTGTATGTGCAAATTTTATGAGGCTAATTATAGACTTAGATTCCTTTTATGAATTAATGATTTAAAGCTAGGTTGAGAAATTTGTGGCTTTTGGACCCAGATACAGCCTGCAGACATCCTTGGTTTGATTCAAGCAGAACATATTGCATGTTGTTAGTATTTGGGAATTGAGATATTTCCCACAAAAATCTGTATATTTAGCTTTTCTTCAGTATTTGTAAGAGCAGGTGACATTGGAACTGCCTTCTTGCCTGGCAACAGCCGTCTAAGATGGAGTAGCAACTTCCACCTTTGGTTGCTCATACGTTCTCCAGTTTTCAGTGATCCTCACCATTCCCCATTTTCTCCCAAACACAGTCAGTTTTATTGTTTTTCTTAAAATTGACTGTTTCCTTCTGCTTGTGCTTGGTGGGTGGGCGGGCATTTGAGTTTGTGACCCTTGAATTAGGTAGCAAGTGTCAATACCCTATGAACCTTTTTTTTATAAACAGGTTTAACAACTTTTTAGGTGGAATGCATATTCTAATTCGAAGACTTTTTAAAAGATTAAACAGACACAATATAGAACAAGGGCAAAATGCATGTTTTCTTTGTGCATTTTCCCCACTAAACTTACAAATTAAGGTGTTAAAACTTTTTTTTTTTTGATAATCAGGTTGAATCCATAGAGCTCCCCATGGACAACAAGACCAATAAGAGGCGTGGATTCTGCTTTATTACCTTTAAGGAAGAGGAACCAGTGAAGAAGATAATGGAAAAGAAATACCACAATGTTGGTCTTAGTAAAGTAAGTTAAGCATCCAATTACTTGTAGAGAATACTAGCTGTTGTAAAGAGTTCGTCATCTAAACTTTCTGTAAAGGCTTCAGTTTGTATGCTTGTGCTTTAAAGACGTCTCATTGACTCCTTATTTATCAAAGTCATTTTTTGACTTGTTTTTTTGCTTTTATTGGGGAATAGGAGGGAAACATTTGTTTTTAAGTGAGTTTTTGTCTAGACTTTACCAAAAGATACTTTTTGAGGACCCAACAAATAGAATGTAGTAAAATTCTCAAGCACATACTTCTTGGATACATCAGAAGTGATTATTCTCTAAGTACTGATGATTGGTTTAATTGAAAAACTGATTTTGAGGAAAGTATCAATATCAGGGCAGCCAACTGTATGTTTTAAAAAAATAATTTTTGT
>NW_020838003.1:9651416-9866416 GCF_003676395.1 Aethalodelphis obliquidens | reverse complement strand
TTAGGTATTTTATATTTCAGTCTGAACTCCTTGCCCTTCAGAATTGTTGAATAATTTGAGTTGGGGCCTTGCCGTCATTCTGGGGCGTTGCCTTGTGCCTGTCTACTTAGGTCCTTTATTTCTTGAATCCCAGGGCTTGCTTTTGTATAGCCCATCTTCCTGCTTCTGAGGCCTTCCCATCTATAAAGGTCTGTTCCATCCTCGTAACTGAATAACTAGTTTGGCTCAATAGAGAATTCAAGGTTTAGTGAAGAGATTTGATGCTGTTTGATTTTTCATCATTCATGTGAAATGCTTAGGGTTTTACCACTATCAGTGTTCTCCAATTTCATGACTATCTTGGGTTTGTTTCATCCATTGTGCTGAGCTTTCAGTGGGTCCTGTCATTGTGTAAACATGCTCTTCAATCCTGGGAAATGTTACTGGAGCTGATCTTTCCTCGTGTCCTTCACCACCCCAGTCTTTCCTCCAGAATTGTTTTTTGGGTGTGAGCCCTGCGCATCTGGTTTTCCTGTTTTCCATTGCAGGCTGTTATCCTTTGAGCGATTTTTACAACTTAATCTTTCAACTTTTTTTAAGGTTTTTAATTTCAGTCATCTAATATCTAAGACCTCTTTCTCCAACCTGTGTTATAAGTAGTAACCTGTTCTTAACATGGGTGTGTATTATCTTTTATTCAAGTCTAAAGTTAACATAACTTTCAGAGTTTGTTTCCCCAAGATGCTTTTCTTTCCTGTTGCTTTGGCCTCTGCCTATAATCTTCCTCAAATGTTTGGTGATCCTTGTCTCATATATAGGAGTGCAGCATTTTTAAAGCAGCTTGGATGTTGTGAATTTGTGGGGCTGAGGGATGGGTATTTGTCAACCATGGGGTTCACTACTGGGTGATCGGGCTGTGTCATTTTATTGAGGAACCTCTTGATACATTCTTTTTTTCCTTCCTTGAGCTGATCAGGTTCATCAGAGAAGTCTTTTTCTACTCTGCTGCCTGGAGGGTAAAATACCTGGCTGCCAGTGTTCTGAGATCCCAGTGAGGGGAGAAACCTGAGGGATCTGAACAAGTAAACTACTTGAACTCCTTTATTTTCATCATTGTATGCCTATTGAGTCCGAAGACCACCCTCTTACCTGCTTCAGACAAGTTTCTGCCAGGATGGAAGAGTTCAGCTGTCCAGCAGTACAGAGGGCATCTGGAGGTTTAACTGCTTGTCAAACAGACTTTCAACCAATCCTCTTTAGTCCCTTTTACCTCTGTTTACAGAGATACCTGGGCTGCCGTTTGCTAATAAGCCTTTGGGGGTTCTGTGGTACAATCTGAAATATCCTCACTGCTGACAGAATATTAAGTTTTCTTGTCTCCTTAGTCAATTGCCATTTATTCAGAGGTTTGCAGCTTCCAAAATTTTGTAGTTTTCTTTCTTTTTTTTTTTTTTTTTTTTTTTTTTTTTTTGGCTGCATGGCTTGTGGGATCTTAGTTCCCAGTCCAGGGATTGAACCTGCGCCCATGGCAATGAAAGCACAGAGTCTAAAACCACTGGACCGCCAGGGAATTCCCTCCCATTTTCTTTGACCTTATATATTTTTTATGTTGCCCCCCCCTTTTTAAGTAATGGGTTTTAGTAGGATTTCAGAAGACCAGAAGTGGTATTGTTTACTTTTAGCACCCTTTTTGTGTGTGATAATGACAGATTTGGGGAGACAAAATGTTAGTAGTTCAGTACCCTTCTAAAATTTGGCCAGCAAAGTAGAAGTTTACAAGTAGTTTGCTAGTTTATTATAGAACAAATCTCATTTACCTGTTGGACAGTGTTAGGAAGCTTTGATTTCAGTTCTCATCAGTTTTGTAGACCCTGTTAGAGCTACCAACCCCCGTTTCTAGGTCTGTTGGCCTAAGTCAAATTTTGTTACCTTTTGGTTTACTAGATGTTTGCTACCAGGTGAGTTAGTTAATCTCTCTTCCTGGGGTTCTGGGTTTCCTCTTACTCCTTTTTTAACCTTCAAATATGTATTGTAAGGTTGCAGGTCTTATTACCACATTACTCTTTCCACATTGGGGTGGCAATTACTTCACTATTCTTTGTTGTATACAAGTTAGAATATAGTGTGTGGACACCTGTCCAGGTGCCATTCATGCTGAGATAGTTTTGAAAGGTAGTCTCAATAACATTAGGATCTGATTATTAGGTCTTTGTATTCTATACATTTATGTGCTTTGTTTTACTGCTTGGGAAAGTTCTTTGAAGTTGTCTTGTGCTTCAAAAGTACTTTATGGCCTTGAGGTATTGGGAATTTTAAAACAAGGACTGATCCCACTGTCCATCACAGTATTTGTGTTGGTCCTGAAATGTATAATGAGTTTATTTGGTTTGGAGTCAGCTTAACCTGAAATGTAAAAATCTAGATCCATGCATAATGGATGCACATCTCAATAAAGTAAATTTCTTTGGATGCAGTTCACTTAATAGTGCAATTTATCAGTGTACTAATACTTAAGGATGACCCCAGACTTCATGAAGACTGTTACTACCTACTTTTGAAAAGTTGAGAAGAATGCATACTTTTTCCTTTCTTCACTACTGGCTATAATTAGGAGTCTAGTCTGAAATTTTGCATGTGTAACATGGTTCTAGCAAGATCCAGTTGTGTAAATTGGTGGGTTGGGCTGTATATTGCTGTCAATTGCCTATAATCTGGAAAGTTGGGGGAGTGTTGATTATAATCTCGTTGGTATTTCAAAGAGACCTGCAGGCTATTTATATCAGAATCAGTATTGTTTGGAGGTGTTCCCTGGGATTCTGTATTTCACACACACCAAGTGATCTTCCCTACACTGAAGTTGTAAGGACTGTTGTTTTAAGGTGGTTAGAGGTAAGCTTGCTGTGTTTCATAAGGATTTTTTGTCTTTCTGTTTTTACTTTTATCTCGTGTAAAGACAAATAAAGGTGCATGTTTCATAAAACTTATACCACTCAAGCATTTTAATCACGGACCCTAAGTCTAGCTTGAAAAAAACCATAGAGACTTAGCATTCTAATGAGTGTAAGAGAGGACAGGGAGCAGTAGTGTGCCATGCTGGGGAAAGGAGGTGGTGAGGGTAGGTGGTTGGGATTAAACTCTTTAGAGGCAGTACATTCCCCTGTCGCCTGCATATTGCCCCCTTTGGTTTGTCACTGACTTCATTCATTCCATTATTAATTGGTAATCAGCAACTCTGTTTGAAACTGACTTTTTCTGTTGTCTTGAGTTGGGCTAGTTATATATTGCCCTGTTGTCCATAAGCATCTTTTAGATTCTCATGCAGGAGATAATTCCAACAGCTTCCCTTTATAAGTGACTATAGTATAGTAGCTTTGGGTAAGACTGCAGGATCCAAGGGAATATGTAATTTAGGAAGACAGAGCAGAATGCTCTGCTAAATGTTTATTTTCTCCAGTAAGCTCTGTAGAGGTGGATAATTTGGGGGGACAGAAAGGTGCTTAAAGGGCATGGAAAAAGGACTTGACAAAATTATTTTACTACTTAAAAAGGGTGAGATACTTTGTAGGAATGAAATCCTAAGTAAGAGCAAGGTGTTCCTTGTTTCAGCAGTCCAAATCAGTTATTTTAGTTGTCATGGGAGGAATTCTTTAAAGTCTTCAGAGAAAGTACAGATAGGTCCTCATTTATTAAACACTGATATTAGGGTTATCGGATTCTATTTTGAGAAACTTACCTAAGTTGCTCGGTGTTGGGAGAGAGAGTTTATTTCAAGGTTAGTTGATACACATTTTATTTGTGTAGGCTATATTCTGTTTGTATTTTAGAATTTGAAAGCAAGGTTACTTTCCTGCCTTTTTGAAATTTTTCTTGAAAATATTGGAAGACACTTAACAGTTGTATTATGCCAGTACCTAAATGTGACATTTAACATGTCATGGAAAGCTATGCTTTGAATAAATACTTGAGAAAAGGAATTATATAATTGCCCCTTTGTTGTATGGATGGCCTTGGGTTACACAGGGCTTTATCACATTTTTAGAGAACATTTGCCAATCTCAGACTGATGAAGTGGAACCCTTTTAAAAGAAATTGGAAGATGGCTATATAATTATTGCAGTGTAGTTAAAGAGATTGGCTAAGGCAATAAAGAAAATTTCAAAATACTCAGAAATTTGTTGTAAATTGCTTCTACAATAATTGATAAAGCATGCTACAACTAATTATATGTATTAAGACCTATCAGCATGTCTTTTTTTAGAACCTGGTTGACTTGATTCTAAACCAACATAATGTTCTCTGTACCATTTGACATTTTCAAGACATATTCTCCCTAAGCAGATTTTGTTGGAACCAAGTGTTTCCAGTTCTAGAAGCCTACTTCTAGAATCTTCATGTGAAGTTTATAGTGGGCTTTAATGGGGTTTTGATTTGCACTAAACTTTCTTTTCTGAAAGATTATGTTTAAATTATAATGTAGTGCTTTTGTCTTAAAATTAAACTCTTAACAGCAGTCATGCATTTTTTGCACTGTCTTTTTTTTTTTTTTTTTTAAGGTTTCCTCTCTTGGAAGAATTTCCTGAAATAATGTAGGTCTTGTTTTCTTATTTGGAAAGGTAAGGCAACTACTGTCATGTTTAAAATGACAATGTTAAATGACGGCATTCTTTTTAAAGTTAGTGATGCATAATTGGTTAAACAGTATTACAGGTTGAGATTTTGATGGAAGAAAAAAGCAATTTCCAATTTTCTCCAGAATATTCATGAGAAAGGATACCAAGAGTAGGAATATTTTATATGGGGATGTTCAGTCTTTAGCCTCTACTGGGCTTGCTGTCAAATTGTGAAACCACTAAAAGGGCTGGGAATGCATTTACTCTCTATGCAGACAAATTTTTCAAAAAATGGCAAATCGAATTAGATGTGTACAATAGCAATAATGTTAACCAAGGTACTCATATTCAACGTAAATACAGAAAAAACCTAACAGTATCATTTCATTATTACATTTCCTACGTTCCGTTGAGAACTCTTTAAGGAATGTGGGTCACTCAGTGCTGGCCTGCCAAGAGAGAGGGTTCCATCATGGTGGGTCATGGTGTGGTGCTGAGCAGGGGCTTTCCCTCAAATGACCTGTTTTCCTGTAACCAGCTTGTGATTCGTCTAAAAATCAGGCCGGAACTAAATAATGAATTTTGTTCTAGCTTCTGCGAAGACTGTAATGAGATAACGAATTTTCAAAACAAGTTAAAATAATTCTTGCAGATTTATTAGAATGTGTGGGACATTCTATTTTGTAGATATTTTAAAAATTCTTGTTTAGTATGTTGAATGGAATAGATATTTCAAGTGAATGGTTCAGAGGTCCCACTCCGTCATTTGTCCTGTGATGTTGGGCAAATAAAATTGAACTTCTCCAACAAGCGTCAGTTTTTCCAACTGTAAAATTAGATGTTCTTTAGGGATGAACATTAAATGATAGGTATGTGAAAAGTGCTTTGATGTTAGTCATTCTCAGCTTCATACACTGAATGGGGTTTAAACTTTGAGGCGCCATTCCAACCTTAAGCAGAACCTTCAGGTTTGGAGCCCAGACAGCCTACACTGTCTTATTAGGATCCCCAGGTGATTCTGATGCTGAGCGTTGAAAACCAAAGCTCCGTATTTATTGCTGTGATCATATTTAAGAGCTATGGAAATCATGCATATGAAAAAGTATCAAATGTTAATGTCTCTCTGTATGTGCTAGGCAGTCCAAATACAAAAAAGGCTTGAGGGGAGTAGACACATAGTTGTCTACCATGATGGGGATGAGTGCCCTTTTTGAAGCTTGCCTGGGCACCTGCAGGGACTCCCTACTTTTGTTTCTGTCACTCTTCTGGGCTTCCCTGCTGTGAGTCTTCAGGAGATTTCATGTGGAAGCTCTGTGATTTTGGTGAGTAATTTGGGAAAAGGAGATAAGCAGAAGAGAGGAGTCACAGTAGACTAAGGTCTAGATCACAGACCTAGATCACATAGCTGTGATCCCCTTTATAGACACAGGAGATAAGGTCCAGTAAGCAGTTTTGTGGGGAAAGGAAGAAGAATATATACGAGTTTTAGGATTTAATATTTGAGGTGTTTGCACGTTATCCAAGTGGATGTCTCCAGTAGAGAAAATGGTTTGGAATTCAGAAGGAAGGTTATTGCTGGAGAAGGCAATGCCATGGGAGTGAATAAAAGCACCCTGGAGAGTGCGGAAAATGAAGAGAACCGAAGGCTGAGCTCTGCTGCAGTCCATCTGAGTGAATGAATGAACTCCCAAGGTCTAGTCCACTTTCTCCACCCACACAGCAAGCAGTGTCTTCATTTGTTCATCTTTTTTCCTCTTACTATGTTAGCCCAGTGGACTCTGGCAAGTGACCTAACTTGTGCTTCAGTTTTCTTATCTGTAAAATGGAAATAATAATAGTACCCATCTCAGGGTTGTTGTGAGAATTAAATAAAAATAAAGTACTTCAACAGCTACTGGCATGTCAGTGCTCAGTAACAACATTAACTGGATTGCCTTTACCAATTGAGATAAATTTGATTTCTAATAAGGTCCAATTCCCATCCCACTTATAAGTGCAAATCTTCCTCAGTGACTGGAGCCAGTGTTGATCATTATCTTTCTTGTATTTTTTCCCTGCCACACAATGCATCACTTAGTAGATGTTATTTTAACGTGTTTATGATCTTTGTTGGTCTTACCTCCTCAACTGGAATGTAAGCTTCCCGTAGGATCGGAACCATTTCTTATACTTCTACATACAGCCGTTAATTTCTCAAATGTCTGTTATCTCTATCAATGTGGTAACTTAGAATAAATCCTAATGATTTAGGACTGTTTTGGTGCAGAGGAGCAACTCAACAATATTTGAATGCATAAATGAAAAATCTAAGATTGTCTTAATATCTGTTTCTACTCAGGTACATTCTGCTAGGTGTTGCACAAATAGCAGGGAAACACTTTACTAAATGAGTACTTTGCTTACTTCTTCCTAGCAGCTTTCAACAGTTCATAAAAATAGAAGTCATCTGGAAAACTCTTAAACTCTGTTTAAGACTGCCTAGGAAAACAGGTATTACATGGGACGTGCTGCCTGGAACCAGGGTGATAGCCTGTGCTTTAAACGCGCTGCAAGTGGAGGGAGGTTGCAAAGGCATTTTTTTTATTTTTTAGGCTTCTGGGTCTTGGCATCCTAAAATGTAAAATTGGGGGTGGTGTGGTGGCT
Organism: Aethalodelphis obliquidens; assembly: GCF_003676395.1. NCBI lineage: Eukaryota > Metazoa > Chordata > Mammalia > Artiodactyla > Delphinidae > Aethalodelphis > Aethalodelphis obliquidens. The sequence goes on along the minus strand of NW_020838003.1, from coordinate 9,859,184 downwards.
AGATTAGGTGTTAAATTTGATGTCTTCTAGCAATAAATATGCTAGTATTCACTGGCAATCAGGATACAAATACATTGTTTTGTACATAATTATAAATTACAGAAATTTTATAGGGCTACAAAAGTAATGGCAGCAAAATGCATGACAATATCCTCACAGTATTCCTTCAGATTCCTATCTCTACCCCCCCCCCGCAACCAAAACAACCTACTAACCTGGTCCAAAGCAAAATAGTACTGATGTGTGTTGTCTGGCCCACAATTAATTTAAGGGGTCAGATAATATACTCTGAGTTAAACGTGGGTTTCGTGGCTATATACCTCAGTCAGTACTTGAATCAGTAAAATCTCAGCTTTCTAGCTGTGTGATCTTGAACATGCCATTTAACTTTGCTCTTTTCTCATATGCAAAATAAAGATAATAATGTGAACTAACATTAACATAGCACTTATGTGCCAGCCAGTTTTATGTGCTTTACATTATACTAACAATAGTTTTTACCTCTTCATGTCATTGTAAAATTTAATGAGACACCTCTCCCCCAAAGCACTTAGTACATATGTCAGACTATATTTCTTTTCCTGGGTATAAATTACAGAAACTCCAAAAGTTTCTAACATTTAAAATGCTTTAAAAAATATTTTGTGAATAGAAAGGTGATATTGTGCTGGAGGAATTGGGACCTACTTAAAATGCTGATATTTGATCATTATCAGAATTAAAATGAGTTCTCCAGTAGTCAGGAACCCCTGTTCTAATCTTTTTATTCTTCCCCATGGATCACTATGATTTTTATGATTTTTAAAACGTACTTTAGACCTCAACATCCCAGTTAGGAAATAGAATTCATAAGACCTTGTAACCAACTGCGAAGTGAAGTTGAATGTTTTGGGTTTTAGAAATCTTAGTGATTCAAGGTTATTGGATGAAGTGTATCAGTTAAAGAGAGAATAAAGCTGTTAGGGTGGTAAAATGGAAGACATGACCTGTGATTTATTAGAGAAATGATAGTTTCCTAATTTTTTAATCTTTACCCAAAGAAATGCCTAGTATAAAACACAATGGTTTGAATTTTCATTTCACATGAAAGAATATGTAGAAGAGGTGAATGTGTATCTGGACTGTACTCATGTAAGAATTCTTCTAAGGGAATTTTAAGGTCATTTCTGAGTAAGGAGTAAGATAATGGGGATTTAATCAATGCCATAAATGCAGCCATCTTTCCTATTAAGTAATAGTTAACACTTAAATAGCATTTTCTATGTGGTAGACAACAACTCTATGCGATATTATTATTATTAGCTCCATTTTAAAGATGAGGAGACAGGGTCAAAGGTTAACCAACTTGTCCAAAGTCATCTATATGGTATGTGGCAGAGTGGAGAGTTGAAGCTTGGCAGTCTGATTTCAGGGTATGTGCTTGTGATATTAACAAAGAGAAGAGTAGTGGAGCAGTGGTAAAAAAAAAACAAAAACAAATGGGATTACAGAAATGGGAGAGGTACAAAGACGAGTCAAGGAACACTAAAGGGACAAGGAAATACTTCCAACCCCCTTTTCCTCCATTCCTCCTACCACTAGAGAAGGCTTTTGTAGTTGTTGGTTGTAGAACTCTAATTACATATAACAATTTATTGGTACCTGCTGGGGATGGGGAGAAGGGTCAAGTTGGTATTACATTTGTACTTAAAAGAATGATGATGATTGAAAGGAGAATGGCCATGGTGATGACTATAATCTTTTTGAAGTGTTTCCACCATATCCTCCCAAGAATCTTTCTTGTTTTTTGGGATTCTTTGGCCTGAAATGAAAATAAACACAAATTTAATGTTTTCTTTCCATTTCTGGATTAATGTGCACACTACAATACTTATTAGAACGATTTAGAAGAACAGATTTAATTTGGGTTTGACCAATCACAAAAAGTCTCAGTAAGTCTGAGCAGCTGTTATAAAATGATGCACCAAGATTCTTTATTGTGTTCAGCTATACTTCTCTTGGCTTTATTAATTTTGTGACCTTGAATAAGTTACTAACTCTCTGAACTGGTTTCCTCATCTTAACATCATGATTTTACTTAAATTCCACTATCCCCTACAACCCTATTTAAAATCGCTACCCCATCTCCATTCCAGAAGCCCTCTTCTTCTTCAATGCATTATTTTTCTCCAAAGTACTTATCTCTTATCTAACAATATGTACATTTTACTTACTTGTTGTTTGTTGAGAACGTAAGTTCTATGAAGGCAGGGATTTTTTGTCTGTTTCATTCACTGCTATATTCCCAACAGCGAACAACATAGAGCAGGTGTTCAATTATAATAGTATTTGTTGAAAAAATGAATGACTAAATCTATTAAATGAGGATAGTAGTATCTGCCACATAGTAGCCCAGATTGTGAGGATTAACTGAGGTAGTGAATATAGTATATCGAGACTGGATATAAGAATAAATTATGCCATTATTATAATTAATATTTTGATGAATAATGAGATGGACTTCGTTAAGTACGATATAAAAAGTTTCATATCTTAATTAACCTAAACAAAATAGCTCACTTTTATTAAATTTTATTAAGATTATTGAAAGAATCTAAGGAGCAGTGGAGAGAAATGAAACACGGTCACACGAAATTGTAAAATCCTTCCCCCCATCCCCTGAAGTAAGCTTTATTGTTTTCATTTGGTCTACTCCTTTTTATTTTTAAAATATATGTAACTGCTTTTCCTATAGCGTGATACAAATAAATTGCTTGATGCTTACATGGATTTCTGCTATCTGCCACCTGGATGAGTAAAATTCTAACATATTTCAGTTATCTTTCTTCGTGCAACAGATCTGCTTTTTTACTCTCAGTATATATGGTGATTTTCCAAGAACAAAATCAAGGTATGTACATGATTACAGTGCATGCTATAAATGGCATGAGTCCTGGTATGCCACTCAGATGGTCTCATGACTAGTGTATGACAAGTTATGGGAGCCCCAGGTTTATATATCCAAGATGCTGGTGGTTATTCTCAAGGATCTGGTGTATGGAAGCTACTGACTATATATACTTTCCAAGATGTTATAATTTATTGAATGCTTAAAATGCAGGTACTATAGGACATGCATTATATGTATTTTTGCATAATAGTATGCAATACTTATAATAACCCTAGGTGAATATTCCTGTTTTATAGTGTTGAAGAAAATGAGGCTCAGAATGGTTTAAGTTGCTTGCCTCAGAGTAAGTGGTGGAGCTGGAATTCAAATCTAGAATTGCATGACTATACTGCCTCGTGTAGAAACAGTGAATTAAGGTATAAATGGACTTTATATCTTTCTCTTAGACTATTTATTCTCTTTTATTAATGTAGCGTGTATATATAGTTTGAAAAGTCAGAATTCTATAAGGCTTATGAGTAAAAACTGCATTTTCCTGCCCTACTCCTCTTCACCCTGATCCTATTTTTCAGAGGTAATCACTTTAAGCTCTTTTTCGTGTGTTTTGTTAATTGTTGTATCTCTATTTCCTGGAACAGTGGTTCTCTCCTGGGGATAATTTTGCCCTCCAGAGGACGTTTGGCGATATCAGGAGACATTTTTGACTGTCATGACTGTAGGGGTGCTACTGGGCATCTAATGGATAGAAGCCAGGAATGCTGTTGAATATCCTACAATGCATAGGATAGTCCAGAGTGTGCCACGGCTGAGAAACGCTGACCTAAAACAGTGTCTGACATGTAGTGGGTGCTCAGTAAATACTTGTTGAATGCACCTCATTTAGCTGTTTATTTTTTCCTGCTGTTTGTTTTCCTCTGTATTGCTAGAAACTATATATATATATTTTTAATTTTTTCCTTGCGGCACGCAGGCCTCTCACTGTTGTGGCCTCTCCCGCCGCGGAGCACAGGCTCCGGACGCGCAGGCCCAGCGGCCATGGCCCACGGACCCAGCCGCTCCGCGGCATTTGGGATCTTCCCGATCCGGGGCACGAACCCGCGTCCCCTGCATCGGCAGGCGGACTCCCAACCACTGCGCCACCAGGGAAGCCCCATATATATATTTTTTTTCTTGATTTTTCCTGTTTCCAACTATAGAAAAGGGGATATAACTCCTACCATACCTCCAAACCCCCCTTCCCCAAACACATACCTTTCCTATTTGTGTTTAATTAAAGCTTTGTAACTATTCCCTGAGACATGGAGCATATTTGACTACATTGACTTTAGTGTATAGCTTTTTGGTTTCTCTAGAGCTAATAATAGGTAGATAGTTAAAATGTTTTCATTTATTAGTTTTTAATCTACCAACCAGTAATTCATTCCCAAACTTTCCAGAGGAGCTGGAAAATATCCTTCCTTTGATGGCTCCTCTGTTGGATCCTTCTGCTTTATCTTGAAGTTCCTCACAGAGCCTTTTGATCTACTCCAGTGTGGTTTGGTTGGGGTCTAGGTTTGCTATACCTATAGCTTTAATCTTCAGATCTTTCTGCACCAGTATCCTGGGAATGCCCTTCTCTTGTGCTGGGCCTTTTGTTTTTTCAGTCTCATTTCGTTCCCTTTCTTGATTTATTTCCTTCTGTTGGTGAAAAATTTCTGCTGAAAACTTCTTAGGAAGGGTGAGTGGGAGATATGTTTCTGAGAATTTACATGCCTAGAAATGTCTTGATTCTACCCTTGGTAATTTGGGTATAGAAGTCTAATGTGGAAATCATTTTCCTTCAGAATTTTAAAAGCATTCCTTCATTTTTGTTTAGCACCCGTTTATTGCTTTTGCAAAATCTGTTATTCTAATTGCCAAGTCTTTGTTTTTTCTCTCTCTCTAAAAACCTTCAGAATCTTCTCTTCCTTTTTAACGTTCTATACTTTCGAGATTACATGCCCTGCTATGATCCTCTTTTGTTGTTCATTGAATCTGTAAATTCATGTTATTTAGTTCTAGGATTTTTTCTTGTATTAATCTGATTTTCTCCCCTCTGATTCCTTCATTTTCTTTTTCTGAAAATCCTGTTATTCATATGTTGGAGCTCTTACACTGATTCTCTGTCTTTTCTCTCTCTTTTTGCTCTGCTCTCTGAGAGAATATCTCAACTTTATATTACAATCATTCTATTTAATTAAATTTTACTGTTGTTTTAACTTCCAAAAGATCTTTATGTTCTATGAATAAGCTTTTACATAGCTTTCCATTCTTGTTTCAGGGTTGTACAATATTGTCTTCTATTATTTCTCTGAAGACATTAGAGAGGTTTTTTTTTTTAAAATAAATTTATTTATTTATTTTTGGCTGCATTGGGTCTCTAGTTGTGGTGGGTGGGAGCTACTCTTTGTTGCGGTGGCTTCTCTTGTTGCGGAGCACGGGCTCTAGGCACACGGGCTCAGTAGTTGTGGCTTGCAGGCTCTAGAGCTCAGGCTCAGTAGTTGTGGTGCATGGGCTTAGTTGCTCCGCGGCATGTGGGATCTTCCCGGACCAGCAGCTTTTACTGCTCTAATGAGGCTCGAACTTGTGTCCCCTGCATTGGCAGGCAGATTCTTAACCACTGCATCACCAGGGAAGCCCTGTTTGCTTTTTTTAAGTGAAGTATAATTTACAATATTGTGTTAGTTTCAGGTGTACAGCACAGTGATTCAGATATACATACATATGTATATGTGTGTATATATATATGTATATGTGTGTGTATATATATATATATATATATATACACACACACACACATATATATTCCTTTTCATATTCTTTTCCCTTATAGGTTATTACAAAATATTGAGTATAGTTCCCTGTGCTATACAGTAGGTCCTTATTGGTTATCTATTTTATACATAGTAGTGTGTTCATGTTAACCCCAAACTTCTAATTTATCCTTCCCCCCGGAGAGACTTTTTTTTTAAATGAAGCTTTCTTTTGCTTCTGCATTATCTGTTTTGTCTGAGTTCCTTTTTTCTGTTTACTTTGATTTTTTTTTTATTATAGAGATTTTTCTCAAATATCTCATGATCTAAAATGATGATTGGAAACTCCATATGAGTGAGTGAGGGCTATCATTTGGTGGGCTTCACTATAGGATAATCTGGTATGAACCTGACTATTTCATTGGGGGAATGCCTCAATATCTGTAGGTCAGTATCTGTGGGTCTTTTTTCCTTGGCCTCGTGAGTTTTCTTAGGGAGGACTTCTCTAATCTCCTGCCTGGGTGAAGCTGACTGGGAGAGAGGTTGGGGAATGGTCACCCTATTCAGGATGCAGATTTTTACTTAGTCCACCTAATTTTAATATGATGGTCACTCTGGCCTTAACTGCACCTGGTAAATGAGTTTAGAATCTCTTAGGTCTTTTGTCTTTAGATAATACAATTTATTATCCTTTGTCAGGGGTAAGGAGAGGAAACTGTGGCTGTAAAAAGTCGGGAAGGGGCTCTACAGGTAAAATGTTCCTTTTAAACACATTATACCCAATCTCTTCTTTCTAGACCCATACTGCTTTTAGAAGTACCGTGTGTCTCCTTTTAGAAGTACGATGTGTGTCCAATTTATGATCCTTTCCAAGGTTCTGTGGCCTGGATCATTTGGCATCTTAATATCTTCTGCTATAAGCTTGTTTTTCGAACTTTTACTGCTCTAATGAGGCTATTAAGTACTCAGAACCCATTTTCCTAGCTTCCAAAATTTTGAAATTTCTTTTCTCTTGTTCTTTTTCTAAAATATCCTAGTGGTTTATACATTAAAATCTCTAATTGTTGTTTTTACCTATCATTTTATTGGAGTTTTGAGAGGATACCAAAATAAATGTATATGTTTAATCTGCAAGTTAAAATCCATGACCCATATTTATCTGTAGGCAGACTGACAGAAAGCTTATTGGCCTACTTTTTGTTAAAAAGCCAAATCTGCTGTTTAAGAATAGTTGGGTCTTTTACAAAAAGATCAAGAGAGAGAAAATTAATTTAGTTAGGCAAAAATAGAGGGTTTAGTGAGAATGATTATGTGATATCTGTGTGAAAATAATCTGAGAACAATTGTAAAATATTTCAGTTAAATTTCATCTTTATTTTTTTTTCCTTTATTTTATTTTATTTTTTTGGCTGCATTGCGCATGGCATGTGGGATCTAGTTTCTGGACCAGGAATCAAACCGGCAGCCCCTGCAGTGGAAGTGGGGAGTCTTAACCACTGAATCACCAGGGAAGTCCCAAATTTAATCTTTTATTGAGCTGCTTCTACTCAACTGGCTTCAAAGAGGAAGTCATTTTTCCCCATGTAATCATGAAAATACAATATATACATAAAAGTGGGATTTGTTTGGAAGGAAAGGCAGTAAAGTGAAAAAAAATCTCAATTTTTTTGCTATAACTTTCTGGGATTTAGATGTTGCCTCTTTTCTGATAAGAAAGAAACATGATATAATCTAATAAAGTAATAGATCCAGTGATATAGTGGATTATGTAACCCTATAACCCTGCCACTATTACTACTCAGAAATGCTAGATAAAATATAAGAAGCAAACTTTTAAATGCATAACTGATATTGGAAGAAAGTAAGAGTAAGGCCAAGTGCAGGAACCTAGGAAAGCAGTGAGAAGTTGCACTGATGGTGCAGCTCCTCTGGATTTGGGAAGGTGATGATGTTGGCCTCTGCCATGCAGGCAGGGCTTAGGATTTAGTGCTCACAGCGGGCTCACGTGAGGAAAGCAATGAAACTACTCAATTTCCATCCTTCCTGTTAACTAGGCTCAGAGCTTTGGAGTCTTCCTTGACTCTCTCTCACCTCATGGCCAATCTGTCAGCAACTCTAATTCGCTCCACCTTCAAAATATATCCAGAATCCAACCACTTCTCATCACCTATATTGCAGTCAATATTCATTTAGTGTTACCTACACCTTTACCACTATCTATATAGTTCCTTTAGAATTTCCTTTAGTGATAAACTTCCAGATATCATAAAGACAGCCAGCTATCCACTGAAGACTTTGAGTTCCCCTTCCATAATGTAGAGTTGTTGCTGGCAAGAGACTGTCCAATCACAGATCACATTTCTCAGGCCCTTCACCCCACCCCTTGCTGTGTCCTCTCTCTACCCCATGTACCTATGCAAAGCTAAAAGACTAATTCCTACCAATAGATTGTGAGTAGAAATGATGGGTGTCACTTTTGGGCTGAACTGGCTCAAAGCAAATGTGCTTCTTCCACTCCCTGTTTAACCAGCTGCCACCTGAAATTGAAAGATTCTGAGGGGCCATAGGCAATGACAGAGTCACAAAATGGAAAAAACTTGGGTTTCTGGATTACCCTGTGGAAGTCTGCTCACTGAAAGCCTGCCTTATACTGTTATACAACCGAGAAATTAACCTCTGTTGAGTTAAAACACTGAAAACTTGAGGTATGTTGGTATAGCTAATGTTTCTCTAATAGTGAAATTGTAGTAGGATGAGATGTTGTTATTATCAATACAGAACTCTAAAACATGTAGCACTGGCTTAGCCATCAGGTGGTAGGCACAGAAGAAACTGATATTAGAGTCTGGAAAGATAAAGACCAATGCTCTTCAGGGTAAAATATTTGCTAAAACTATTGCCTGTGATAATTTGGAAGGCAGGCAAAATACTACTGAGTCTGTCCTTTTAGAAGAAAAGGTTGGAAAATAGAAAGGTAGTGTGAGTTCTTGTTACTGGCTACATTTAGCAAGGCAGCAACTGGCTGGTTTGCAAGAAGAAATGAAAAGGAATAGAGAGACTGCAGAAATGTGGAACATTGGATGAGCTGATGGTTTGGGGGCCCAAATAATAAGACATTAGATTAAAAAGGCCTTTTAATGACAGATGCCCATTAAGATTCTACCCTTCCTCAATTACAACCCCCCCCAAACCTATTAAAAATGGACAAATGACTTGAAATGCAAGTCAAAGTAAGATACCACTTCACACCGGTAGGATGGCTTTAATAAAAAAAAAAAAAAAGGAAAAATAACAAGTGTTGAAGAGGATGTGGAGAAATTGGAACCCTCTTACATTAGTGGTGGGAAGGTAAAATGGTTCAACCACAGTGGAAAATAGTTTGGAAATTCCTCAAAAAGTTAAAATAGAATTACCATATAATCCAGCAATTCCATTCCTATGTACATACATAAAAGAATTGAAAACAACTATTCAAACAAAAACTTGTACACAAATGTTCATAGCAGCATTATTCACAGTAGCCAAAAGGCAGAAACAACACAGATGTCCATCATTTGATGAATGGATAAACAAGTTGTAAATCTATACAATGGAATATTATTCAGCCAAAAAGGAATTAAGTACTGATACATGCTACAACATGGATGACCCTCGAAAACATCATGCTAAGTGAAAGAAGCCAGACACAAAAGATAACAGATTGTATAATTTCATTTATATGAAATACTCAGAATTGGTAAATCCATAGAGACAGAAAGTAGGTTATTGGTTGTTAGGGGCTGGGGAGTAATTGCTTAATGGGCATGAAGTTTATTTTTGGGGTGATAAAATGTTTTGGAACTAGATGGAGGTGGTGGGTACACAACATCTTGAATGTACCAATTGCCACTGAATTGTATACTTTAAAATGTTAATTTTTTGTTATGTGAATTTTACCTCAATTACAAAAAGATTGTGCCCTGCATTAGAGATCAGATTAAGGGTATAAGCTTCCTATCCAACCAAGCCTAATGGCCTCAAGGTAGTTGCCTTTAACTTGAGAGGGAGGCATGAACAAGGAAGCAAAGAAAATACATATTGGAAAGGATAAAAAAAATCCAGTAATTTTTCATATATGATGGCATTTCTATGTAGAAAATGCAAATAAGTCCACAAACAAACAATATTACCATAACAGAGTTCAGCAAGACTTGGGATACAAAATCAGTATGCAAAAATTGACTGCGTTCCTATTAACCAAAAATTTTTTGAAAATGTAGTTTAAAAAATATCACATACAATAGCAACAAAAACAGTAAGATATCAAGAAATAAATCTCAGAAAAGTTGTACAAGACCCTTAGGGGAAGAATTATAAAACTCTACTGAAAGATTTTGAAAGAGACTTAGAAAAATGAAGAAACATAGCATGTTCAGAGAAGGGAAAACAGTATTTTAAAGGTGTCAGTTCTCCCCATATTAATGTAATTCCAACTAATATCCCAACAATTTGTGTGTGTGTGTGTGTAACTTGAGATGTAGAATCTAAAATTCCCCAAAAGAGAAAGAAGCAAGCCTTGCCAACATAATTTCCAAAAAAGAGAAAGTAGACGAACTTGCCCTGTAAGATATTAAGACTTCTCATAAAACCACAGTAACTAAAATGGTGTAGTACCGGCCCAAGGAAATAGAAATAGATCAGAAGAATATAATACATACGAATCAAAAGAACGAAAATTGTTTACATATGAAAACATTATATGTGGCAAGGCTGGCATTACAAACCAAATGGGAAAGTCTGAGCTATTTAATAAATGGTCATTTGGGCAACTGGTTATTTATACAGAAAATAATAGAATTTGATTCCTACCTCATATTTTATGCAAAAATAAAACTCCAGATGTTTTAAAGGTTCATGTTTAAGAAGCAGAAATAAAAACTTTTAGGAGACAATATAAGAGTATCTTTATAACCTGGCGAAAGGAAGGCATTCTTAAGACACAGAAAGCATAAAGGACAGGACTGATACATTTGCCTACATGAAAGTTAAAGACATCTGTCCTGATAAATGGATAAAGAAGAAGTGGTACATATATACAATGGAATACTACTCAGCCATAAGAAATGAAATAATGCCATCTGCAGCAACATGGATGCAGCTAGAGATTATCATACTAAGTAAGTCAGAAAGAGGAAGACAAATACCATATGATATCTTTATATATGGAATCTAAAATATGACACAAATGAACCAGTCTATGAAACAGACTCACGGGCATAGAGAAAAGACCAGTGGTTGCCAAGGGGGAGGGTGTTGGGAAGGGATGGATTGGAGGATGGGGTTAGCAGATGTAAGCTCTTATATATAGAATGGATAAACAACAAGGTCCTACTGTACAGCACAGAGAACTATATTCAATATCCTATGATAAACCATAATGGAAAAGAATATAAAAAAAGAATGTATATATAGTTATATATGTATAACTGAATCACTTTGCTGTATAGCAGAAATTAACAGAACAGTGTAAATCAACTACACTTCAATAAAAAAAATAGTAAAGAGAAAAGACTTCTGTCCTAAAAAAGACACTATACACAAAGTTAAAATCAATCCACATACTGGGAGAACATATTTACACTTTCTACAACTAAGTATTAGGATGAAGAATTATATACTCATTCATTATTCTAATAGTTATAAAATTAGTATTTTATATATATATACTAAATTATTAAAAAAGACAAGCACCCCATTAGCAAAATGGGCAAAGGATATCAACAGGCCACTCACAGAAGAAACGCTAATGGTTAATAAACAAAAATTGCTCTCTGTCATCCCAAATTAGGGAAATGCAAATCAAGACAATAGTTACTTTCTTTCCCCTACCAGATTGTTAAAAGTTATAATCTAATAATCTCAGGTTTTGGAAAGACAGTGTGGAGCGACGGGGCCTCTCATACAGTGCCGATGGGAGTATAAACTGGCACGACACTTTGGAAAGCAATTTTGAAACATTTGGCTAATTCAAAGGTGCACATATTTTAAGATCCAGCAATTCCATTTCTATGTATATATTATAGAACAGTGGGTCAAAAATGGGATCTAGCATCCCAGGGGGTTGTAAAAGATGACCCACTGGAGAGCAGGAAAATAATATTAGAACCATATCTATTTGTTCATTTTAATCTAAAAAACAAGAAGGAAATGAAAATATTTAAAATTTAACATATGGATAGGCACTGACATTTTCCCTAGGTATGATGTAAAATGGTAAATCATGAAAGTTAAGATGTTTTGAGGGTAGAGGGGAAATTCCACAGTGATGCAGAGTTGGCCACTGCAGACCCCTTTGTCCACTCTCTTGTAGTGTATTGCAATACCTACAATTTATATGGGTAAGTGAATTATGGGTAATACATGGGTAATATTATTTAGTTTTAACTAAGCTAAAGTAGACATGTGGGTTAATTATACTAACAAGGCAAAGATAAACAACAAGAAAATGACAAAGAGGATATATCTCTGCTTCTAGTTTGAACACTACCTGCCATATTTAGAGACAAAAAATAGTCACTTGTAATCAAATCTGACTTTTAATCACACTATCATTAAAATACATTATTAAAATTTTTCTTAGACAGTTTTAATTTTCTTAAGAAAAATTATTTAATATTTTATTTCATCTTTGTCTCATTCTTTTAATTTCTATTAGTATGTTTTAATATATAACATTACTATCGAAGAATATATATAATTTATATATATTTAAATGCATTCTCAAGAATATTTTATGAATAAGTATGCATGATCAAAAAACTCTATAGACCATTGTCTTAGAAACATTTTGTAAATGTGTACTAAAAGACATGTACAAGGGTGTTCAGTGCAGTGTTGTTCATAATAAAGAAGTTGGAATCTACGTTAATATTTATTAAAAGGGGAAAGGATAAGTATTTCTGTATTTCTTAAAATAGTAATGATATGCTGTCAGTAGCTAAATTGATAAATTAGAGCTAAGTGTATCAAAATGAATACATTTCAAAAACATGATGTTGAACTAAAAACTCAGGTTGCAGAAGGATAAGTTCATTATAATGTCATAAATACAAAGTTTAAAAATGCAAACCAATACTACAGATACATATATAGCTACACATATATAGCAGAGGAATCAAAACATGCATACAAATGATTCAAATCAAATTCACGATAGCGGTTCTTCTGGTGAGGGAGTGGAATGGGCTTGGGAAAGGTACACAGGGGACTTTAATTTTATGTATAATTTTATTTCTTTAAGAAACAAAGGCCCGAACCAAATGTGGCAAAATATTAAGTCCAGATAAAGCTGGCTGATGATTACAAGGGTATTAGATATATTATTCTCAAAACTTTTTCATAGGGACTTCCCTGGTGGTCCAGTGGTTAAGAATCCGTCTTGCAATGTACAGGACGCTGGTTCAATCCCTGGTCTGGGAACTAAGATCCCACATGCCCCAGGGCAACTAAGCCCGCGCCACAGTTACTGAGCCTGCTTGCTCTGGAGCCCGTGCACCCGTGCACCGCAGCAAAGAGCCTGCACGCCACAACAAAAGATCCTGTGTGTGCAACTAAGACCCAAGGCAGCTAATAAATAAATGAATATTAAAAAAAACCCTTTTTCACATACTTGAAATAAATGTTGAATGAGGTAAGGAATTTTCTGACTAATTTCAAAATGCGTTGTAAAAATGTAGATACTATCAGTTATCCACTGTTTGGCTGTTATGCTTTATCCGTCTATTATGACACTTAACACATACTTTATATTGCAGTTAGGTTTATACAAATATGTCTCCTGCAGTAGATTAAACTGTGGCAAGTATCTTATTCCATTCTTTTATCCCTGAAGATGACAAGCATAATATCCTGTATATAACAGGCCCCCAAAGAATGTTTATTAATGAACAATGAATGAATCTAAATGGCTTGGACAGTTTTATCTGAACTCTTGTGTTATAACTCTCATAAAGACAACAACTGCAATGCTAGACAATGATTTACTTTATTAATTCTTCTTTGTAGATTATACAAACTGATGTGACATCTTTTTCCTGCTATAAAAACAATGTAGAGGATTGCTTTGTTTAAGTAAGTAGTGTTTGATTTAACTAACATTGAGTGCTTGTTTGCTGGGGTTGTGGCTATCATATTCATCCTTATTATTCTTAGTGCCTATTATAGAGCCTGGTAGACAGTAGATCTTCAAAAGATATTTGTTTAATTGATCAATAAATACAAGGTGCAGGGATGGCATAGATGAGACAGGCATAAACTCAGTCTGGGCAATGGATGAGGAGATGATTCTTGAGTTGGGTTTTGATGGATGAGTAGAAGTTTTCTAGGGGAAGGAAAAAGAGGGAACAGTATGCATAAAGGTGTGAAATAATGCAACAGGTATTTTGGAGAACTACAAATAGTCTGATATTTTTTGAGATTTATAAACTACAAGACATGACCTCTGGGTGATATGACTGGCAGTATAATCAGAAGAAAGCTCATTAAGTTAGGGAGGTTGGACTCTACCCTGCTTGGACAAAGGGGCACCACTAGAGGGTTTCAAAAAGGCTATAGATAACGCTCATACTTGCATTTTAAAAGAATACTCTAGTGTCGGTATGGAGGATGACTGGAGCAGAGTAGAACCAAAAATAGGGAGAACCATTAAATCTGGGAATTACCATAGTCAGACGAGATAATTGATCTTGGAGTGAGACAGTGAGTGGCATTGGGATGGGCAGAAGGTGTGTTTAAAAGAGATTTAGCTATCTGTGGAATACTATTTAGCAATGATAAGGAATAACATATTAACACACAACAACATGAATATAAAAAACATTATATTAAGTAAAAGAAGTCAAACACAAAAGACTGTATTGTATGATTCTATTCATATGACGTTGTAGAAAAGACAACACTATAGTGACAGAAAGCAGATTAGTGGTTGGTTGGGGTCAGGGTTGGGGAAGAGTAAACTACAAAGGAGGGCAGATTTTAGGATGGAAGAGCTAGTCCGCAACTTGATTGTGGTCACACAATTGTACACAATTACCACAATTTGTCAAACTCCACACTTAAACTGGATGAATATATGTGAATAATACCTTGGTAAATTGTTTTGAAAGGTGAAAAAAATGAGGCTTAGAACAAAAAAGATTTAGGAGGTTGAATCAATAGAACTTGATGAGTAAAAAGTAGTGTGTATACTTTGCTTTATATGGTGGCTGTGTTTGTAGAAAAGATCTGTAAAAATAAAATTTAAAATGCTCAAAGCGGGGTAATTCCCTGGCAGTCCAGTGGTTAGGACTCCGAGCTTCCACTGCAGGAGGCACAGGTTTGATCCCTGGTTGGGGAACTAAGATCCCACAAGTCGCGAGATGTGGCCAAAAAAAATGCTCAAAAGGAACTAGTGAACACTTGGTGATTGTTTTAAAACTATTTTCTAATAGAGAATTTCAGACACATACAAAAGTTGACAGGATGGTATAATGAACCCCTGTATACTCAGCAACCAGATTTAACCATTGTCAAGTTATGGCCAATTTTGTTTAATTTATACACCATTCTACTCCCCCACTCAAACTATTTTGAAGCAAATCTCAGATGTTACAAAATTTCATCCGTCAACATTTTAGTATGTATCGCTAATAAGTAATGACTCTTTTAAAAACATAACCACAATGCCATTATCACACCTAAAAATTAGTTATATTCCTTAACCTCATCTAATATCCAGCTAGAGTTCAAATATCTATTTGTCTCATGAAGTTGTAAATTTTCACTTTTATAGTTTGTTTGAATCAAAATCCAAATAAGGATCACACATTGCAATTGATATACCTTCTAAGTCCTTTTATTGGTAAGTTTCCCTCTCCTTTTTTTCCCTTGCAATTTATTTGTTGACTAACCTGTGTGTTTCTTAATGTAAGAAACCCTTCTGTTACACAAATAACCACTTTCTACTTTAATGGGCTTTAAAATTTGGATTGTTTTATAATTATTCTTTTAATATTTTAGTTGCACTTCAATAATTTTTGATAAAGCCATCATTTGGTGACATAGGATTATCTCACCAAGTGTCCCAGTATGTTTTTGCTTTTGGCAGTTTGTCTCAAGGGCAATGATCCTATGACTTAGAGCACTGTTTGGGTATTAAGACAGCCATGTAACACTCACAGTTGTTTGCAGATCATCTGTTCTGTCAGTGAAGATATTCAATCTTTCTTCTCTTTCCAAAATTTTATCGATATTTTGGGTCATAACATATTTTACATCAGTTACTTGACTCTTCAGTGTGGATATCGAGCTGTCCTCTTGATTTTTATTGTATTTCATCTATACAGAAGTGAAATATAATATACATTTTATTTTCTATAAATGAAATCTATTGTAATATGTTGTACAAATTAGAACAAAGTTGTCAAAGGCTCATCTCACTTGTATTTCAGCATAAGGAATCAACTAAGCCTCAAACTGTCCTACCTGAATCATGCAGAAAAAATGGGGGGTGGCAGGAGAGGGTATATATCAATGTATTCAATCAGCAGGGGATTTTTAAAGAATTTAAATTGTGTATTTATTTGAATAGACTTTTTAAAAGAGCAGTTTTAGGTTCATGGTAAAATTGAGTGGAAATTACAGAGTTCCTGCATGCTCCTTACCCCCCATACACGCACGGCCGCCCTCACTATCACCATCCTGTGCTTGAGTGGTCCATTTGTCACAATGGATGACCCTATGTTGATGCATCATTATCATCCAAAGTCCATAGTTTCCATTAGGGTTCACTGTTAATATTGTACATTCAGTGGATTTTGACAAACGTCTAATGACATGTTTTTGTCATTACAGTATCATACAGAACAGTTTCACTGCCCTTAAAATCCTCTGTGCTCCACCTATTCATACTTCTTTTTCCCTGAGCCCTCGCAAAAACTGGTCTTTTTACTGTCTCCGTAGTTTTGTCTTTTCCAGAATACCATATAGTTAGAGTCATACAGTATGCAGTGTTTTCAGATTGGCTTCTTTCACTTAGCAATATGCATTTAAGTTTCCTCCATGTCTGTTCATGGTTTAATAGCTCATTCCTTTTTAGTGCTGAATAATAGTCCATTGTTTGGATGTACTGTAGTTTATCCATCCACCTATGGAAAGACATCTTGATTGCTGCCATGTCTTTGCAAGTATGGATAAAGCTGCTATAATATCCACATACAGGTTTTTGTGTGGATATAATTTTCAACTCCTTTGGGTAAATACCGAGGAGCACTATTGCTGGATCATATGGTAAGAGTATGTTAGTTTTGTAAGTAACTGCCAAATTGTCTTCCAAAGTGACTATACCATTTTGCATTCCCATCAGCAGTGAATCAGAGTTGCTATTGCTCCACATCCTTGTCAGCATTTGGTGTTGTCAGTGTTTTGAATTTTGGCCATTCTAATAGGTGTGTTAGGGGTATTTCATTGTTGCTATAATTTGCAATTCCCTAATGACATACGATGTTGAGCCTTTTCATATGCTTATTTGCCATCTGTATATCTTCTTTGGTGAGGTATCTATTCAAATATTTGGCCCATTTAAAAAATTGGGTTGTCTGTTTTCTTATCGTTGAGTTTTAAGAGTACTTTGTATATTTTGGGTTATAGTCCTTATCAGATTTGCCTTTTGCAAGTATCTTCTCCCAGTCTGCGGCTTGTCTTCTCATTCTCATGACAGCTTCTTGATCCCGTTTGACAATCTCTTTTAATTGGTGTATTTAGACCATTAACTTTTTAATTTTATTATAATTTATTTATTTATTTATTTTTGGCTGAGTTGGGTCTTCGTTGCTGCGTGCGGGCTTCCTCTAGTTGCGGTGAGCAGGGGCTACTCTTCGTTGTGGTGCACGGGCTTCTCATTGTGGTGGCTTCTCTTTATTGCGGAGCACAGGCTCTAGGTGCGCGGACTTCAGTAGCTGCAGCGCGTGGGCTCAGTAGTTGTGGCTCGTGGGCTCTAGAGCACAGGCTCAGTAGTTGTGGCACATGGCCTTAGTTGCTCCACAGCATGTGGGATCCTCCTGGACCAGGGCTTGAACCCATGCCCCCTGCATTGGCAGGCAGATTCTTAGCCAGTGCACCACCAGGGAAGTCCTAGGCCATTAACTTTTAAAGTGATTATTGATATAGCTGGATTAATATCTACCATATTTGTTACCATTTTCTATTCATTGCTCTTGTTCTTTGTTGCTATTTTTGTCTTCAACTCTATCCATATTAAAAATGACCTCTACATCTGGAGAAAACTGTAATTTGAGAAGATACATGCACCCCAATGTTTACTGCAGCACTATTTACAACAGCCAAGACACAGGAGCAACCTAAATGTCCATCGACAGAGGAATGGATAAAGAAGGTGTGGTGTATATATATATATATATATATATATATATATATATATATATATATATAATGGAATATTACTCAGCCATAAAAAAGAATGAAATAATGCCATTTACAGCAATATGGATAGATCTAGAGATTATCATACTAAGTGAAGTAAGCCAGACAAAGACAAATATCATATGATATTGCTTATATGTGCAATCTAAAAAAAAAAAAGACACAAATTAACTCATTTGCAAAACAGAAAGAGACTCACAGACATAGAAAACAAACTTATGGTTACCAAGGGGGACAGTGTGGGGAGGGATAAATTAAGAGTTTGGGATTAACATGTATACACTACTACTTGTAAAATAGATAATCAACAAAGACCTACTGTATAGCACAGGGAACTACAGTCAACTATATTTAATGATACTCAGAGTACTCAATACTTTGTAATAACCTGTAAGGGAAAAGAATCTGAAAGAGAATATATATATATATATAACTGAATCACTGTGCTGTACACCTGAAACTAACATGGCATTGTAAATCAACTATACTTCAATAAAAAATGATCTCTAAGATATAGTGTTATATTTAAAAAGTAAGCTGCAGCTGCAGAAGAGTATTAAATAATAACTTATCAAGCACTTAGTATGTGGCAGGCACTGTTTTAAGCACTTCACACGTATAGTTCATTTAATTCCCAAACCATTATATAAAGTACTACTCTTTTCATCTTTTATTTTCTAAATAAGAAAACTCAGACTGAGAAAGTTAATATATTGCCCAATGTTACACAGCTAGAGGCAAAACAAGGATTCAGACTAAGAAGCTCTAGAGATTAAGCCTTTACCTATTGTACTAATGATCACAGTTTTGTGAATATATATAAATATAAATAAATAAATAAATAAATAAATAAATAAATAAAAATAAATAAATAAATATATAAATTCTGGAAGCTTACACACCAAACTGTTAAGAGTGTTCACCTCAGGGGGGTTTGATTGAGATTGTAGGAGATATTTATATTTCACTTTTTATACTTTTGTATTATCTCACTTTATTAATGAGCATTATTTTTAAATCTAAAAATGATATTAAAATCCCCTGCTCTTTGGCAAGTGATCAAATCCACCTTAAACAGAACTCTGATCTTGGTCACTGGACCATGCAACTTACAATTAATGTTCTGTGAGGAGCTCACTAGTTGGAATGTAGAAAAGAGGGAATTCCTAGTTGAAATGTGTCTCCCCAAAAAAGATTCTTTTAAGTCCTAATTCTGGATACTTGTGAATGTGACCTTATTTGGAAATAAGGTTTTGGTGGCTTGTGTTAAGAAATGTTTAGTGGATGCTTCTATGGCTCATGGGTTAAAATTTTTTATTAAGACATAATCAAGTTAAGATATAGCACAGGGAACTCTACTCAGTGCTCCGTGGTGACCTAAATGGGAAGGAAATCCAAATAAAAGTGGATATATGTATATGTATAACTGATTCACTTTGCTGTACAGCAGAAACTAACACACACTGTAAAGCAACTACACTCCAATAAAAATTAATTAAAAAAAGACATAATCAAGTTAAGATAAATGGTGAATCTTTGATTTTTCTTTTTATTCCTTTTCTCTTTTTCTCTCCTTTTAAAAAATGCTTAATCTTTTAAGATTAAGAGACTCATCTAAGTTTTGTTAAGATAATGTATTCATAGTCCATTCAATGGCATTTGGTACATTTATATATATAAATATATTTAAAACTCTCTCAAAACTACTTTTTTTTTTGCTGTGTGCATTTTTCTAATCATAGTATAAAAAAGTCAACACCTTTTATAAAATTTTCTACAGATTTGAAGCTCACCAGGTTAGTTTATACATGTTAAACAAATTTCTTTGATGTCAGATGTGTTAACTGCTTAAAATGTGCATATTTTCGCAGGGTTTTCAGGAGCTATGTTAATTATATATTTTAGCTGTTTGAATATTGCAGAATTCTCCATAAGAGAATATACAAATTTAATATATCTATCCTTAGTTACTTCTTCAGGCATTGTGGTGGACTCACCCTGTGGGGACCCCCACTGAGTCACATCTTTATAAAATTCCCTCCCCTTCAGTGTGATCTGCCCCTAACGAATGGAAGCAAAGGTGATGAGGTCACTCCTGTGATTACATCATATTATATAATATTTAGCAGACTGGAGTGAGAGATTCCTCTGCTGGCCTTGAAGAAGCAAGCAGCTGTGCTGAGGACGCCCTTGTGGCAAAGAACTGCTATCAGTCTTTAGGACCGAGGGTGTCCTCCAGCCAACAGCCAGCAAAAAGCTGCATCCCTCGCACAGCTCTTAGGAAATAAATTCTGCAACAATCTGAATGAGGCTGGAAGCAGATTCTTCCCCAGAGCTTCCAGATGAGAACATAGTCTGGCTGACACACTCACTGAAGCCTTGTGAGACCCTGAGCAGAAAACCCAGTTAAACCATGCCTTGCTTCCTGACTCATAAAAACTGTGAGATAATAAAATGTGTGTTGTTTTAGGCTGCTGATTTGTGGTAATTTGTTACCATACAAATTATTTATTTATTTATTTTTGGCTGTGTTGGGTCTTCGTTTCTGTGCGAGGGCTTTCTCTAGTTGCAGCAAGCGTGGGCCACTCTTCATCGCGGTGCGCGGGCCTCTCACTATCGCGGCCTCTCTTGTTGCGGAGCACAGGCTCCAGACGCGCAGGCTCAGTAGTTGTGGCTCACGGGCCTAGTTGCTCCGTGGCATGTGGGCTCTTCCCAGACCAGGGCTCGAACCCGTGTCCCCTGCATTGGCAGGCAGATTCTCAACCACTGCGCCACCAGGGAAGCCCACCATACAAATTTGTTACCATAAATAGAAAACTAATGCAGGTATACTTAAAATATTTTATTATGGAAAAGTTCAAACATATACAGAAGCAGAGTGAATTGTTTAGTGTACCCATCACCTACTTTCAGCAGTTATCAACACATGGCCAATCTTATTTCATCTGTACTACTACTGATTACTCCTTCCCCAAATGTATTATTTTAAAGCAAATTCTAGACAGTCTATTATTTTAATCTGTAAATGCTTCAATCTGTATCTCTAAAAGATATGGCCTTGTTTTTCTTAAAAAACAAAACCACAACATCTTGATCACATCCAAAAATATTCCTTAGTATCATCAAATATTTGGTTTGTCCCTTATACACTGACGATGGGAATGTAAATTGGTACAACCACTGTGGAAAACAGTATGGAGCTTCCTCAAAAAAATAAAAATAGAACTACCATATGACCCAGCAATTCTACTCCCTGGTATATATCCGAAAAAAACCCAAAACACTAATTTGAAAAGATACATGCACCCCAATGTTCATAGCAGCATTATTTATAATAGCCAAGATACGGAAGCCACCTAAGTGTCCATCAACAGATGAATGGATTAAGAAGATGTGGTAAAAACAAAAAAACAAAACAAAAAGAAGATGTGGTATACATATATACAATGGAATACTACTAAGCTGTAAAAAACAATGAAATATTGCCATTTGCAGCAGCATGGATGGACTTGGAGGGCATTATGCTAAGTGAAATAAGTCAGACAGAGAAAGACAAATCCTGTATGATATCACTTACATGTGGAATTTAATAAATACAACAAACTAAGGCATATAACAAAAAAGAAGCAGACTGACAGATATAGAGAACAAACTAGTGGTTACCAGTGGGGTCAGGAAAGGGGAGGAGGGTGAGGTAGGTGTAGGGGATTAAGAGGTACAAACTATTAGGAAAAAAATAAGCTACAAGGGGGCTTCCCTGGTGGCGCAGTGGTTGAGTCCGCCTGCCTATGCAGGGGACGCAGGTTCGTGCCCCGGTCCGGGAAGATCCCACATGCCGCGGAGCGGCTGGGCCCGTGAGCCATGGCCGCTGAGCCTGCGTGTCCGGAGCCTGTGCTCCGCAACGGGAGAGGCCACAGCAGTGAGAGGCCCGCGTACAGCAAAAAAAAAAAAAAAAAAGCTACAAGGATATATTGTAAAACATACAGAATATAGCCAATATTTTATAATAACTATAAGTGGAGTATAACCTTTAAAAATTGTGAATCACTATATTGTACACCTGTAACTTATATTGTACAGCAACTGTACTTCAATAAAAGAAAAAAAACTTTATTATGGTAAAACATACATATCATAAAATGTACAATTTTAACCATTTTTAGCTGTACAGTTCAGTGGCATTAAGTATGTTCACATTAAGTATATCACCACCATCTATCTCCAGAACCTTTTTATTTTCCCAAACTGAAACTCTGTACCCATTAAACAATAACTTCTCCTCCTCCCTTCCTCCCAGGCTCTGGCAACCACCTTGCTACTTTCTGTCTCTATAAATAATCTGACCACTCTATGTACCTCATATAAGTGGAATCACACAGTATTTGTCCTCTTGTGACTGTCTTATTTCACTTAAAAGGGACTACTCTTTTAAAAAAAATTTATTGAAGTATAGTTGATTTACAATGTTAATTTCTGCTGAGGGACTACTTTAAAAATATTTAATTTAATATTTGTGTAAAATATTTACACAATGATTATGATTATTATAATTTTTAAAATTGTGTAAAATATTTACATGGTTCCAAGTTGAATTTGCAAGACAAGTTTCATTCAGAGAGGTCTAGTTTCTATTCCTGTCCCCATCCATACACAGGCAACCACTGAAATGTTTTTGGTTTATCCTTCCTTTGTCCCCCCATCCCCCCCTTTTTTTGCTATAAGCAAACATATTTGTATTTATTCCCTCTTTCTTAAATGGTTGCATACAAGGATGGTAAGTAAATAACAGTATACCATATATATTTTCTCTGTCTTGCTTTATTCAATATTTATCAATATTTCATGGATATCATTCCTTATCATTATATAGAGATAGAAGTTCTTAGTTCTCATTCACCTTAACAGCTCTTAACTCATAATTCCTAACTGATTTGTCAGATGTAATACTGACAATGTTTAGGACCACACTTGGAGGTTACATACCATATACTTTCCTAATACTTGTTGAAAATCTGTAGCAACTGCATTTGACGGAGAAAAATGTTCTTGTGACATCAAAGGATTTCTCAGAAAAGTCTCACTAACCTGGGGAAATTAATGGAAATATTTAAATTATATAGATAATTTCAACTGGAGAATTACATAGTAAGTGTTTATTTGAAGCAAAGTCTGGCAGAAACTTTCAATAAAAGAAACCAGAACAGTTCTAGAATTTTGGTGGCAGGGTATCTTTTCTATTTTAAAGATGCAGTATTAATGAAAAGTGTGCTCATATCTCATATCTCGTATCGTGAGATTGCAGGTGCTACCTTGATTCTTTGGTATTGGTATTTCTGAAGACTTGAGGGGACTTGCAGATGTTCACCTCTGGCAGACAAGGAAGGATAGGAGTCACTGATATTCTCTAAGTAAGTGCTTTTCATTTTCCCCTCCTGCTCTTACCCTCAAAATCCATTCAATGATAACAAAACAATCCCAACTAAATGTCATGAGACTATCTTCCAAACCCTATAGGGTTGTTATATGATATTTCAAAGCTTTAAGAAGGAATTCTGACAATTGTTTGTACTTAATGTTGTATCACCCGAAAAGCAGTGGTAAAAATCATGCAGTCTGGTTTTGGAAAGTTGGAAAAGTTGGATGTTTTTCCATAATGGCAGAGAGGGGAAAAAAAATTAGAGTATAGTCAGTTAAATGGCTAACAGTGTTTATCATGTAGATGCTAACAATTGTCTAGGCATAAATGTAGAGTGAATTACAATATTAGGCCTTATAATCCTTGATTCTATATATGGTTACAGTTTGAGTTGTGTTAAAACAAGTTGGTACACTAAACAAATGAAATATATGCATAATGTGACTGGAGAATAACTATTAATAACTATAGTACAGCTGACCGATTTTTCCATTAATATTTTTTGTTAAAATATTTTTCCTAAATTATATATTTGTGAATAAAATTGAAGATTAGTATTATTAACTTTTTAAAATAAGAAAAAAACATACTATTTGGATCATAAAATTACCAGAATAATGGTTTAGCCCTAGTCTGTCTCTGAGACTGCCTTTCACAGTCTTATTCTAGTTGGAAGTTAGACACTGGGTGATAGTCAGCAGTAGATGATATCTATTGAGAAGGTTAACTAGGCTTTAAGAAATTTATAAAATCTCATGTATCTGTATAAGTACATACACATAAGTACTCTATCATATTTCATATTTGTTGGCAACTTTCAGGTAAAACGTTCTCTAAAAGTAGTATATCTTGATTAAAAAAATTTTTTTTCATTTAACTCATAATTGATTCATATTTTCTGCCAGAAGTGTCTTATCTATAATTATTTGAAAATTAAATACATATGCTATTGAGAAGGTATATTAAATATTAGTAAAGCTTAATTTTTCTTATTTTTAAAGAACAAAATAAATATGAGAGATTCCAAAGATGATCTGGGTTAATCATCTTTGTAGATCTTGCTTAAGAGTTAGGGGAATTGTAGAAGCAGAAGACAGATGAGGGATGAAGGTAAGAAATCTCTGAAGGTCACTAATGGCTCTGCTATATAGACAGATCTGCTTTTGGTTAGGGACATTATTACCAATAAACTATAAAACAGACCTCATAATTTCAATAACTGAAAAAGTCAAAGCAGTAAAAGAAATTACTTACATTTTTAAGAAATGCAGATGGTGTTACAGTATCTAAGGCATTGTCTGAGGCACACAGGTAAGTGATTCCGTCAATAAAGAGAGTATGGTAGACAAAGCTTTGAAAAGAATACATTCAGTTACATGATAATATTAAATTAAGTACTGATACAGAGAATTTAATTTCGTTTTCAAGCTCTCATTAATAGTATAAAAACTATGTAGATAACTTTTTATAATCAGAATAATTAGAAATCTTTCATACCTTTGAAAAATTAAACTATGTTAAATAAAAACTCTCTAAAATGTGAATATGCATTTAAAATTGCATCAATAAAAATAAATTACAATAGAGAAAATTCTAATAATCTAATCATATATATTTCACATGCCTTTGATGGAAGTCATTCTCATTCCAAGACTGAATCTAGATTCTGATCAAAGAGAAAATGCTATGTTCACTGATTTTTACTATCCTTATATTTTTAGGTAGACATATTTAATTTTGGCACTTCTTGGCTTTCTATTATGATAGATTAGAATTTGAAAGTTGTAAATTCCCAAGACCAAATATTCTAGAGCACAGGATGAGTCCGGGAGGGGGAATTAAACTCCCCTATAGTAATCCAGTGTAGCTTTTCCTGACCACTCCAACTTCTAGACCTTTTGTGCCTTCTCAGACTCACTTATTAGGAGGCTAGAAGACTCTTGGAAAGTGCTTCCATCTTTACTACCCAACAATCCAGAAAATTTAGGAATATGGCAACCAAAATAGTTGCTTGGTGCCTAGGCTTTAATCTAGTCATTTTTGAGCACTCTGTATCCAAATGGTTAACAGGCAACAGGCCTGTTCAAATGCTAAACTGGATAGATATGAGAATGAGGCATCTCAAAAATAGGTAGAAAAGATAATCCCAGGGGCAGAAAACTTAAGATATGTGCCCCTTCAATATAAATCCTTGATATCATATCATGAATACAATATGCTACAAATATTTTTAATGATGATATTAATTGACATGCATAATATCCACTAGGAAAATATTTTTATTTTTAAATAGGGAGGAGTCTTCACAGGAAAAGAGTTGCTAATTCTGTCATCTCTCCAAAAGTTATATATGTGTTCTAAATTGATACTGGATGTGATTTTAAATTTATGCTTAGTGTGTTATTGGTAACACTCAGAAACCATCCTTAAATATTAAAAATCTTGAATACCTGATGACTAGGATATATTGTTAACTGACAAATGCAAGATGGAGAAAAGTGTGTATGATGTACTGCAATTTATGTATCAGTCTCATTTCCTAACATAAGGGAAGTACAAATATATGTATGTGTCTCTTATAGAAAAAAAAAAAAAGGAAAATGATAAACTAAGAACTTATTCGAAATGGTTACCTACATAGAGGGAGAGAGAGTAGTGTGAAGAAAGCAATGAAAATTAGACTTTGTGAAGGAAACTCATTTTGTAGATTTGACTTTGGAGCCATATAAATGTTTTACATAATTATAAAATGTTATTAAATCAAACTTTAAAGAGTGCAATCCTTAAAAATAAAAAACAAAATAATAAAAAAAAGAACTTAACTTTATATCAAGTCACCCAAGCAAGAGATGGTGGCAGAGGTTGTGAGATTCTGAATATGTTTGGAAGGTAAAGACAACAGGATTTGCTGATGGGCTGGGTTTGGAAGTAAAAGAGACCAAAGTCAAGGATCCCGAAGGTTTTAGGCCTGAGGAACTGGAAAGGTGGTATGTGGAAGACTGCAGGAGGCGTGGCTTTGGACAGAAGTTTGAGATGCCCATCAGACATCCAACAGATATGTGGAATGAGCAGCTGGATATACAAGTCTGGAGTTCAGGGAAGAGGTCCTCAAAAGATTCAAACTAGAATGTTCAATATAGGTAAGCCAAGAGTAGAGGAGGAAAGAATCTCTTTTTGATAACATTCCAGCTAACAAATGAAAACAAAACTAGAATATCACCATTATGCAACCCCCAATAAATTAATGGCTCTAGGGTGTAGGCAATGAATATCAATGGCTACTAGCATGCCAAAAGGAGATATAAGCAGGTATTTTATACCGTCTGATGAAAAAACACCTGCAGTCTTGCCAAAGGGATTAGGCCACTGGATCCAGCCACTTGGACCATGGTGAACTGCATTTTGAATATGCAATCAGCAAAACCAGACTGAGCGAAACTCTATAGGTCCTTCAACAATAAATTGTAAGGAAAGAAAAGGGGTGGAGGGGGAATATGTGGATTAAAGAGACTTAAAAGACACCAAATTAAAAAATGGGCAGAATTGGGCTCTTGTGCCTGAGGATGCTTATTTAGGTACTGAGGCAATGAAGAAACAGGATAAGTGACTGCTACAGAATTTGGAACGGTGGTTGATTTGGGGGGGAGGGAGGAAACTGTGAATGGGGCAGGATACATGGTAGGGAGTTTTGGGGATACCTGGCAGTGTTCTATTTTTTGGCTTAGATGGTAGTTGCAGTTGGTTGGGGGAGGTCCTTTGAGAAACTTCATAAAACTATACATTTGCTTGATGTGGCTTTTGTATTATTTTACAATATAAAGGTTAAAACACACCTCGTCTTAAAAGGACAATGATGAGTCTAAAAATAATAGATCTCTCTTATTCCCCACATGTTTTACCAGCAAAATATTTACTTGGGACATTACATAGTTTAATCCATACCATGTGATGTCCCAAGTAAAGTAGAGTGATGTTATTAAAGATATTTTCAAGTGGAAGTTTCCTTTTTTATTAATGAAATATTTTGGGAATAACTAAAAAGGTATGGAGAATAAGATAACAGGAACACTTGTAGACCTACCATTCAGTCAAAATGTTACAGATACAATTAATGTCCCCTGTATACCCTTCCTCAATTTCTCCTCCCTTCTCTTTTGCAGAGGTAACCACTATCTTGAATTTAATGTTCATCATTCTCATTCATGATTTTATACTTTTACATATAGAAGTTCTCCTTTCTGAGAGTTCAGTCAAGAGTCTGTATAAGAAATATTTTTCCCCATGTCATTATCACTGTAATTATCAGCTGGTAATGATTAAAAAATAGACTTTTATTAGAATATACCTTACCTTCCCATTTGAATTATGGTCTTTGGTTCAGCTCTAAGAAGCACTAGTTTAAGCACTGTTGCCGCTGCTTCCTAAAAATAAATTGTCAGCATTTACTTTGTAGAAGATTGTAGTGTCTTTTATTACTCATCTGCTTAATTTATCAATGTTCTGTTTAGTTTATTAAGGAACAACTGTTTACTAGGAGAACTAATGGGTGGTTATTCATAATGCATGGTAAGAGGCAAGTTATCATGAAATGTTCATATGAATATGAAGGAAAATATTAAAATTACATATACATATACTTTGTGTATATACATATCAGTGTGCAAATATAAGTTGCACTAATTAGTCCTTTTCACAGCACATTATTAATATGACTGGGAAGATATTTGACTATCTAATCAAATATCTTTTCAGTGACTTCTACGAAGCTATACATAAAATGTTAATGGATTAAAAGTATTCAGCTTTTAGTCTTTGAATAACCTATGCAGTCTTCTTTTTTTAGATTAAGATAAAATTTTTACTCATTATTATTCACTGACATCTTTCTATTAAACAAATAATTGCTAAGATCCCTTCTACTTATTTCTTTTTTTTTGTTTGTTTGGCTGCGTTGGGTCTTCGTTGCTGTGCGCGGGCTTTCTCTAGTTGTGGCGAGTGGGAGGTAACTCTTCGTTGTGGTGCGTGGGCTTCTTGTTGCGGTGGCTTCTCTTGTTGCAGAGCATGGGCTCTAGGCATGCAGACTTCAGTAGTTGCAGCACGTAGGCTTAGTAGTTGCAGCACGTGGGCCCTACAGTGCACGGGCTTCAGCAGTTGCGGCGCGTAGGCTCCAGGCACATGGGCTCAGTAGTTGTGGTTTGCAGGCTCTAGAGCACAGGCTCAGCAGTTGTGGCGCATGGGCTTAGTTGCTCCGCGGCATGTGGGATCTTCCCGGACCAGGGATTGAACGCGTGTCCCCTGCACTGGCAGGAGAAGTCTTAACCACTGCACCACCAGGGAAGTCCCTACTTGTTTCTTATAAGGCTCATTCTTTGGGAGAAAATTTGCAAGGTATTATGATTATCCATAATACCTTAAATACAGTTAATTATATGGAATCCCACTAATTGACTTTAAAAGTGTGAAAGGAACCTGAAAGTTACCTAAGAAGACTTGAATAGCCACACTCCTGATTAACTTTTCATTTTCAAAAAATGACACTTGAAATAAAAACGTTTTGGGAGAGAAAAGCTTGTTATTAATGGTAGAGAGTAAAACTTGAAATTCTTGGTATTACCAGAAAAATCCAGGCAATATTCTCTAGGAAACGATTTCCTAAGAAACATTAAGGAAATTAAGAGAAAACATAATCTTTCAGTTACTCTAGTCTCATCACTGGAACATATTCCCCTACCCTTCCCAAAGTGTCCCTTTTAGAGTATATAAACTATGAAATCACAGAAACATGTGAAACAAAGCAAATGGCAACATGAGGCAGTAAAATAATTGACACACTGGACTGTAGTGCCATTTCTGGAGTTGAAGTGCTGCACAACCTAAGAAAATGAGTTGTCTGGGTCTGTTTCCTTGTGTGAAGAATGAAAGGATTGGGTAAGATGATCTCTGCAGTCCTGTCCAGTTTCATTTGATTTCATGATTAAGCTTTGGTAGATACTAATATTTTCTAATGAGTATAAAATATTTGTGACATTAATATTTAGCACTGAAGGAAGATATGATAGAACTGTGCCTTAAAGCTCCTTCTCCCTGGTCAGCCTTCCACATAGCAGTCATTCCAGACCTTTAATCCTGTCCCCCAACTGCATACTGCTCCACCACGTTCCACTTTCTTACTTCCTTGCATGCTTCATAAAGAGAGGCCAATGGGCTTATAAACTTCTTCAACTTTCTGACTCTCTCCCTTCATAATTAATGAAGTAGTTATTGAGAACATACTATGTCCAGGCATGGTCCACTGTAAGGACAGAGTTGAAGACAGTCCCTGTCCTGAAGGAGTCCGATGGCAGAGACAGTTAAGTAAAAGAAGATTCCAGTTCAACCTGGCAAGTAGTTTGGTAAAGGGATGTAAATTAGCCTGGGCATAGAGAAGGCTTCAAGGAGGAATTGAGAAACATCTCAGAGCACAGAAGAGGTGACACTGCTAAAAAATGGAGACAGGTGGGTTCCGGGGAGAGGGAACAGGAGATTGGAAGGGAGATCTTGGTGAGACTGGAGAGCAGCATGAAGTTCAGGATGGCTGGAGCACAGGGACAGCTGGGGAAGAGAAGGAGGTAATCATGGAAAAGCCCTACCAGGGAGGGCTGTGAATGCCAGGCTAAGGACTATGAACTTTACAATGAAAGTAATCAGATGCCATCCAATGATTTTAAGCAGGGGAGTGACAGGATCATATTTGCTTTTAGGAACAATCCTCTGAGCAGCAGTGTGGAGGCTGGTTTTGAGAGGGACAAGGCTAAGGTCTGGGAGATGAGTTAGGAGGCATCTTCAATAACCCTGGTGAGAAGTAACAAAGGCCTTGATGAAGATGTGGTTCAGAAACAAGGAGATGGATTCAACATGTACTCAGGAGATGGAACTGATAAAACTTGGTGGCAAAGAACACATTTGAGAGTGCAGAAGAGGGAAAAATGAAAGATGACTCCCAGTTTCCAGCTTGAATGGCTTAGTAGAGCTATGCGGCAAGATTAGAAATACACGAGGAGGAATCCACTAGGAAAGAATTAATTTAGTGCTGGACATGATATGCTTGAACTTCTTCTATTAGGCAATCTACTCGTGGAAAGAGATTACCTTGAAAGCAGATTTGGCAGTGATCAAAATAAAGGTGTCCATTTGTGTGAACAAATGTGTCAAGTTAAAAGAGGACTAAAGTTAGAACCCTGAAGAACATGGCACTCAAGGGACTGGCACAGAGGAGAGCCTCAGAAGGAGACTAAATTCCATGTCTATATCCATACCTCCTCCTTTCCCCAAGACAGCATTCCTCTAAACCAAGGCTCACATCTCTACTGCCACACTGGATCCATCCCTTTGTGCTCCTTCAGGTCTTGCTCTAACCAATAATCACTGCCCCTTATATCTTCAACCTCTTCTCCTCTCCATTAGCCTATATTCAGGTGAAGGTTTTCCCTGTATTAAAAAATGAGGCCCTTTCCTGGACCATACTTCTTCTAGCTTTCACCCTCTCTCATTCCCCTTCTAAATTCTTGAAAGAACAGTCTAACTTCACTCTCTCTTCCTGGTCTCCGTCACTTGGCCTAAAGCCATCTGGCTTCTTCTGCCTCTACCTCCACCACTATCAGTAGGATCACTTAACATTTCCTAATTGTCAGTCCAATGAACACCTCTTGGATCTTGTTCAACTTCTCTGGGTCATGAGACATTCTTGTAATTTTCTTCTCTCAGCTTTCAGAATACCACTGCTCTCATTTGGTGACCAGCCTCTCTATTCTATTCTTAACAGTGTTCTGCCTTTTGGTACTCCTTTCTTCTCACTTGGGCACTCTTACCCACTTCTACCATCTTTAACTGTTAGCCCTGACCCTCTGACTGCTACCTATTGGAGCTTTTAATGACTTAAATCTTTTGGGAATAAGATGGAGGAATAAACACACAAACAGATTGGCTATTTCCAACCAGCAACAAAATTCAACCTGTCCCAAATTGTACTTTCCGCCCTTGCATTTCCTCTGACTTCTTCCCCCAGAATCCTGCCTCCATCTGTAGTTTCCATCTTGTTTAATGCCACCTAAGAAAAAAATTTGACAAATCTTCACATTGTACACCTTAAACTTACAAAATGTTATATGCCAATTGTATCTCAATAAAGCTGGGGAAAAAAGATTAAAAAAAACAAAAAGAATCATCCTAGGCATGGCCCTGTTCCCTATCCTACATATCCAGCCAGTCATTAACTCCTGAGGATTAGTTTGCAAAGTCTCTTTAGGATCTGCCCACTCCTCTCCTTCTTCACTGTCATTGCCTTAGCTCAGGACTTTAGATCTCCTAGATAAACTATAACACCACCATCCAAACTGGTTCTCTTCCCTCCAATCCCCCTTCTGTATTGTAACCAGACCAAAATTTCTAGTAAATGGATCAGATCTTGCTATTCCTCCATTTATAAATCTTTAACCGCTCCCTGGTTTCCCTTGGATAAGAGAACAAACTGAATATAGGACCTTGCATCAACTATTCTCTGTCCACTTTTCTGACCTCAGCTTTAGCTCCTATATACTGCGATCCTGTGCTCTAGCCACACTGAGGTTCTTGCGGTTCCCCCAAACACGCCATTCTGTTCCCTCTGCATGGAGTCCCCATTCCCTTTTCCTGGGGCAGGCTAATGCTCACTCTTGTAATACTTTTAAGCCAAGTACCTCCTCTGTGGTTGGCAAGCAGTCACCCATCCTGAGTGCTACAGGAGCAATCTCCATCTCCCGCCATTGAAATACTTTTTACATTGGAGGAGAACGAATGAAGCCCTTGGATATAAAAGGACAATGTGCTCATCAAGGGACAGCTCCAGGCGCCGTCTTCTCTTCCTTGTTGCATCCCCTACACCTTTACCCCGGGATTTTGCAACTAAAACACGTTCAATAAATGTGTGTTGAACTCCAGGCCATTTCTCCGCGGGGGAGATAAAATCTTTAAAGGTCTCCGGAATTAAACGTGACTGCAAATCTCAAGTATGTCACGTGCAGCACCAACCCTAACCCCTGGGCGGCGCACTTGCGGCTCGGCCGGCCGGGAGCGCTAGTGGCTCACGCCGTGGATTCACCATCTCGCAGGCTAGGCCGTACGCAGGGGCGGGCCTCAAGCCTCAACAGCCCGCTCCGGGCAGCCCCTCGGCGCTCCGTCCTGAGGGGCGGGTCCAGTGGGCGCCACCCTCGAAAAGTGGAGCCTACGAAGGCTGAGGTGACGACCCAGGGGTACCTGATAAGAGCCGCCGGTTAGGGTCAGCTCCGCTAGGACCGCTCGGCCATTTGCAATGCAGCTGTAGGCGATCGTCATAGTGGGCGAACTAGAGAAGTACAGGTTCCCGCCGGACCTAACCGCCCGCGACAGTCTCGGGACACTGACTGGGGCGTGGCTCCGGGAGGGGCGGTGTCTGCGCAGGCGCGAGGAGCGATTGATTGGCAGGGAGGGAGGCGGGGCCCTCCCTTACCTGGGCTGAAACTGTGACGAGATCGGGCAAAGTCTCTGGAAAAACTGGCTTTGGTTAAGTGAAGTCTTTCTTCGTAGTCATCCTTAAAATCATTTAGGAGCCAGTTACTTCACAGTGTTTACTTACGTAGGATTCATTCTCAATCTAGGACATGTAAAATAATAGACCTTGATTTAAAATGAGATTCATTCATGAATTCAACAAGTACTGGCTGAACTCCCACTGTGCGCTCCCTAAGTGCTTGGACTAACAGGTATGCAAAAAGATAGGTTCCAGACCCTGACTTTTAGGAGTTCATGTTCTAGTAGTGGTCACAGAGGCACATGTAGACAAGTGCCAATCTCAAGTGACAGGTGTGCATTATGATTGAAAGATAAACTAATCGCACAAGTTGGAGCGGAGGCTGCTAATTCTCCCTGGGAGAGGGAGCAAAGCTTTCAAAGTCACTGTCCGATGGAGAGGGTGGGTTGGAATTCTCTTAAATGGGGACGAAAGGTAGGACAGTCTAAGCAGAGGGAACAGCTCTGTGAAGGCTTGGAAGAAGGCAGGCGGGTTCAGGGAATGGATGTGAGTGTGTGGTAGAGGAAGGGTGTGTGGTGGAGTGGGTAGGAGATGAGAAGGGTAGGAGTGGTAGAATGACTTGTTATCCTAGACCTCGAGTTTCTTGACAAGAATTTTTAAAAGTGCTTCAGATAAGCTTAGATATTTTCTTTTCTTTTTTTTTAACATCTTTATTGGAGTATAATTGCTTTACAATTGTGTTAGTTTCTGCTGTATAACAAAGTGAATCAGCTATACGTATACGTACATCCCCATATCTCCTCCCTCTTGCGTCTCCATCCCACCCTCCCCATCTCACCCCTCTAGGTGGACACAAAGCACTGAGCTGATCTCCCTGTGCATAAGCTTAGATATTTTCATTAGCAAGACATTGTGGTAGAGTTGGAAGAAGTCAGACACACTTGGATCCAAAATATAGGCATTGCCATTTACTCTGTGCCTTTATTGTAACTTAACTCTCTGAGACTCGGTTTGCTAATTTATAAAATAGGGATAGTTCTCAAGTTTAAATTAAGTAATTATGCAAAATACTTAGCATACCATAGATATGTAGTTGCAATCTTTAGTATGATAAATACATTAATGACAATTACTTTCTTGCTTCCAATGGTGTAACTTTAAAGGAAAAACAGTCAATGTCCTTATGGGGTGCCTGGCAGGAGGTGAAGACAGGTAGTTGACTGAGTTTATTTTAACCCAGTACAATCAAATTGTATTTGACAAGCAAGCAGCAAAACTGGTCTGGACTGTAGGGCTTGAGAAAAATGCCTTGTTGAATCATTTTATATAAAGGAAATCTTGAACCAATGTGTCTTATCAACTTAGAGATAATATCTCGTGTTACAGGTGGGTTGACTGAATTACAAGCATTGGTCACATTACTTATATGTGGGAAAATGAAATATGTTAATTCTGAGGTAATGCACTGGTATATTCTTGCTTGCTGTAAAAATAAGCTTAGTAAACTTGGCCACATTGCGTTGCTCCTTCTGTTTAGTAAATAGTGGAGCTGAAAGCCACAGGGCAATGAAGTCATGAGCTGTAGTAACAACAACAAGCATCGGATAATTGGAGAGGTGTATATGGGACTGTCCCCCTCTTGGGCTCACCTTGTCATATTAAAGCAATCCTGTGAAGCTAGTGTGGTGGGTCAACTTTGCACAGCCCACAAATTCTGGCCTACAGCAACGTAAAACATAAATTATAACACTACTCGACCTTTCTCGTGAGCCTCATGTTACCTGATATCTGAGCTTAATCTAGTCAGTGCGAGGTGTCCTCAGTGAACTCAGAATTTCCCCCTTCCCTTCTTTCTACACGGCGGAGGGGGGGCATCTATGTCTGTGAGGAACTTGGTGGAGGGGAGATCTCCTGAGTCATGATCTTCGTCTCTCTAAGGTGGCATCTGCTGCTAATGTTTGTTTTCTGTCTGTGGTCATCAGTTCACATGCTCTACTTGGAACCTGCAGGCTCCCTCATGCACTCTGGCTCTCTCTCAACCGCTTTTGTGGCCCTCTTAGGGGCAAAGGAAACTTTCTGCTGCTCCCTCATGGCATTCTGAGGCTTTGGGAGGTTCAAGAGTCTGTCTCAGGACTCTGGCCAACACAGCATGCTGCCACCCCTCCTGTCATGCTGTCAGGCTGTTGTCATGGGGGAGCAGCTCTCAGACTTTACCTCACCTGGGAAGCAAGCCCTTGGATCCCCAGTTGGCTGAGAGTCTTCTCATCCCACACTCCATCACCCCTCATCTCCGGGGCTCGGTGGCTGGATTGCTTCCTGTGGACCCTCTGCCCTCCTCCAGCATGGGGAGACTCCAGCAGGCCCAGGTGGGGAGCTGCCCACCCTTCAGGCATTCTTCGCAATTTGTGGCATTACTGTTGGCTTCTGCTGTCGCAAACCTTTTCTTTCCATGGACTCTCTCTTTAGGGAGTTTCCAAAATGTATTTTGAAAGATTTAGAGCTGAGAATCTTTTCCTTCTCTCCCTGCTCTTCATCCTCTGTACTTCCTCCACCTCCTCCTCCATTTTCTTTGTTTTCTTTTTTTTTCTTTTTTTTTTTTTTTGCGGTATGCGGGCCTCTCACTGCTGTGGCCTCTCCCGTTGAGGCTCCGGACGCGCAGGCTCAGCGGCCATGGCTCACGGGCCCAGCCGCTCCGCGGCATGTGGGATCCTCCCAGACCGGGGCACGAACCTGTGTCCCCTGCATCGGCAGGTGGACTCTCAACCACTGCGCCACCAGGGAAGCCCTGTTTTCTATTTTTATGCAAAAGGAATAATTGAGATTAAAACCCACAGCAGGTAATATAAAACAGCACAGGTATTTCTGTCGTTCCCTTGATAGTTTGGCAAAATCTTGAGGGTGGAGCAGAAAGAGAAGATGGACCCCTGGGAAGGAGAAGGGGGACATTTCACTTTTGTCCATTTATTTTAAAACAAGCTTTTAGACCTCATGACTACTTTCATGGACCAGCAAATCTACCGTCATTGCTTTTTAGAGACTAGCATCTCAGAAGGAAAAGTCACTAATTTTGAATCATCCAATTTCTTAGGTCACTAGAGAGTTTCCGAATATTCCACAAGCTGGGGACTTTCAAGCACTCACTAATTCAAGATGCTTCTTGTAAAGTATTAAGTTCTCTTGTAAAGGACTATTCTTTTACTTATTGTTGTTTTTCAAAAATGGAAATATTTTTATAGTTTTTTTTCTTGTAGTGTTCACTTGTAGTGAACAGTGATCACTGTTGAAATTCAAACAATACAGCAGTAAAAGTCTCCTTACCATCCCATGAAAATAACCATTGCAGTAATCTAATTTATATTTCTTTTCTTTGTTATGCCTTTTATATTTAACATCAATGAATAACATATTTTCTGAACTCTGTTTTTTTTGTTTTTGGCCGTGAGGTGCTGTATGCAGGATCTTAGTTCCCGGCCAGGGATCAAACCTGTGCCCCCTGCAGTGGAAGCAAGGAGTCTTTAACCACTGGACTGCCAGGGAAGTCCCTGTTTTGTTTCGGTTTATTTATTTATTTATTTATTTAATTTATTTATTTTTGGCTGCATTGGGTCTTTGTTGCTGCTCGTGGGCTTTCTCTAGTTGCGGTGAGTAGGGGCTACTCTTTTTTTTTTTTTTAAATTTAATTTTATTTATTTATTTATTTATTTTGCGGTACGCAGGCCTCTCACTCTTGTGGCCTCTCCCGTTGAGAAGCACAGGCTCCAGACGCGCAGGCTCAGCGGCCATGGCTCACGGGCCCAGCCGCTCCGCGGCATGTGGGATCTTCCTGGACCAGGGCACGAACCCGTGTCCCCTGCATCGGCAGGCGGACTCTCAACCACTGCGCCACCAGGGAAGCCCCGGGGCTACTCTTCACTGCAGTGCATGGGCTTCTCATTGCGGTGGCTTCTCTTGTTGTAGAGCACGGGCTCTAGGCGCACGGGCTTCAGTAGTTGTGGCTCATGGGCTCAGTGGTTGTGGCTCGCAGGCTCTAGAGCGCAGGCTTAGTAGTTGTGGTGCACGGGCTTAGTTGCTCTGCGGCATGTGGGATCTTCTCGGACCAGGGCTTGAACCCATGTCCCCTGCATTAGCAGGTAGATTCTTAACCACTGAGCCACCAGGGAAGCCCTGTTTTGTTTTTAAAATTAATAATACATTGTTCTTTGACTATTATATATATCTCAAATATTTTCATCTGAAGTTTACCATTTTCTTTTTGGCGTCTATTCTTTTCCAGACATTTTTGTTTCTTACCTCGTCAAACATGTCAGTATTTTTTTATTATGATCTTGGACCTTAGTGGCATGTTGTGCAAGGCTTCCTTTTCTATCTCCATATAAAAATATTGCCTTATTTTTTTTCTGTTTCTTTTGCTTATTGTTTAAATCTTTAATCCACCTGGAATTCGTTTTTTTGTCTCTTGAAAGGTAGGAATTTGTGTTTTCCCAAATGTACAGCCAGTTGTTTTGTACCACTTACTGACTACTTTCCCCACTAGTTTTTCTTTGTTTTGTTTTGTCTTTTTTAAATTTATTTGGAGGCACCGGGTCTTAGCTGCAGCACGCGGGATCTTTAGTTGTGGCATGCATGCAGGATCTAGTTCCCTGATGAGGGATCTAACTTGGGCCCCCTGCTTTGGGAACTTGGAGTCTTTACCACTGGACCACCAGGGAAGTCCCTCCTCATTAGGTTGAAATGCCACTTTTACCACAGACTAAATTCCCACATGTACATTGTTAATTAGATTTTAGAGTTGATGTATAGGTCTATTTCTGTGCTGATATCACAGTGATTCAATAACGGATTCAATAAAGCAAATTTATTTTTTAAATTTAACAAATTGGAGAGAATTAATATATTTGCAATATTGAGTCTTTTCAGCCAGGAACATCGGTTGACTTTCTATTTGTTCTATGTTATATCTTCCTATAAAAGCTCTGTAAGTTTCTTCATAAAGGCTTGACAAATTTTTAAATGTTTATTCTGGGGTACTTTGGGTGCTCTTGTTAGTGGAATTTGTTTTCCATTATGTTTTCAAACTAGCTGTTTCTGGCGTGTGGAAAATCTGTTGGCTGCATTTAATTTATTTGCATGTAGCTCCTGCTCTATTATATTGTAAACTCCTTAAGGCGAGGGCCCTCCGTAATGCTTTGCTCAATATGAACATGACGTAGGATACTATTGTTGACCGTCATATTAGGCTTTTCCATTATACTCAGTGACCAAGTGGAGGGGAACCTCAGGTAGCAGTGATATTTGTGAAAACTGGATCATGATCGAGACAGTGGGGAGAGATTGAAGGGACCTTGGAGTCAAGCAGACCTGGACTTGAATGCTGACTTTGCCACGTTCTGGTTGTGTAATCTTGGCATCTCCGAACCTCAGTTTCTTCCTTAGGCTCATCTCTGAACCTAATTCACAAAATGAGCTAACATATAAAGCATTTTGTGACTGGCCGCCAGCAGATGTTCCACGATGGATGGTTGTTATGATCATTATGAGTCCATATTGTCATGTAACCAAATCTATCCAATAAGAGGCACATTTAAGAAGGCATGGTCTGGTATATTGAACGGATTCTTATTTATTTACCTACCTATTTAGTTATTTATTTTTAAATTTTTTGGGGGGGATTTTTTGTTGTTGTTCAAACAGAAAGTCACAAAAATTATAATCATCCTCATCAGTTCACTCAGTCCCATGTAATTAATTTTTTTTCATCCTGATCGTTTGTTAGCACTTTTATGAGTTTATCAGTTTTCCATTAGAGTTCTGAAAATGCTTATTCATTCAGTTCAGCAGTATAGTCAGTTACCAGAAACCTGTACTTGTTGAGTCTTTTCCATCAATTCCTTGAAGATGAAACCCTTTTATAGGAACATATTTGCAGAAGCATCAGAGTACACCCAGAACTGTCTGTAAATGACAAAAGACTTTAAAATGACCACGGTTAAAGATTTGATGAAAGTTCATAATAATGCAATTGACAAGGAAATTTAGTTATTTCTGAGATATACATTCTAAAGTAATAACTAGAATTATGACTTATAACATTATACCAGAACATATAAGATTTTTAGAAATTTCATGTAATGTCTGAAACATTTATATTAACATATTTCCATACAAATAACCCAAAGAAAGTTTAGTATTAGTTGTTTTTTTTGTTTGTTTGTTTTTCTATGCTGCAGGTTCTTATTAGTCATCAATTTTATACACATCAGTGTATACATGTCAATCCCAATCGCCCAATTCAGCACACCACCATCCCCACCCCACCACAGTTTTCCCCCCTTGGTGTCCATACGTCTGTTCTCTGCATCTGTGTCTCAACTTCTGCTCTGCAAACCGGCTCATCTGTACCATTTTTCTAGGTTCCACATACATGCATTAATATACGGTGTTTGTTTTTCTCTTTCTGACTTACTTTACTCTGTATGATAGTCTCTAGATCTGTCCATGTCTCAACAAATGACTCAATTTCGTTCCTTTTTATGGCTGAGTAATATTCCATTGTATATATGTACCACATCTTCTTTATCCATTCGTCTGTCAATGGGCATTTAGGTTGCTTCCATGACCTGGTTATTGTAAATAGTGCTGCAATGAACATTGGGATGCATGTGTCTTTTTGAATTATGGTTTTCTCTGAGTATATGCCCAGTAGTGGGATTTCTGGATCATATGGTAAATCTATTTTTAGTTTTTTAAGGAACCTCCATACTGTTCTCCATAGAGGCTGTATCAATTTACATTTCCACCAACAGTGCAAGAGGGTTCCCTTTTCTCCACACCCTCTCCAGCATTTGTTGTTTGTAGATTTTCTGATGATGCCTATTCTAACTGGTGTGAGGTGATACCTCATTGTAGTTTTAATTTGCATTTCTCTAATAATTAGTGATGTTGAGCAGCTTTTCATGTGCCTCTTGGCCATCTGTATATCTTCTTTGGAGAAATGTCTATTTAGGTCTTCTGCCCATTTTTGGATTGGGTTTTTTGTTTCTTTAATATTGAGCTGCATGAGCTGTTTATATATTTTGGAGATTAATCCTTTGTCCGTTCATTCGTTTGCAAATATTTTCTCCCATTCTGAGAGTTGTCTTTTCATCTTGTTTATGGTTGCCTTTGCTGTGCAAAAACTTTGAAGTTTCATTAGGTCCCATTTTGTTATTTCTGTTTTTATTTCCATTACTCTAGGAGATGGATCAAAAAAGATCTTGCTGTGATTTATGTCAAAGAGGGTTCTTCCTATGTTTTCCTCTAAGAGTTTTATAGTGTCCGGTCTTAAATTTAGGTCTCAAATCCATTTTGAGTTTATTTTTGTATATGGTGTTAGGGAGTGTTCTAATTTCATTCTTTTACATGTAGCTGTCCAGTTTCCCCAGCACCACTTACTGAAGAGACTGTCTTTTGTCCATTGAATATCTTTTTTATTTTTTTAATACAATTATCCATTTTATTTATAGGCATTTACTTATTAAGGAAAGATACCAAAGAGCACTAGACCAACTGTGAAATCACTTAGAGAGTTCTATGAGAGCAGAAACCATATGGACTATTTCCATTTCATCCTACCACCACTATACGCCGCCCCACCTCAGGACCTGTGACTTAAAGATTTTTTTTTTTGCACACAGAGGTTATTCTAAACATAGTGATTGCAGACTGCAACAATAAGGCTGTAACTCTAGACTCTTACTCCATGAATACATTGTGGCTTTTTGTTCTTAAGATATATTTCCAAGATGAAATGGCCTAAATTGCTTATGTATTATAATTAAACCCAACAATCACTTTGCATTGAGAAAGCTAAGTAATTTTCTATTAAACAGTAAATAGGCTTAAAATGACCTTTGGGATTGGAAGGGCTCAAACTGATAAAATGGAAAGTTACAGCCTATCTTAGTTTCCCATAATCTCTTAGTGTTATTCAAAAGCAATGCTTAAGTATACATAGTAAGGGAAATAAACAATTATAGAGAAAGAAGAGAAAAAAATGAGGGTGGTTAAAAATTAGCCTACATTAAAAGAATTTTAATATCCTGCATTTCATGCATCTGTAATGAAACCACAATTTTGTAGGTGTTTCATTCTTTTAAGATGAAAAGGTTTTTAATATGTATTTGGACAAGGAATGATATCTATATCCATATATCTATATTTATATATAGATATATATGCTGGTTTTTAAATGGGAAGATAAGCTATATTGACATAGTGAAGAATGTGCCACTTTGGGCAAAACAGAAGGGCTGAATAGAAAAAGCATTTAAATTTAAATCAGTAAACTACACTTCTGGTTCTAACACAAACTGTGTAATCCTAAACAGATCAACCTAACTCTTTGTAGGTCCTTTTCTTCTCTTGTGTTTCCCACTTAGAGAAGTTCCTTTAGCATTTGTTGTAGAGCTGGTTTGGTGGTGCTGAATTCTCTTAGCTTTTGCTTGTCTGTAAAGCTTTTGATTTCTCCATCGAATCTGAATGAGATCCTTGCCAGGTAGAGTAATCTTGGTTC
The DNA here is from genome assembly GCF_003676395.1 of Aethalodelphis obliquidens. NCBI lineage: Eukaryota > Metazoa > Chordata > Mammalia > Artiodactyla > Delphinidae > Aethalodelphis > Aethalodelphis obliquidens. Next base: position 9,817,577 of record NW_020838003.1, on the reverse strand, counting down.
TTCCCTTTCATCACTTTAAGTATATCATGCCACTCCCTTCTGGCTTGTAGAGTTTCTGCTGAGAAATCAACTTTTAACATTATGGGAGTTCCCTTGTATGTTGTTTGTTGTTTTTCCCTTGCTGCTTTCAATAAATTTTCTGTCTTTAATTTTTGCCAATTTGATTACTATGTGTCTTGGCATTTTTCTCCTTGGGTTTATCCTGTATGGGACTCTCTGTGCTTCCTGGACTTGGGTGGCTATTTCCTTTCCCATGTTAGGGAAGTTTTCGACTATAATCTCTTCAAATATTTTCTTGGGTCCTTTCTCTCTCTCTTCTCCTTCTGGGACCCCTATAATGCGAATGTTGTTGCGTTTAATGTTGTCCCAGAGGTCTCTTAGGCTGTCTTCATTTCTTTTCATTCTTTTTTCTTTAGTCTGCTCCACAGCCGTGAATTCCACCATTCTGTCTTCCAGGTCACATATCCATTCTTCTGCCGCAGTTATTCTGGTATTGATTCCTTCTAGTGTATTTTTCATTTCAGTTATTGTATTGTTGGTCTCTGTTTGTTCTTTAATTCTTCTAGGTGTTTTTTCTTTAATTCTTCTAGGTCTTTGTTAAACATTTCTTGCATCTTCTTGATCTTTGCCTCCATTCTTTTTCCGAGGTCCTGGATCATCTTCACTATCATTATTCTGACTTATTTTTCTGGAAGGTTGCCTATCTCCACTTCATTTAGTTGTTTTTCTGGGGTTTTATCTTGTTCCTTCATCTGGTACATAGCCCTCTGCCTTTTCATCTTGTCTATCTTTCTGTGAAAGTGGTTTTTGTTCCACAGGCTGCAGGATTATAGTTCTTCTTGCTTCTGCTCTCTTCCCTCTGGTGGATGAGGCTATCTAAGAGGCTTGATGGGAGGGACTGGTGGTGGGTAGAGCTGACTGTTGCTCTGGTGGGCAGAGCTCAGTTAAACTTTAATCCACTTGACTGTTGATGGGTGGGGCTGGGTTCCCTCCCTGTTGGTTGTTTGGCCTGAGGCAACCCAACACTGGAGCCTACCTGGGCTCTTCGGTGGGGCTAATGACAGACTCTGGGAGGACTCACGCCAAGGTGTACTTCCCAGATCTTCTTCTGCCAGTGTCCTTGCCCCCATGGTGAACCACAGCCACCCCCCTCCTCTGCAGGAGACCTTCCAACACTAGCAGGTAGGTCTGGTTCAGTCTCCCCTGGGGTCGCTGCTCCTTCCCCTGGATCCCAATGCACACACTACTTTGTGTGTGCCCTCCAAGAGTGGAGTCTCTGTTTCCCCCAGTCCTGTCGAAGTCCTGCAATCAATTCCAACTAGGCTTTAAGGTCTGATTCTCTAGGAATTCCTCCTCCCATTGCCGTACTCCCAGGTTGGGAAGCCTGACGTGGGGCTCAGAACCTTCACTGCAGTGGGTGGACTTCTGTGGTGTAAGTGTTCTCCAGTCTGTGAGTCACCCACCCAGCAGTTATGGGATTTGATTTTACTGTGATTGCACCCCTCCTACCGTCTCATTGTGGCTTCTCCTTGGTCTTTGGGTGTGGGGTATCTTTTTTGGTGAGTTCCAGTGTCTTCCTGTCGATGATTGTCCAGCAGCTAGTTGTGATTCTGGTGTTCTCGCAAGAGGGAGTGAGAGCACATCCTTCTACTCCGCCATCTTGGTTCCTTCTCTCCCGAATTGATTCTTTATAGATTCAGTGAACATATTGGAATTATCCTTCAAGGCACATGTTACAGAAATTTTCTAAAATTCTTCCTTTTGAGAAATGTGCTGTATGTTGGTCTCCCCTCTCTAACTTGTAAGTTTCCTGAGAGTAGAGGCCGAGTATTATTAATTTTTAAATCTTTAGTGCCTCACAATTGTGGACACAATATAGGTGGGCTGCATTTCATAGTATGAAGTATAATAATTTATTTTATAGTTCCCTTTTTATCATCCCCCCCAGCTTTTTGTTGTTGCTGATACAAAAGAAGTTGAATTCTCATCTTTGCTAGGAAGTGTAGCTAAGTTTAAGAGAGGATATGCAGATGGCAAAGATGTCTGTAGGCCACCCAAATGTAACTTTTATGGGGCAGTTGGTTTTAAATCTAACTGCTGGTCAGGGCCAGCAGAGGGCGCACAGAGCACAGCTTTGAAGGAGAAAGCTGACTACAGCTGTGCTGGGGAAGAATTAAAAAAAGGCCACTCAGGGCATTTGCAGAAGAAGGAAATGAGAGCTAGGAAGAAGGCCGTTCCTCGTTTTCATTCTCATCTGCTATTGTAACTCATTCAGGTCCAGACAGGTCTGTTCTCCTCTTTTCTTTGGCCCTTGCTCAGCAGGTTTTCACAACCCTTCCCTTTCTTCTACTCAATTACACAGGCAGACCCGCAAGTGCCGTCAGGTTCTCCAGGCTGGTTTCTCTTTTAGTCAGGTCGGTTACTTAGCTCAGATTTGGGGGATGGACATTGGTGAGGGTTCCAGAAAAACACTGACGAACCCAGAAGCCTCACTTCACCATCCCCACTGAATAAAGCCATTTGGGGGTACTTTCAGGGTAGAAATGAGGGCTGGAGTTGGGTTCTACTCTGCATGAGGAACTGAAGAGGCAAATGAGAGCAGACAGGAAAGGTTATGGGGAGTGGGGACAAAATGCTTTATTGTCTCGCATAAGAAGGTCTGTGGCGGGTACAGAGCCACCCGTGACATGCTCCAACCACATACAAACTAACATAGGCCAGCGTTTCTCAACTTTTTCTGTGGAATGCTAGGATATTAATAGGTGTTATGCGGGAATAAAATCTGTGATCAAATAAGTGTGTGGAAACTCTGGGTTAAAAAAACTGAACCAGTTCCTCTACTGTGGGAGTCCTTAGATCCTTTGGTAGGCTAATTAATATGGTTTGTGAATCTCTGACAGAAAGGGATGTGATGTGAGATTTCCCAAACTTATGTGGACTGAACCTTTTTAACAAACAATATCTATGGGATGAGTATTCTATGAATTACCCTTGGAAAGTGCAGAAATAGACTTGTCTAGTGTTTAGGAAATTAGGCAGTTACTCCATGAAATACTTTAACAAGTAGCCATGAAGCTCTTTAAAAAGGACAGTGTTTTCTTCAAAAGACTCTTGTGGCTTCCCATTCCTATTGAGGGAGGTGTGCAGGGATGAGTGGAGTGCCGAAGGAAGGAATATCAGAATTTCAAGTGGGTTTTTTGAAATTTCTCATGTCCCTTACTACCCTTCCTCCTCAGATATTCTGATATCGTCCTCGCTACCTCATTCCCATATTTGAGGATCTCTTGAATTGTGTGCCATTGCTGGCACTGGGAGCGATTGGATCTCTCAAGTGCATTGGAAGAGAGAAAATGGTTGTGAACTGTTGTCCTACAAGTGGAGTCCAAAACTCTCTGCCTGTTGTTTAAGGTTTTCTGTTGGCTTCTTAAACCCCAGTATCTCCCTAAGTTTAACCTTCTTCTCCTTCCCACATTATTTACCACTATAGTCTGCTCACTGATCTGACATCATATTATGCTGATTCTGGGCTGGAAGCTCTTGGACATATAATCTTTCCCCACATTCTCCTAATTCCTCTTCCATCCTTCAAAATCCAGCTTAAGTGTTACTTCCTTCAGAGGGCTCCAGTTATCTACCAGCCTACACCACTTATTTTTTACAATATTGGTTTCAGCCATTTATTGCAGATAGCTAATTTTTTGTTAACAAATCTGTTGGGTTTAAAAAAGTTTATAAAGTGACTGGATGTAGAGCACATTCCTCTGCAGAAATATTGTAACTGAGTCAAGGTGTATTTGAAATAGAAAGAGTAGAAAACAATCTCTAGTGATTAAACAAAACAGGGAATTAATAAGATTGAATTAGCTTACTCTCATTTATCTTAGTGCTGGTGTAAGGAAGAGCAGGTTTAATTAAAGGGCGATGAAGAGGTGTTGGAAATTAGTGGGTATTCTGCATGGGCCTTATGGGACAATTTCACAGAAGACTTAGACTCTTTGTTATGTCTTCATTACTTCACAACTCCTAACTCTTCATTCCCATGATGCTGGGGTCTGGCTACTAGTGCTTTTGTATTTAGCTGTGGTTTGGATCACTTTTGGCTTAAAAAAGGTTATGGGAGAATGTCAGCAAAAATGGCAGAAAAAAGGACCTCCAAAGATTTTCCCCTCCTTAAGAGCAATGAAAAAACTGTCAAAAATATTCAGAATCACCTTTTTTAGAACTCTAGAAATTAACCAAAGGCTTGTAGTAACCCAGGAATTGTTTATTCAAGAAAAATGGCTGAATCTTGGTATGAACAGTGAGCTCTGTGGCATTTTAACTTGCCATAGTCCACCCCTCACCCACTTTCCAGCTATGTAATAGCCTTAAAAATTAACAGCCCACATTTCTGGGCAGCTTGGCAGCCACCAGAGAGGGCAAAATGTATATGGGGCTTATTCAAAGCCTCATTCTTATAGAATTGTTATTATCTGGTTTGTCTGGTGGTTCCCTGGGAGACTTCACTTATGAGGCTAGCTCAGGGCTCACTCAATGCTAAAAATCTTCTCCTCCCACAGGGGGCATTGACAAGAACAATTAAAGGCAAAGAATTTAACTTTGCAGGTGCCTAAGATGGATAGCAGTTGGGGGAAATGGTAGACTAGCATTATGGTGAATGCACTGTTCATAGGGGCTTTGAAAAGCTCTGAAATATTCTTGATAATTTAGGAGACCATGTACATGGAAGAACTGTGAGCATGCTTAGAAAAGACCTGAGAAGGCCCTAAGCTCTCGTTCCTAATTGACCACACGGTTCTATGCAAGCAGGAAGTGAAGGCTAAGGTGGAGTTATAAACTGAGTTTTAAAGGCATGCTCCAGTATCGACACAGAGACACTCATAGCAAAATCTGGGAGACTGATTGGTTCCAGGGGTTTAAGGAAATTTCTGTCTAATCATTAGCTCACTAATGAGTTAACCAAGTAGAGACACTAACATGGCAAAGAATGTAGACTTTACAGAATTAGTTCAGGAAAGTCACTAAACAAATAGCAACAACTGTAACAAGTGGTAGCAACAACAAACGGTGTAGGTAGTGTGAGCAAAATAAGCCTCAATAAATTTAAAAGTATTGAAATAATTACAAAATATATTCTCTAATCACAATTCAATAAAATTAGAAACCAATTACAGAAGAAATTTTGCAAAACTCAAAATATGTGAAAATTAAATAACATACTCCTAAAATAACCAATGGGTCAAAGAAGAAATCACCAGAGATATTCCCTCATACTTTGACATGAATGAAAATGAAAACACAACATGCCAAAATATAGGATGGAGCTGAAACAGTCTTTAGAGGGAAATTTATAGAAATAAAAATCCTAAATACAAATTCTATAAACAAATAGATACAGAAGGCATGTTCTCATGGTGATAGCAGAGGAGCAAGAACAAATAAACTCAATCAAGCTCTTTCCAAGGCTCCGCTTGTGTTACATCTACTAATATCCTGTTGGCCAAAATAAATTACATGCCTGAGCCAGAGTGAAGGAGAGGGGCACAACGCACTCCCCACAGTGGAAGGGCCCTGGTGCTCTTCACTGTATTATGCTTCTCTGTAATGTTGCTTGTTTCCATGTCCCTGCTTTTGAAGTAGGCATAGAATTATAAAAATGCAAGATAAAAGCAGTGAAAACCATGTTGCTTTCATTGTTCAAGATCTGTGGTTGTGAATTACTACTTAGTATGAGTTCAAATGTTAGAAAACTCCTTTAATCATGTATTCTAATCATTGGTGTCCATGGAGGAAAATATTTAACCTGTTGTTACACATTCTCTGATCAGCAGTGTCGGTTCTGTTCAGATGTCATCGTTTAAATGGGACTGGAAAATGATGCATTAATATGGCTTATTTTGAGATTGTCCATCTTAAAGGAGTGAGTTTTACTGGGGTTCTATTTATTAGCCCAGAATTAATAACCCTTCACTAACCTGTGAAGTTGGAGGATGGATTTGGAAAAAGGCTGAATATTGTATCATATAAACCGATTTTTGTATTGTCCATTTGGTGGTAGAGTTGATTTTAGAAAGCAGCGCGAAGAGTAATGAGCCAAGTAAAAGAGAAATAGAATCTCATGAATTTCTAGCCATGAGAAAAATGGAGCATACACTTTTAGTAGGTATTCTTCTAGGCAGCATCATTACTTTTATTAAAGTATAAAAGATAATGTAATCCAGGGTAGGTATGTTCATATAATAGTTTTCTTGTTTTGTTTTGGTTTTTTTTTTTGCTAAGGAGGTATGATAATTCCATTTCCCAACACATCAGATGAAGCAACTTGCTTACTGGTTAGAGTTCAGTGCTCAGAAATATAGATTTTAGAGACTGTCGATTTGGGTAATCCTAAACATCATTTAATCTTTATTATTATTTTTTTAATTTAGAAAATCCTTGTGTAAAGTAACACTCCTCATACAATATGGTCTAAGTCCTTCTTCCTTAAAGCATGGTTTCCATGCTTTAAGCAACACTTGGCAACACTGGCATCGCTTGGGAACTTGTTAAAAATGCAGAATCTTGGCCCTCACCCCAGATCTGCTGAATTAGACTGCAATTTAACAAAATCCTTAGGTTTTTTGCATGCACTGTAGGTTGCACCATTCTCCATTGGTAAAATGCAAGCAGTGGATGATGAGGTACAAAAGGACGAGAAGTAGGGCAGGTATCAGGACTGGAATCATTTAACAGATATTCACAGATTTATCCTGAACCTTTAGTTGCTTATTTGAAACTATCCTGTAATGCCCATGCTCTGGCACTGGAGATTGTATACATGAAGGCATCCTGAGTTCTTTTAGATTGTAAAAGAAAGAAAATAGAGTTATGTCAGTCATTCACACACTTGTCAATCAATCACTAAAATACAAGAGATTCTGGAGACTGGTGTTCTATTCTGGTCCAGCCGGTAACTGATGGTACGACATTTGGCAGGACATTCATCTCTTAGTCTTTAGCTTCTTTATCTGAAAAATGTTTGGTTTTAGGTGCAGTCAGGGTTGAGATTCAGCTGGTAAACCCAGGTAGCCCTGTACCCATCTTTATGGGGGCATCGGTTTAGAGTGGCTGGTGCTGGTGCCCCATTGGTTGTTACATAATTTGACTACTGTCAGCTGATGATTTCAGGGGAACTAAGTGCCAGGGACTGTTAGGAACTAGTATTATCACTGTAGGTTCCAGAATATTTGCATGTCATAGACTCAGACACATGCAAATACAGACCCGAGGTGTAAGAAAGCTGAACCAAGTGGTGCAGGGAGTAGAAAGTACATGGGCTTTCATGTCGAACAGTCTTGGGTTTGTATCCTGGCTCTGCTGCATACTAGCTGTATGGGTCTAAAGTATATTACCTAAACTCACTTGGTATCAGTTTTGCTTTTTAGCTGAAAAATGGGATTAACATAATAATACATAGCTCAAAGTGGAATTAATAAGATAATTTATGTAGAGAATCTGGCAAGCAGTGGATGCTCTATCAATGTTAGTTTCCCTTCACTTATGTATCCATACTCAGACTAACTTATATATAGATCTTTTCTTCTGGAAACCTCTATAATGTGATATACTGAATGAACAGAGACACTATGTGTCTTAATAATTTTAAAAAAAGGTAGCTAACTTTTTTTTTAGTCACACCACGTGGCATGTGGGATCTTAGTTCCCTGACCAGGGATGGAAACTGCATCCCCTGCATTGGAAGCTCAGAGTCTTAACTACTGGACTGCCAGGGAAGTCCCAAGATAGCTAACTTTTAAGGTAAGTCTGATAATTCTAATTAGGGAGAGGGATGTTATACATCCATCTAGGGCTCTTGCTAAAATCAAAGATGACTTTTCATCTTTAGGCCAGTGATCTTTAAACATTTTTGCTTGTACTATGCCCTCCCTAGGAATTTTGAAAACAAGTAAACAAACAAAAAACAAACACAAACTGCCATGTACTCCACATACATTTTTAAGGTGACATCTAAAATTTTTCATCATAAACTTAAATAGTTGCAAAGGCTGTAATTTCTGGTGTACTATAAATATTACCATTAAAAACAAAACTATTGTTTATCTTAGATTTAGAATAAAGTTTGTAAAATGTGTGCTGGGAAATTTCAATCTGCAAGGTGGACCACTCTGTATTTTTACAATTCTTATTAGTGATAAAGGTGGTGATTAGTGGTGAGGAGTTGCTTTCACCAGTGTCTCATTCAGTGCCCTGGGTGCTTATTTATAAGCTTCATTTCAAGGAAGAGAAGGTGAAAAGTTACATGTTTATTTCTGACCGTTCAACATTGCATCTTTGAATAAAAGCAGGGATTGGCAGACTTTTTCTTAAAGGGCCAGATAGTAAATAGTCATACGGTCTCTGTCACAAGTATTCAACTCCCCCTTGTAGTGGAAGAGCAACCATACACAGTACAGGAGTGGACAGGGCTGTGTTCCAATAAAATTACTTACCCTATTAGTTGTCACTCCCTATTCCCTGCCCCCCACCCCATTCCTAGGAAACTACATATTTACTTTCTATCTCTGTAGATTTGCCTAGGCTGGACTTTTGGAAGCTTATTTAAGAGCTCGTTATGGTGGGTTTTTTGTTTTTTTACAGTTTAATTTATTTATTTCTTTGGCTGTGCCGGGTCTTAGTTGTGGCATGCGGAATCTTGTTCTTAGTTGCGGCATGCGGGCTCTTAGTTGCGGCTTGTGGGATCTAGTTCCCTGACCAGGGATCCAACCTGGGCCCCCTGCATTGGGAGCGCGGAGTCTTAACCACTGGACCACCAGGCAAGTCCCCGTTATGGTGATTCTGTATGAACCTAATTCTCTGTATTAAATTCCTTTCTGCTTAAAATGCCTTGAGCAGTTTCTGTTTCAAAGAGGAGCTTGTTTATTAATGTGTGATAATGGGTGTCAAATTGCTATGATATTTAGATTCAATTGTATACAATATTTACAGCATACCGAGAACTATATCTTTTGAAAGTATTTCTATTTATGATGAAAAAAATTTAGATGTTTCACTTAAAACACTATTCAAGATAAATAGCCTTCGAAACTCTTAGGTGAGATGCAAGCAAAGGAGTCTGGCGTCCTGCTTTAGGCTGGGCATCATTATCTCTAGAATGTCCTTTGAAACTAAGGACCATGTTTTTTGGCTTCAATCTTTAAAAAAGTTTACTAACTTCTACAAATCATTTTTGTTTGATTCCTTCCATGACAAAGCAAAATGTATTTATTATTTAAAACTTTCAAAACACTACAGATGTGATGGTCCTACCTAGAACCACACTTTTAGAGGTAACTATACTTGCCAGATTTTTATCCTGAGATCTTTCTCTGACGCGGGAGCTATAGGAGAAACTTACTGGGTTCGTTAGATGACCTCTTGAGCTGCCTCCTAGCATCTGAGATTGAAATACAAATTTGGTGCCTTTCTCTGGGCTCTGAATTCCTAGCATAGTGCCCTACCTCTGGTTCTTAATGAATCTTTGTTGATGTTGACCTCTATTTTAAATGATTCAAAACCTCTAAAACGGGCTTCCCTCCTGGCGCAGTGGTAGAGAGTCTGCCTGCTGATGCAGGGAACACGGGTTCGTGCCCCAGTCCGGGAAGATCCCGCATGCCGCGGAGCGGCTGGGCCCGTGAGCCATGGCCGCTGAGCCTGCGCGTTCGGAGCCTGTGCTCCGCAACGGGGGAGGCCACAACACTGAGAGGCTCGCGTACCGCAAAAAAACAAAAACAAAAACAAAAAACCTCTAAAAGGAGCTAAAAAGTAGATCATCTAAGATGTGAGTCTGAAGTGCACATCTTTCTGTGTAGTAAAGATCCTGTGCAAAGATAGTGCTTTGGTTTTTCTTTCTTTTTTTTCTTTTTTTTTCGTAAAGATGACATTCATTTTTTAAAAAAGTGGATAACTATCACACAGAAATAACACATGTCTTTTGTTATTTAAGTCAAGTATTACCTTCTTGATCTTCCCAAAATGAAGTGATGCCTCATGCTATATCATTTCAGTAGAGATAATACTGATAATACTTGACATTTATCATTGCTTTATATTTAACAAGTACTATGAGATGTATCTTATTTGAGCCTAGTGGCACAGACTTAGTAAGGATTATACCCATCTTAGAGATGGGGGCTAAGAGAGGTTCATTGACTTTCTCAAGGTCATGTAGTTAATTGTAGAGCTTGAACTAAAACATTTTGACTTTAGTGTTCTTTTCCCCACCTACACATTAAACATTGCCCAGAAATTGCCTTTGTTAAATGATAATTTGGGTAAGATGACTTTGGGGGGCAATTATAGGATGGCTAGCATATGCTTCTGCAAACTTTGCTTATTCTTGCACAACTTTCCCATCTTGGAAGCTGAGCGGCAGTTTAGCACCATTAATATAAATCAGTACATTAGGTGTGGCCTGATGAGGGTGCTCTTATTCAATGCATGGTTTGAAACCTGATGTTAAATTTCACTTATAAGTTCACATATGGCTTAAATAAATGAGTGTGAGTGTGAGTATGTTTATCTTGGACCAAATAGTTCAGTTTCACTTTTTTTTTTTTTTTTAATCTATACAGAGAACTGGAATCTTGTCTTTTCCCCTTACTTTGAATATAACACAGTGTAGATTTAAAACAATAAGGAACATTCCAAAAATTGGATTGATTTAACTCTGACTCCTGAGGGAGAGTGTGGAGTGGGGAAAAGAGGCTGGATCGGTTCAGCACTGAGAAGATGGTCAGCAACTGGTGAGACATTTTTAAGGAGCCCTTTGACCCTCTTCCCTCAACTCAGACCTAGCAGTGCCCACATCACATAACTAGGGTTCCCTATGTATGTGCAGGCCCTCAGTGTTTGGATTAGCTTGCCTAAATTTTTGGCTAACACCAAAAGTTAAAAAATTTACATTTGTGTTTTTTGATTTACTGATGGAAAAATTAACCTGAGCTCAGCTTTTGTTTCTGAGCTGCCCATTTATGGACAGACTTGGGTAATACCTTCCTGACTGGGCTGATTCCCTTCCCCACCTGTCACCATCACAAACACATGCACACACTCAGGTCTCTCTTGAGCAGGTGCTGTCCCATCCACCTAGGCCTGGGAGTCCCTAGACAGTATAGGAACGTCACGTGACCTTCAGCCCAATAATCACTCTCCCTGGCTAGTCTGTGGATAGTTCCTTAATTTACTGAAATCCATTATACCACGGTACATTGAATTTCTTAAATAGTGTCAGACAGCAGAGACTTTGCCACTTCCTAGCCTGGAAACTCTGGGCAAGTGACTGAACCTCTTCAGAGTGGGGCTAATAATAGTACCTACCTTCAAGTGTAGTTGTGGGGATTTAAAGATTCTGTAGGAAAACCGACTAGCAAATACTCAGTATTATTAACCGTCCTTGGTTGTAGGTCCCAACCTTAGGGAGTAGGGTTTTTTTGGGGGGAGGTGGGTACAGGACTAATAATAATTTTAGGAACAATAAGTTGCAATAGGGACCAAAGAATAATTTCTATAAACCCACAAGCAGAAATTAATAATAGGACCTTAAGGGGGAAAGAGATTCAGGTTCCACAAAGGAAGTTAACGGTCATTTTGGGAGATAGCATCCTGAGTCTGAGTGGCAGTAAAGGAGGTTCAGGTTAGAATTGGAGGTCCCAGTGACTCCCTCCCTAGGCAGTCTACCAGGAAGGATGACTCAGTGTTAAGCATCTCCAGGTCGAGGGCTGGAGCAGCTCAAGTTCAGCTCAGTGCATGCATTATACCCAGGAAGACAGAGGTAGGAAAAGGGTACAGATGGGCACCTGAAATGATGAAATCCAGCAGCGTTTCATTGCACATCTACCCTTTTTTTCCCTCAGTGTTTTACTCTTTCAAAATTTATTTCTATACAGTTGAAATAATGAATGTGTCTAGGAGTTTTTAGTCAAGAAAGTGTTTGTTTGAAGATCTCAAGTATTTTTGGTTTGGCGTACTTTTTATATGGCAATAGATTATTGAATTCTTAGAGCATTTGAAGTGGTATGTTTGATATGATATGATTTTTTTTAATGCTGAGGGAAAAGACTCTCCCTATATGGATAAAACCTTCTGGTGATGTTCTCTTTCTTATCATCATTTAAATTCGTGTTTTAAACTTATCCTCATCTTCCTTCTCTGTTTTCAGCTTCCTAAATGCTGCAGAAAATGGATAAAATAGAATGGATGTGAACAAGACTTCCCTGAGAGAGGAGCCTCTATTAGAGAGATAGGAGGCCTAGTGGACTCAAGAAAAGATACCAAATAGTAGTGTGTATTTCTGTGTGTGTTTGGGAGATGGGCTGAGGATAGTTAGGTAAAGGGAAGAATGTGATCAACTTGGAAGAATTAAACCTCAACCATCTATCTATTTAATTAATTAGTTTATTTTTTGGCTGGGCCGCATGGCTTGCGGGATCTTAGTTCCCAGACCAGGGACTGAACCTGTGCCCCCTGCAGTGAAAGCCCAGAGTCCTAACCACTGGACCACCAGGGAATTCCCTATCTATTTTATTTTTTTTTTAAAATAAAATTTATTTATTTATTTATTTTTGGCTGCATTGGGTCTTCATTGCTGCGTACGGGCTTTCTCTAATTGCGGAGAGTGGGGGCTCCTCTTCATTGTGGTGCATGGGCTTCTCACTGCGGTGTCTTCTCTTGTGGAGCATGGGCTCTAGGCGCGCAGGTTTCAGTAGTTGTGGCATGTGGGCTCAGTAGTTGTGGGTCACAGGCTTGGTTGCTCCACGGCATGTGGGATCTTCCCGGACCAGGGCTTGAACCCGCATCCCCTGCATTGGCAGGCGGATTCTTAACCACTGCGCCACCAGGGAAGCCCTCCCTACCTATTTTAAATGACATTCTTGATTCCAAAATCTTAATGAAGTAGAGTGTAAAATCACTGATTGGAGATGTAGCAGTCAGGCTAGGCTAACTAGCTGAAAATCTCAGTGGAACAGAAAAAACTGAAAATCTCAGTGGCTTAACACAACAAAGGTTTATTTCTCTTTTTTGTCATAGTCTGATGTAGATTGGGTGGCTCCCCTGCTTGACTCTCCTCCAAGTGGTGACTCAGGGATTCAAGTTCCTTTTATCTTGCAATTCTGCTATCTTATAGTACTTTGTTTCCAGCTGCATGGACAAGACAGAGAGAGGGTATGGATGAGGTACACCCTTCTTGGATTAGAAGTGACACATCAGGGGGCTTCCCTGGTGGCGCAGTGGTTAAGAATCTGCCTGCCAATGCAGGGGACACGGGTTCGAGCCCTGGTCCGGGAAGATCCCACATGCCATGGAGCAACTAAGCCTGTGTGCCACAACTACTGAGCCTGCGTACTACAACTGCTGAAGCCTGTGTGCCTAGAGCCTGTGCTCTGCAACAAGACAAGCCACCGCAATGAGAAGCCTGCGCACTGTAATGAAGAGTAGCCCCCACTTGCTGCAACTAGAGAAATCCCGCGCACAGCAATGAAGACCCAATGCAGCCAAAAAGAAATAAAATAAATAAATTTATATAAAAATAAGTGACACATCACTTTAACTCACATTCTGTTGTTAAGAATTAGTGACATGATACCAGTAGGCTTCATGGGAGCTGGGAAATGGTGAGGAGCACATGGAGTTTTGGGGGGCATTAGCAATCTTGCCATAGACATATTGCCTCCATTATGTTATTCTGTGTCCTTTATCGTCTCGTGATAAATTTCTCATACAATTAGTATCAGGAAAAATTTTCCTTTTCTAAAGAGTGTGCTTTACCTCCTAGAGTAAAGAAAAAGAAACCAAAAATAAACAAATGGGACCTAATTAAACTTAAAAGCTTCTGCAAAGGAAAGAAGCAAAGGAAACCGTAAACAAAATGAAAAGACAACCCACAGAATGGGAGACAATATTTGCAAGTGAAGTGACCAACAAGGGATTAATCTCCAAAATATACAAACAGTTAATGCAGCTCTATGTCAAAAAAAAAAAAAAAAACCAAACAAAACCAAAACAACCCAATCAGAAAATGGGCAGAAGATCTAAGTAGACATTGCTCCAAATAAAACATACAGATGGCCAAAAAGCACATGAAAAGATGCTCAACATCACTAATTATCAGAGAAATGCAAATTAAATCTACAATGAGGTATCACCTACACCAGTCAGAATGGACATCATCAAAAAGTCTGCAAACAATAAATGCTGGAGAAAGTGTAGAGAAAAGGGAACCTTCCTACACTGTTGGTGGGAATGTAAATTGGTACAGCCACTCTGGAGAACAGTATGGAGGTTCCTTAAAAAACTAAAATAGAAATACCGTATGATCCAGCAATTCCACTCCTGGGCATAAATCCGGAGAAAACCATAATCTGAAAGGATACATGCACCCCAGTGTTCACTGCAGCACTGTTTACAATAGCCAAGATATTGAAGCAACCTAAATGTCCATCAACAGAGGAATGGATAAAGAAGATGTGGTACATATATACAATAGAATATTATTCAGCCATAAAAAAGAACAAAATAATGCCATTTGCAGCAACATGGGTGGACCTGGAGATGATCATACTAAGTGAAGTAAGTCAGACAGAGAAAGACAAATATCATATGATATCACTTATATGTGGAATCTAAAAAAATGGTACAAATGAACTTATTTACAAAACAGAAATAGAGTCACAGATGTAGAAAACAAACTTGCGGTTACCAGGGGAAAGAGAGCAGAGGGATAAATTGGGAGATTGGAATTGACATATACACACTACTATATATAAAATAGTTAACAAATAAAGACCTATTGTATAGCACAGGGAACTCTTCTCAATACTCTGTAATGACCTATATGGCAAAAGAATCTAAAAAAGAGTGCATATATGTATATGTATAACTGATTCACTTTGCTGTACAGCAGAAACTAACACAGCATTGTAAATCAACAGTACTCCAATAAATATTTTTTTTAAATAGTGTGCTTTTTCTTTTTCTTTTTCTTTTTCTTTTTTTATAGTTAGGAACTTTAAATTTAATGCTAATGTCTACCTGATCTCAGATTTTTGGTAGCATCCTCTATCCTATTCCTCTACTGGGTTTCTGAAATCATTTTAGGATGGTTTAAGCAATAAGGGCTTTATTATCTGACATGACAAGCCTGGCATTTCAAGGACTGGTTAATTCAATGTTACAGCAATGTCATAGAGGACCATGTATGCTTTATTTTTCTCAGTGTTTGGCAGTGTCTCCCCTCCTTGTCATGAATAGCTTAGTAGTTCCAGATGTCACATGTCATGGTAGACCTTGGTCAGGCATGTGCCTTGTGTTGCAGGAGACAAATGATGCTCACAGACTGGCCATCATGACTTGATTGCAATATAGTGCCACTAGGCATGCATCATGCCTAGTCATTATATAATATTGTATTATATAACCGGTGGAAAATGTTGCAAAATGATGCTGGGGGCAGGGCAAAAAAATTGTATCCAGAGTTGGATGTTAGATCCAGGCAAATGGCTTGTTGGGAAAAGTTTTTGCAATCATATAAAGAAATCGTGTTGGCGTATTAGGTGACCTGTTTGGTGGGGGGTACTAGTGATAGAAGTGGTGAGAAGCAGCTGGATTCTGGATATAGTTAGAAGGATTTGCTTATGAATTGGATGTGAGGAGTGAGAGAGACAGAGATGTTGAGAATGGCTCTAAGTTTTTGGGAGGAATGGAGTTGCTATTTATTGAGATGCGGAATATGGAGGAGCTTGGTAGTGTTTCATAAAATAAAATGTGTCAGGTTGTTAACACAGACTGGAGGTAAGAAGTGGCAAGGAGTCTGGACTGGGGCTGAGATAGAGAGCTGAGATGGAGAGCTGGAATCAGAGTATTGCCCCAGGACCCAGACAGGTAGAAAAGGTACCTGGCATGGGCAAGGACTCTGGTATGCTGGAGGCCCCTCCCCTTGTCCCAAGCCATGGTCCCCTCCAGGCATGATTGGCTACAAGTGTTCCTTTTACAAAGAGCTCTGTTACCCATTTTCCCACTCAACCCTCAGGAGAGCCCTGCAATGTGGCGATTGCTCTTATGCCCGTGAGCAAAGACTTGAAAACAATCTCAGAAAAGTTGTTATTCATGCATTCATTTAAAAAAACATTTATTATGTGCTGGCTGTATGTCAGGAAATAAACCCCAGTTCTCCTGGTTCAAGGCCAGTGTTCTTTCCATATATCTACTTCAATATGCTGATTCCTGTTTCACTCTCCACCTAAATTTGCCTCTGAATTATTCCCCATTCTGTTGTGACTTTGAAATGTCTACAAATTCATTAGTACTCCTCTTTTTAAGAAGGGGAGCTTCAGCTCCCTCCCCGTGAATTTGGACTGGTTTACTTCTAATGAATTAGAATAAAGCAGAGTGATAGTGTGTGATTTCAGAGGCCATGCCATAAAAGGGACTGTAATCCCACATGCTGCAGCTAAGGATCCCACACTCAGACTTCCCTGGTGGTGCAGTGGTTAAGAATCCCCCTGCCAATGCAGGGGACATGGGTTCCATCCCTAGTTCGGGAAGATCCCACATGCCGCGGAGCAACTAAGCCCATGAGCCACAACTACTGAGCCTGTGTGCTGCAACTATGGAAGCTCGCTCACCTAGAGCCCGTGTTCCACACCAAGAGAAGCCACTGAAATGAGAAGCCCACGCACTGCAGCGAAGAGTAGCCCCTGCGCGCTCCAACTAGAGGAAGCCAGTGCGCAGGAACAAAGACCCAACACAGCCAAGGTAAAAAATTAAAAAAAAATTTCAAATTGAGATATAATTGACATATTAATATAACATTGTATAAGCTTAAGGTACACAATGTGTTGGTTTGACACATTAAAAAAATAAAATAAAATAAAGATCCCGCACGCGGCCAGAAAGATCCTGTGTGCCACAACTAAAACCCGGTGCAGCCAAATAAATAAATATTTAAAAAAAAAAAGAAAAAAAAAGAAACTGATTTTTTAAAAAAAGGGGGACTGCAACCTCCTGCTTGTTCTCTTGTTCTCTCTCTTAAATCACCTGCTTTGGGGAAGCCAGCTGCCATACTGTGAGCAGAATGATGAAGAGGTCCATAGAGGGAAGAATTGAGGCCCCTGGCCAAGAGATGTGTCAGTGACCTTGCGATCAGATCCTTTAGCCCAAGCCCACATCTTGACTGCAACCTCATGAGAGACCCTGAGCTAGAACCACCTCAATAAGCTATGCTTGCATTTCTAACCCTCAGAAACTGAGACAATAAATACTTGCTCTTTTAAAAAAAAAGTTAGGTTTTAAAAAAGTACTGAAAAATGAAGAAAAAAAAGACAATCCACAATCTCATGAAAAAGGATAATATCTATTCCAACAGTATAGAAAGAAGAAATTAAAACTCTTTCTCCCTTCCCTGATCTCTACCTTCCCCCCAGTTTTATTTAGATATAATTGACATATCCAAGGTATGCAACAAAACGATTTGATATATGTATCTATTGTGAAATGATTGCCACAGTAAGTTTAGTTAGCATTAGTCACCCTGATCTTTAGTTCTGCATCCCAAGGTGACCAGGTTACTCTTCCACAAAATTTTCATGCATATGCAATTTTCATCTTAAAATCCTTTTAAGATGTTCATTAAAAAATCGTATTACACACTTGAAAAACTTAGTATACCTTGAAGATGCCTTCCTATCAGTACATACACATCTATCTTATTCTTTTCTTTTTTTTATATATTTATTTATGGCCGCCTTGGGTCTTTGTTGCTGCGTGCGGGCTTTCTCTAGTTGCGGCGAGCGGGGGCTACTCTTCATTGCAGTGCGCAGGCTTCTCATTTCAGTGGCTTCTCTTGTTGCAGAGCATGAGCTCTAGGCGCCGGGCTTCAGTAGTTGTAGCTCTGGGGCTTAGTTGCCCCACGGCATGTGGGATCTTCCTGGACCAGGGATCGAACCCGTGTCCCCTGCAGTGGCAGGTGGATTCTTAACCACTGTGCCACCAGGGAAGCCCTCTATCTTATTCTATTTAATGGATTTTTCATTATTTGAATGTATCCTATTTCTTTAAATCAGTCTCCATATACGGATATTCAGAATATTTCCACTTTTTATTCCATTACAAGAATGTTGTGGTGAACATTTTCATACTTTTGTGGGTACCCTCAGGTAAATTCCTAGTGGTGGAATTCTGACATCAAAGGGTATTGCATTTAAAGTTGATACTATTCACCTGCTTCACAATATTTGTCTGCAGTTTACACTGACAAAGTATGAGAATGCTAATTCCCCACAAACCTGTGAATATCGTTGATAGTAAGCATCTTTTATTAATTTTTTGCCATTTAGTTTTCTTCTTTCGAGAATTACAAGTGCCTAGTAGACTGCTTGTCTTATAATACATAACATAATACTAGAAACATACAGCATTTTCTGAGCTTTCTTGTACTTTACATATATATTTTAATACTTACAAAGACCCTATGAAGTAGATACTATTATCATCTGCCCATGGTTGGTGGGAAAACTGAATCATAGAAAGATTAAATAAACTGCTGAAGGTCACACAACTAGAAAAGGTGGAGCCAGGATGCGAATGATACTGAAACTAAAAATAAAAGTGAATAGTTATTGAATGAATGAATGAATGACATGTTTGCTTTCTTTGCTCATTTTTCTACTGTGTTTTCTATTTTATTGGTCGGAGCTTTTTTTATGTATTATGAATATTAACTTCTTTCCTATTCTATGTGTTAGAAATATCCCCCTAGTCTATTACTTGTCTTTAACTTATTTATTTGCCACATTTCTTGTTCATATTAGAAAACCCCAAAGCAGTATTTAAAAAATATGACCCAAGATATTGTTGCTAAAATTTGTACTGACCATTTGAAAAAAACAGTGATAATAATTTGGGCGTACAGAGGAACTATGATGTGGGTAATACAAGGTCTCACGAAGTTCATCTAAATATGAAAAGTAACCTCAAGGGAATTAGTTTCTTTGTTCACATTGAGGTCCTTTAAAATTACAATTCCCCTTTAGGCATATTTATAATTGAAAAAGAAGGAGTTGGGGGTTTTCATATGTATTAGATTGGCATTTGGGGAAATGAATTTTTACTTCATCTTCAACAACTGAATCCCAATCAGTTAAGTGGCTCTGGGCTAAGGGAACTATAACAACTTCCTTTGCTCATTTTGTTTCCACTTTTTAAAATGCCCTTTTTGGCCCTATGAAACCCTCCCATCCTGCCAACCGAGTCACATGTCACTTCCCTTGAGGCCTCTAACCCTCCTCTGATCCCCTGAAGCATTTTACACAGAGGCTTTGGCAGACATCTTTCTTGCTGTCAGAGCCCCAAATTTGTTCAGGTGTTTACTTTCCCTCCTGCGACCTCAGGGGTATAGTCATGCTCTAGCTTCAGAGGTTGAATCAGAATTTGTCAAAGCCTAAGCCAGTGTTCTCCAACTTTAGCATGATCACCTTCACCTGGGGGGCTAATTAGAACACTGATCGCTGAGCTACACCCCCAGTATCTGATTCAGTAGGTCTGGGGTGGGGCATTCCTAACAAGTTTTGAGGTGATACTTATGCTGACGGTCCAAGGACCATGCTTTGAGAATCACTGATCTAAGCCAGTCATGATGATCCAGCATCCTTTGCCCATGATTGGTTTAGTCATACTATTCTTGATCTTCTCTGTTGTGTCATGCAGATTATCACACCTGGAAAGTGACACAAAAATGATTTCTCAGATGAGAGCTCTCAATATGTACTGTGTAATATATGGTTACCATTTTATATGATTTCTGTTTTTGTTTCTGAAGATTGTGCACATAACACAGAGCCAAGTATTTAAATACATAGGATGCATAAAGATGTGTTTGTAGCTCTGTAATTCAGGTTAACTGGGTTTGTGAGGAAATCTGGTACATGGACTTGGATGTCAGAGTAGCTGTGTTTGAACTATACTTTTTCTGCACTGCACTAACTTACATGAACTTGGGCAAATGACTTAATTTTTTTTTTAATTAATTAATTAATTTATTTTTGGCTGTGTTGGGTCTTTGTTTCTGTGCGAGGGCTTTCTCTAGTTGCGGCGAGCGTGGACCACTCTTCATCGCGGTGCGCAGGCCTCTCACTGTCGCGGCCTCTCTTGTTGCGGAGCACAGGCTCCAGACGCGCAGGCTCAGTAGTTGTGGCTCACGGGCCTACTTGCTCCGTGGCATGTGGGCTCTTCCCAGACCAGGGCTCGAACCCGTGTCCCCTGCATTGGCAGGCAGATTCTCAACCACTGCGCCACCAGGGAAGCCCCTATGACTTAATTTTTTGAACTTTGATTTTCTCATCTGTAACCAAATTAGAAAGTTGAAAATTCAAAATAAACCATGATGAAGTCCCCGTTTTTCCCAATGTCCCTCTGCATTTGGTACATACAGTCGATAATGTCTGATAATATTCATGTGACTGCTTCATGCATTACTACTAGCTATTCATCTAAAATCTAATTTATCTGTAGGACAAGAGTTTACTCTGTCTATTTTTGTGAAAACTAACTCTACAAGCCATTAGAACTTTTCAAATACAGATTTTCACTGCACTTGTAACTACTTCAACGTTGGCTTCCAAATCTTTTCTGGTGGTATTATGGAAACCTTTTAGAGTCTTGTATGGGTCATGTAATTACAAATTATACCTTTTGCTCAGTTTGATGCTTTTAATATTCTTCAAAAAACCTTGAAAGGCCAGGGAAAATGTTTCACAGGGGAAAACCAATATAGGAATTTTATTTTCTCTTTATCGGATCAATGCAATTTATTTTTATCTTTTAAAAACTAAGTTGCTCAAATTGCTGACCCCCCAAAAACTCAGTCCTGAAATGAAACAACAATTCCAAAACTGGCCTTTGCTCTAGTTTTTCTAAGGATAATCAGATTGTAAATATAGTTTCTAATCAGTTTGCACATCATTAGGAGTCACACATATTAAACCAGTTTGGACTTTCTGTGATTATCACTCAAACTTATTTACTAATTATTTTTCTAAATAGCAAGATAAATCTGCACTCAGTCTTCCCCGCCTCTGATAGTCCCATAAGAAATCATTTTACTATTAGCCTGGAAATGTTCCGAAAACAGAACAGTGTGGTGGCAGTCTGCAGCATGGCCTCAAGGGAGACATCAGATGTTGGTTCACATGTGACTTTTATGCTGTTGATCCCTCATCTGAAAGTAAAGATGCAACATGTCTCTGTAAAGGTGGTGCTGAACGGGAGTGTTCTATCTCTGTCAGCTCATCAGCCTCTGGGGAAGTGCAATCTAAAAGCCATCAGTGGACTCCTGGGCATTGTCTTTAATCTGGGTCTTTTTTTGGGGTCTTGAAATACGGAGGCAATAACCAATTTAAAGCAAGCAAATGCTAATCATGCAGCAGCCAGCTGTATGAACACTTCTCATCTAGGGATTTAAAAACACTTTGCAAAACATAAGTCATTAATCTTCACAGTGGCCCTCTGGAGTCAGAAACATCCATCACCACTCATCTTTGCCACTAGGAAATCTGGGATTTCAAAAGCACAGGGAAGGGCTACGCCCAGCGTCCCGGGTAGGTACTGCAATACAAACTGTGATCTGATCATCAAGCTCTGGAATTAATCTCATGAGCAGGAAACAGTGGGCCCGTGGGGAGATGTGGCTGACACGGGGGGGCATGTTTGGGTCTCTGGAAGTGCTGGTTCTATCTGGACCCCACCCAAATGTCATGTTTTATTTGAGGAAATGTTAACGGGAAAAGACCGAGCTGTTATATCTCATCTTTTCCTTTCACTGATTATTTCTCTCCCTAGAGATTCTTTTTTCTTATAATCACTCTCTTAATTTGATTTCTCATGTCTGAAGTCATAGATTCACAGCCTCTCAGAACACAAAGAAACCTCAGAAATTGACCGCTTTTAATCTTTCCATAAAATTTTGATGATCCTAGGCAGGGGTATAAAGTTATTGACAGTGAAAACCCAGGCATTAGGGAAGAATGCTGTTTCTGTTGCTTTATCTTTTCTCCTGAAATTTTCTGGCTCATGGCAGTTGCTTCATAAATGTTTCCTGAATGAATATATGAATGAGTAAAATCATGTTGGGGATAAGGCTTGGAAGAAAAGGAATTGTGGCAGTGATAATTGTTCCGATATTACTTAGGTAAGGCTCAGAGATTTACTAGATCATCTTTTCTTGTTGTTACAGTGGTGCCTGGGAACTTTAATCTATTTAAGGCCCTAACTTTATAGACCAAAATACTAAGGACACAGAGAGTTTAAGTGACATGCCTAAAGTCTCATAATCCTTAAAAAATATAGTTATAGAGTAAAATATGAGAAATCACTGTATTCTTTCCTGCTTTGTAGAACCTAAAAGTAATTGGTATAAGGTCTCCTGAAGTGACTTAAAGCCCTAGTCTGTCACTTAGTGTCTGTGACTGGCCAAGATCACTTAATTCTAATGAGTAGTTGTTTCTTCATCTGTAAAATGCTAATAATGATATTA
The DNA here is from genome assembly GCF_003676395.1 of Aethalodelphis obliquidens. Classification (NCBI taxonomy): domain Eukaryota; kingdom Metazoa; phylum Chordata; class Mammalia; order Artiodactyla; family Delphinidae; genus Aethalodelphis; species Aethalodelphis obliquidens. Next base: position 9,795,016 of record NW_020838003.1, on the reverse strand, counting down.
ATCTTACAGCACAGTAAGGATTAATAAGATAATGAATATGAGAGTGTTTAGTAGATGGTCGAGTATTATATATGAATAAATAGGTATTTTATAATTCTATTTGAATATAAGGTTCTTATTGGAGTTTTTTTCCTGAATTACTGAATTACGTATAGTAACTTATTCATAGTGACTCCTTAGACTTCCACACAAGTTTCGTTGTTATTAAGCAGAAGAGTCTATCACCTAGAGAGGAAATGTAAATATGTCTGGGTAATGTCAACCATTCCAAACAAAAAACGAATAGGTATTGCATCACTGACAGTGTTGAAATGAAAATATTAGAAAGTATGTTGCAAGAGGTTGGTTGGAGGCTTCTTGCATGTGAGGAGACAGGGGAGTGAGCATGGCAAGGGAGATAGAATGTGTGAGAGTGTTGTGAGCCATATGTTGTGACACGTGGGCCTTGAAGGCAAAACTTAGGGCCTCAAAGTTTTTTAAAAAAGGCTTCATCTTTATGCAGATATGTAAACATGTATGCACCCCTCTACCCACCACCAGCCCCATCTATACATCCTGTATCTATAGCTGTCTCTTGGTTGTCTACTCAATACATATTTTCTACCACCTCTTCCCATCTAGAAAAGCCCACCTCTCCTGAATGAAGCTAAGAATGCCAGATTCTCCTTTTCTTAATGTGTTTACAGCTAATGGTATAGGTATGACCCAGTTCTGGTCAATGAGATGTAAGAGAAGTCTGATGGGATGCAGTTGGGAAAGATTTCTCCCTGTTAGAGAGATTTGTGTGAGGTCATTTTTTTCCTCTTCTGGTGTTGTGCACTATGGTGTGAGGACATGATATTTGGAGTAGTTTTAGCCATCTTAATACTGTGAGACAACCAACCAGAAGATGAAAATCCAATGTGTTGAGAATATCAGAGCAAAAGGATGGAAAGAGTCTGTGAGCTGGATGGTCACTGAACTGCTGGACCAATTCTTGAACTGTATGTCTTCAGACTTATTACTTGAGAGGATTATGTGTGTCTTTGGAGTTCAAATCACTCTAAGTTGGGCATTCTGTTAACTGCAGTCATAAGTATACAGAAGTATTCTTAATTCACCTTTTCTTTTCTTTGTCCCAGGAAGAATTTAAGGCACCCACGATATAGTGTGATTAAAGAAATTTGAAATAGGTAAAAAATGATGCAACATAAAGCATAAAAAAAGGTAGGAAAGAAAGACGGGATGAGGACAGATGTTAACACACAAAAGGTGTGCCATGAAATCCTATATACTTTCTAGAAGAGTGCTAATATTCTGTGGTCAAAAAGACACTGTCAGAGCACAATATTCAGTAGCTTCTCTTAAAAGTTTGTTGAATGACTAAATAAGAGTACAGGCCCCCCTGGGAAGGGGCTCCCTCCTTCTCTCTCCCCTCTACTGAGTATGAAGATTTTAGCTTGGAGAGTAAGGGAAGTCAGTGACCAGGCGTTAAGACTGAGGCACAAAGGTGGTTTCCTGATGCTGTTGGCCACTCTGCCAGAAGGAGGAGAGGAACTCTTCCACAGAACTGTGGAAGCTGGGAAGATTAGATAACAAGTCCTTGGATCCTGATTCTGTGACTCTGTTAAAAAAATTACAAAACTTGGAAAGTGTTATCATTACGTAATTTGTAATGGCAACAACTGGAAAGACATTCCAACTTAAAAGGGTGAGGGGAGTGCTTCCCTGGTGGTGCAGTGGTTAAGAATCCGCCTGCCAACGAAGAGGACACGGGTTCAAGCCCTGGTCCTGGAAGATCCCACATGCCACGGAGCTACTAAGCCCATGCGCCACAACTACTGAGCCTGTGCTCTAGAGCCCGTGAGCCACAACTACTGAGCTCATGCACCACGGCTACTGGAGCCTGCGTGCCTAGAGCCTGTGCTCCACAACAGGAGAAGCCACTGCAATGAGAAGCCCGCGCACCACAACGAAGAGTAGCCCCCGCTCGCTGCAACTAGAGAAAGCCTGCACACAGCAACCAAGACCCAGTGCAGCCAAAAATAAATAAATAAAATAAAGTAAAAGGGTGGGGGAATGGTACAGTAAATTGTGGTTTATCCATTTAATGGAATTTATACAGCTAGTTTTTATTTATACACTTCTACCTATATTTATTTATTTATTTTTTGGGGGTCAGTTCTGGTGATTTGTTTATTCCTCATAAGCACTTGTTTCTACAGTACAATTCAGAGAATAAATAGAGGCACACGGCTCTAATTTCCAGCACAATCTGCTGTTGAGGAGACATTCAGTGTGAGGATAAGGGGCTGGGGGTGGGGGGGCATGTTTGGGTCACAGGGTAACTGGAGGCCTCTGTGATGAACTGTGCAGGGATCCAGTCGATCAAGATCTGTTTCCCTAGGCCTGATGGCCAAGGCTCATGGTGGAAGAGTTACAGTGAACCAAATGCTCTTTTAGTTCATTGCCATCCCAAGATGGTCCAATTCTACCTGAACCCCAAGGGGCTGAGGTGGGTCTGACCTACTGGTCCACTGGGAAGAGGCTGTGTCAGCCCAAGCCATCCTTAAGGATTCAGTTCACTCCATGACAGGGCCTGAGGGGACCCACAGATAACTGCCCTTGCCCTGGAGTAAGTTATAAATACAAGTTATAAGATGACTGTTTACATTGGTTTCTTTCTGACTAAAGGGATCCTTTCCCATGTGTAAGGAAGGAGAGAGGAGTACAAATTATCTGCTTGTAGAGTCAAGGAAGAGGGAAATAGCACTCACTGAACCCTTCACAGGGGCAATAAGCAGACACGAGGACCAGTCTGGTCAGACAAAGGGGAAGGCCTGGGGCCATGATGCCAACCAGAAGCAAATGCAGGGGTAACATACAGAACAGCTCTGGCCTTGGCTTTCTCAGGACCGCTGTACTGTCTGAGCCACTCCTATCATTTTCCTTATTTCTCCAGGGCAGCATAGAGCACTGGCCCTAATCTGGGGCTGGGATCATCTGCCCCGATTAGAGGCAGAAGGAAGAGACTCTGCATCACTTGGCAGAACGTGAAGTAGAAGGCAGCAGCCGGTCTGCACCGGTGACCCACGGTGTTAGGGACAGAGAGTACCAACGAGCGACAGAAGGGCAGGGCACTCCGGGTAACCACTGCTGCAGGGCCAGCGGCCCGAGCCCCAGACCTTCTGTGACGGAAGCCCTGCCTGGCAGGTGACGGGGCCCCTCCCGGGGCTTCTGCTCCGTGGTCATTCTCATCTCCTCTCACAGCGGGTTCTTCCGTTCATGACGAGCGGGTGGCGGGGCGTTGCTTTCAGCTGGGTGCAGCGCTGTGGCGGGCGGTGAGGCTCCGGGCTGACTTGGAGGTGCTCTGGGCCCGCCGAACGACCGCTGAGCACTTCTCGCGCTGCCCAAGCTTGATGTTCTCGAACAGACCTTCGCTGCGGGGTATTCCTTGAGAACCATCAGGGAAGTAATTACTATTACTGTTGATTATTAATTTTTGTATATCCTTCTAGTCTTTTATCTAGGGTTATATGTTTATGTATATATATTTTCTTTGCTAACAGTGGGATCATACTGTTGGTCAATTGCTTTAAAATAGCTTTAATATATTATGAACATATTGCATGTCATTAAGTACTCTTCTACCATGTTCTTTTGTTTTTATTTATTTATTTTTTAAAATTAAAGTATAGTTGATTTACAGTATTGTGTTAGTTTCAAGTGTACAGCAGTGATTCAGTTATTTTTTTCAGATTATATTCTATTATAGGTTATTACAAGATATTGAATATAATTCCCTGTGCTATACAGTAAATCCTTGTTGCTTACCTATTTTATGTATAGTAGTTTGTATCTGTTAATCCCGTACTCCTAATTTCTCCCTCCCTCTCTCTCTCTCACTACCATGTACTTTTAAATAGCTATGTACTACTCCACTGTATGGTTGTATCATAATTTATTGACTCAAAACTAAATTTAGGTTGTTTCCAAAATATTGCTGTCATTAGTGATATAGTGAATGAGATCTTAAGGTAAAATTTTGAACACAATTCCCAGAAGTATGATTGCTGAATTAAAACAATGGTAGATTTTAAGGCCTTTGATATGAATTACTAAATTGATTTCTAAAATGATTGTATTACCTTATGCAGTTGCCAGTGGGGTATGAGATTGCATTTTTCTAATATTGGGTGGTTTTCTTTATTTTTTAATTAAAAAAAAATTTTTTTTTATACAGCAGGTTCTTATTAGTCATCAATTTTATACACATCAGTGTATACATGTCAATCCCAATCTCCCAATTCATCACACCACCACCCGCACCCCTTCATGGCATATCCCCCTTGGTGTCCATACGTTTGTTCTCTACATCTGTGTCTCAATTTCTGCCCTGCAATCTGGTTCATCTGTACCATTTTTCTAGGTTCCACATATATGTGTTAATATACGATATTTGCTTTTCTCTTTCTGACTTACTTCACTCTGTATGACAGTCTAGATCCATCCACGTCTCCACAAATGACCCAATTTCGTTCCCTTTTTATGGCTGAGTAATATTCCATTGTATATATGTACATCTTCTTTATCCATTCGTCTGTCACTGGGCATTTAGGTTGGTTCCATGACCTGGCTATTGTAAATAGTGCTGCAATGAACATTGGGGGAGCATGTGTCTTTTTGAATTATGGTTTTCTCTGGGTATAGGCCCGGTAGTGGGATTGCTGGGTCATATGGTAGTTCTATTTTTAGTTTTTTAAGGAACCTCCATACTGTTCTCCATAGTGGCTGTATCAATTTGCATTACCACCAACAGTGCAAGAGGGTTCCCTTTTCTCCGCACCCTCTCCAGCATTTGTTGTTTGTAGATTTTCTGGTGATGCCCATTCTAACTGGTGTGAGGTGATACCTCATTGTAGTTTTGATTTCAATTTCTCTAATAATTAGTGATGTTGAGCAGCTTTTCATGTGCTTCTTGGCCATCTGTATGTCTTCTTTGGAGAAATGTCTGTTTAGGTCTTCTGCCCATTTTTGGATTGGGTTGTTTGTTTTTTTAATATTGAGCTGCATGAGCTGTTTATATACTTTGGAGATTAATCCTTTGTTCGTTGCTTCATTTGCAAATATTTTCTCCCATTCTGAGGGTTGTCTTTTGGTCTTGTTTATGGTTTCCTTTGCTGTGCAAAAACTTTGAAGTTTCATTAGGTCCCATTTGTTTATTTATTTATTTTATTTCTATTACTCTAGGAGGTGGGTCAAAAGAGAGCTTGCTGTGATTTATGTCAAAGAATGTTCTTCCTATGTTTTCCTCTAAGAGTTTTATAGTGTCCGGTCTTACATTTAGGTCTCGAATCCATTTTGAGTTTATTTTTGTGTATGGTGTTAGGGAGTGTTCTAATTTCATTCTTTTACATGTAGCTGTCCAGTTTTCCCAGCACCACTTACTGAAGAGACTGTCTTTTCTCCATTGTATATCCTTGCTTCCTTTGTCGTACATGAGTTGAACATAGGTGCATGGATTTATCTCTGGACTTTCTATCTTGTTCCATTGATCTATGTTTCTGTTTTGTGCCAGTACCATATTGTCTTGATTACTGTAGCTTTGTAGAATAGTCTGAAGTCAGGGAGTCTGATTCCTCTAGCTCCGTTTCTTTCCCTCAAGATTGCTTTGGCTATTTGGGGTCTTTTGTGTCTCCATACAAATTTTAAGATGATTTGTTCTAGTTCCATAAAAAATGCCATTGGTAATTTGATAGGGATTGCATTGAATCTGTAGATTGCTTTTGGTAGTATAGTCATTTTCACAATATTGATTCTTCCAATCCAAGAACATGGTATATCTCTCCATCTGTTGGTATAACATCTTTAATTTATGATTTCAATGTTCTTAAATTTACTGAGGCTTGATTTGTGACCCGAGATATGATCTATCTTGGAGAATGTTCCTTGCTCCCTTGAGAAGAAAGTGTAATCTGCTGTTTTTGGATGGAATGTCCTATAAATATCAACTAAATCTATCTGGTCTATTGTGTCATTTAAAGCTTGTTTCCTTATTTATTTTCATTTTGGATATCTGTCCATTGGTGTAAGTGAGGTGTTAAAGTCTCCCACTATTATTGTGTTACCGTCGATTTCCTCTTTTATAGCTGTTAGCAGTTGCCTTATGTATTTAGGTGCTCCTATGTTGGGTGCATATATATTTATAATTGCTATATCTTCTTCTTGGATTGAGCCCTTGATCATTATGTAGTGTCCTTTCTTGTTTCTTGTAGCATTCTTTATTTTAAAGTCTATTTTATCTGATATGAGTATTGCTACTCCAGCTTTCTTTTGATTTCCATTTGCATGGAATATCTTTATCCATCATCTCACTTTCAGTCTGTATGTGTCCCTAGGTCTGAAGTGGGTCTCTTGTAGACAGCATATATATGGGTCTTGTTTTTGTATCCATTCAGCAAGCCTGTGTCTTTGGTTGGAGCATTTAATCCATTCACATTTAAGGTAATTATTGAAAAGTATGTTCCTATTACCATTTTCTTAATTGTTTTGGGTTTGTTTTTGTAGGTCTTTTCTTCTCTTGTGTTTCCCAGTTAGAGAAGTTCCTTTAGCATTTGTTGTAGAGCTGGTTTGGCTGAATTCTCTTAGCTTTTGCTTGTCTGTAAAGCTTTTGATATTTCCATCGAATTTGAATGAGATCCTTGCTGGGTAGAGTAATCTTGGTTGTAGGTTCTTCCCTTTCATCACTTTAAGTATATCATGCCACTCCCTTCTGGCTTGTAGAGTTTCTGCTGAGAAATCAGCTTTTAACCTTATGGGAGTTCCCTTGTATGTTATTTGTCATTTTTCCCTTGCTGCTTTCAATAATTTTTCTTTGTCTTTAATTTTTGCCAATTTGATTACTATGTGTCTTGGTGTGTTTCTCCTTGGATTTATCCTGTATGGGACTCTCTGCACTTCCTGGACTTGGGTGGCTATTTCCTTTCCCATGTTAGGGAATTTTTTGACTATAATCTCTTCAAATATTTTCTTGGGTCCTTCCTCTCTCTCTTCTCCTTCTGGGACCCCTATAATGCGAATGTCATTGCGTTTATTGTTGTCCCAGATGTCTCTTAATCTGTCATCATTTCTTTTCATTCTTTTTTCTTTATTCTGTTCCGCAGCAGTGAGTCACACCATTCTGTCTTCCAGGTCACTTATCCATGCTTCTGCCTCAGTTATTCTGGTATTGATTCCTTATAGTGTAGTTTTCATTTCAGTTATTGTATTGTTCATCTCTGTTTGTTTGTTCTTTAATTCTTCTAAGTCTTTGTGAAACATTTCTTGCATCTTCTCAATCTTTGCCTCCATTCTTTTTCCGAGGTCCTGTATCATCCTCACTCTTATTATTCTGAATTCTTTTTCTGGAAGGTTGCCTATCTCCACTTCATTTAGTTGTTTTTCTGGGGTTTTATCTTGTTCCTTTATCTGGTATATAGCCCTCTGCCTTTTCATCTTGTCTGTCTTCCTGTGAATGTGGTTTTTGTTTCACAGGCTACAGGATTGTAGTTCTTCTTGCTTCTGCTGTCTGCCCTCTGGTGAATGAGGCTATCTAAGAGGCTTGAGCAAGTTTCCTGATAGGAGGGACTGGTGGTGGGTAGAGCTGGGTGTTGCTCTGGTGGGCAGAGCTCAGTAAACTTTAATCTGCTTTTCTGCTGATGGGTGGGGCTGGCTTCCCTACCTGTTGGTTTGTTTGGCCTGAGGCGACCCAACCCTGGAGCATACCTGGCTCTTTGGTGGGGCTAATGGCAGACCCTGGGAAGGGTCACCCCAAGGAGTACTTCCCAGATCTTCTGCTGCCAGTGTCCTTGTCCCCATGGTGAGCCACAGCCCATGCCCCCCCGCCCCCGTCTCTGCAGGATACTCTCCAACACTAACAGGTAGGTCTGGTTCAGTCTCCTATGGGTCACTGTTCCTTCCCTGGGTCCTGATGCGCACAGTACTTTGTGTGTGCCCTCCAAGAGTGGAGTCTCTGTTTCATTCAGTCCTGTCAGAGTCCTGCAATCAAATCCCACTAGCCTTCAAAGTCTGATTCTCTAGAAATTCCTCCTCCTGTTGCTGGACCCCCAGGTTGGGAAGCCTGACGTGGGGTTCAGAACCTTCACTCCAAGTGGGTGGACTTCTGTGGTATAAGTGTTCTCCAGTTTGTGAGTCACCCACCCAGCAGTTATGGGATTTGATTTTATTGTGATTGCGCCCCTCCTACCATCTCAGTGTGGCTTCTCCTTTGTCTTTGGATGTGGGGTATCTTTTTTGGTGAGTTCCAGTGTCTTCCTGTTGATGAATGTTGTTGGGTTGTTTTCTTAATAGAATTTTGAAAATTTGATAAGCAAAATCATGCTTTCTTTCTTAACTCATATTTCTTTAATTACCAATGGATGAATGTATTTTCATGTTTATTATCTCTATGTGTGCATATGTATATGCGTATGTAGACACACAGATACACATATAATGTGCAGGTGTGTGTGTATAAGTGTGTAAATTGCCTATTATGTCCTTTGCCCAAATTTTTCTTGGCATGTTGAAAGTTTTCTCTATTGCGTAATGCAAATATCTTTTCTAGTTTGTCTTTTGCGTTTTACCTTTGTTCATAGAGTGTTTTGATGTATTCAATCAAATTTAATAATTGTTTCTTTTGTGGTTTTTGTTATGCATGGGAAGGCCTTCCCCAGCCCCAGGGAAGAGGAACTTTGATTGGAGATGGGTCTTCTGTGGCGGGAAGGCAAAAGGGAGTAGACAGAAAGGCTGATTAAGCCTGTGCTTAACTCCACAATCCTGACAAAGGCTCTGGAAGTGCGTCTTCTACCTCCTTAATTTTACAGATGAAGAAGCAGAGGTCCCGAGAGAATAAGAAATAAGATTGAAGTAGCAGATTACAAAGTTTCCTAATAAGAGCTTATCCATAAAGGGATATATTACATTTTTATAAGAAATAATTAATTGAGTGTGGGTGAAAAGCAAAAAAATAAGATGCCTTTTGTGTTCTTTCCTATATTCTCATGTTGGTCACAACACTATAATAAAGAATTTAGAATGCCCCTGAAAGCTGATTACATCTTCACATGTAGAATGGATGGTTCTAATTTCTTTTTATCGATTGTGTAGTGTTTAATAAAAGCTGTATGGATGTCATGGTGCTTACCCAAAGCAAACTCACTGCAGCAATCATCATCCATCTATAATTGTTAATAGTTCTACAAATTAAACTGGAGTGACTTGAAACTGAAGAGGAAGAACAGGCTGTATAGTATTCAATATATGGCAGTTTGTCTTGTTGGCTCAAGGATTAGAAGCAAACAACAAATGATGGAATATTCCAGAAGCATGCCTTGCATCTATGAGGTGAAATATTAACTAATCTATGAGGCTGCCAGATTTAACAAATAAAATATAGCACACCCACTTAAGTTTGAGTGTCAGATAAACAATGAATAATTTTAGGGTATGTCCCACATAATGCATAGGGCATACTTCACTGAAAAATTATTCACTGTTTATCTGAAATTCAAATTTAATGAGGCATCCTGCATTTTATCTGGCAACGCTGGCAAGCGGGACCTTTTGTTACACATACTGAAATACTAAACCCCTTGCATGCATTGTACGGGGCTGGTTCTTTATCATTCCTATTACACTAGCCAAATGAAAAAGCTACTTTCATGGAAAAGTCCACCAAGAATCTCACATCGATGTGAAAATTAGCAATGAGAAGCAGAGACATTGTATTAATTCCAAAGGGCTGCCGTGACAAAATACCACAGACTGGTGGCTCAAAATAACAGAAATTTGTTGTCCCACAGTTCTGGAGACTGGCAGTCTGAAATCAGCAGGGCCATGTTCCCTCTGAAATCAGTAGGGGACCCCTTCCTGCCTCTTCCTCGCTTCTGGAGGTTTGCCAGTAATCCTTGGCGTTCCTTGGTTTGCAGCTGCAGCACTTGATCTCTGCCTCTGTTGTCACATGGCATTCCCCTGTGTGTCTCTGTCTTCACATGGCATTTTCCTTTTATAAGGACACCAGTCATATTGGGTTAAGACCCACCCTAATGACCTCATCTTAATCTGATTACATCTGTAAAGACCCTGTTTCCAAATAGTCACATTCACATGTACTGGGGGTTAGGACTTAAACATATCTTTTTGGGGGACACGATTCAACCTGCAACAAATGTGATCACTGAATATCTTTGATGATATATAAAAAATTGGAAAGTAACTTTAACTGTACTCATTTTATTATTTGCTAATTCTAAATACAGATACTGATTGGGCAATCAGCTCCTATTCAGTTTTTCTCCATTGGAAAGATTTTCATTTTTAAAAGAACAAACAGAAATTTTTATGTGGGATCCTTGAATTTAGCCTTATACCTTTGGCCTGCAACCCAAACTTGATGTTAGAAGGAGGAAGCTCTGGGGACTGCAGAAGTATATATTGCCCTGAACATAAGGTGAAATGTTTTTTTAAAGGAAAATAAGAGTTATTGCCGTGGACTTTCAGGTGTGATAGTCAAGTGAAGACTCCTTCTGCAGTCCCAGAGGGACCCCTTGTATCCCCATAACTTTTAGTACAATTGTCCCGGAAAAGGAGGGGGAGATGTTATAAAGCCTTCAGAAACTTTTACTTTCAAAACTTGTAGAGCGTTTTTATCTTAAAGTGCTTTGGAGGAGTCTTCAGACAACGACAAAGTCAGAGCAACTTCTTAGTGACAGCCAGGTTGTAAAGGAGAGGCTGGACCAGCAGCAGAGGTGGCCAAGTAACACTTGGGTTTAAGTTATGATATTAACAACACAGGGGATAGTTAATCAAAGGCTAGACCAGTTCAATTTTCTAATTCAGAATAAGTCAAGGAAAGAAAGGCATTTGAATATGTTTATTTTTGGAAAGATGATATGACAGCATTAAAGAAATATTTGAAAAAAATTACCCTAATCTCAGAAAACTTACACAAATATGTTAGTTTCTGTGACTTTCCACTCCTTTTGTAGTACAGTGACATACCATTTTAAGGTTAGTGTTTCCCTATGAAAAGTAAAGCATATTTTTTGTAAATGAAAATATTTCCTTCTTTGAAACTAAAGACCACCCAACTTTAAAAGACATCTCCTGCTGGGGCCTGTTATGGAAAAGATTACAATAAAAAATGTTAATAAATTGTTTGACACGATAAATAAGGTTGGTTTGTCATGTCAGGGTCTTTGGTTGTCTTTGGGGAGGGTTGCATACTGAGTGTCTTAAGTGCAAACTTGTGATTCAGATTTACAGATGTTTCACCCCACAAACTTAAGTCTAGATATAAGGAATTATTGTATTTCGCATGAGTTTTAGTGCTAATTTGGAGTAGGAGGAATTGCTTTTTGAAATGGATTAATCTCTGGTATGTTAATTTTTCACAGTGTATTTTTAGGCAACCTCTATTAGTCGCTAGCATTGTTTCTCTGACAGCTTTCACTTTGTAATTAGAGTAATGTATTTTCTTGGCAAATCCTGATCCAGTATTCGATGCTAGGGTATTTCCAAGATAGGAAGGGCCTTGATAAAGTGGTGGTGGAGTGATAGGGGAGCCTGTCTGCATCTCTTTTTGGCCACATTTTAAAGTTGAACCATTGGTTGTATCAACCCTCTTCATCAGTCACTTCCTTTGCTTCACCTTTTCTGGTGTCCCAAAGCTGGTGCCACTGAAGCTGCTTATATATCCACCCCATCCTGGCCCAGGTTCAGAGCCAGTCCTCACTGAGACAGGACATGCACCGTGTCAGGTCCCTTACTCTCTGCTTAGCAATAGTCATTTTCCTAAACCTGAGATGTGAGTACTCTTGGAGGCCCCTGCCCACTCTCTGGTTCTCTTTTGTTGCCAGGCCGGGTTTCATGCTTCAGTGACTACTGGGCTCCAACACTCTCTTCTTCTCCATCCTGGGTGTGCAGTGACCTGCTCTGCTTGTCAGCTTTGGTGCCTGTTAATTTGTCTTGTTCTTGCCAAGCCTTCTCGCCAGAGCCAGGATAGGTAACATAAGCTCTGCTTTGCCCTGGAGAAATGCTATCATGTCATTCTGGAATTTTTCTTGACTCTGGATTTACAGCTTCTATTCTCCACTCATGTGCTGAGTAGCCTCCCACAATCTTCTCTTGCACTTCCTTGGTGGAACTTTGTTTCAGCCACTGATATTCATTCCATTGTGCCCAGCCCATGTTCCTTTGCTAACTGGGTCTGTTTCAGGCAACTGTCCTAACCTGGTTCTGAGGCATATCTGCAGTATCCTTAACCCCCTTCCTTCCTGCTGGGAAACTCCATCTGTCTGATACTGAGTTCTGAGACATAACAAGATGGGCCCATTGTTTCTGAACCATTTGTGGGTTTTTGTCTTGACGTACTGAGTCTCCCAAAGTTCCTTCCATTTCTGCATTACCTTTTCAGAACTGTGGTAGAGAGAGCTTATAGCACATGCAAAAAGCATTTGTTAATTGAGTGCATGAATGATTGAATGAATGAATGAACAACCCACTGAGGGTTGTTCAGCTAAAAAATCCAAGGCTCAGGTAGGATTTTAGCCAGAGGTCACTCACAGTAGATAGAAGAGCTGGGATTCCAAACTACTTATGCTTGGCTTCAATGCCCATAAGAAAACACGAAAAGTGACAGCTAATTGATGTAGTAGAAGCAATACACATAATTTTCTCCCTTGCTAGGGAGTGTTTTGACAGCTAAAGAGGAAACATTGATAGGTTTTAACCTTTTTACGTGATTTCTAGTTTTATTGATTACGTCTTTACGTGTTGACTGTGAACTATTATACTGCTGCAGTGTCGGTGATTATGCTGGAGAAATGGCAATTGCTTCGTGTGTGAGTGACCCAGGCAGTGTGTGATGCTCCTCGATGGCAGTGAAATTAGACAGCTCTCTTGAGAAGCCCCTGGGAGGAGAAAAGCACCCAATGGGGTTTGAGACTTGATTAGTCCTATGGTTATGCTGTAACATGAGGCAAATATGTACCCCAAACAATGTGCCTGATATTTTCTCGTCATATCTCAGGGCTGTTTTTACTTATCGTGGGAACAAGGACGTTTTTTCTTATCATGGGAAAGTCTTAGGAAGGTGTTTGGAGGCTCTTATATATGCTCCGGTGCTTGAGATAGTCTATGCAGAGGCTCTTAATCTGTTCTCCGTGTGTGTGTGTGTGTGTGTGTGTGTGTGTGTGTGTGTTTGTGTGTGTGTTTGTGTGCGTATGTGTGATTTTGTTTTGTTTTTGTAACGTGGATCCTTTTGGCATTTAGAAGAATGTCTTTGAATGCATAAAATGAAATATATAGGATTACATATATATGTAACAATTTTTATTGAAATCTAGTAACCACAAGGTAGTAGCTCTAGTAACTGCTGTAATTTTGAAGTAGTGATGTGTACAAATAATATGGCAAAAAGTCAGCAACAATGTGATATGCTAGGAAAATATCTGGGATTTCTGTTGGTGGCAAATTCCTAGATGTTTCTAATTACTATGGTTTGTCCTTTATATTATAATAGAAGGAAACCCAAGTTAGAGGTTTGTGGGGGAAAAAACGTAATTATTTCCAACCCAAGTTCACAATGCCTTGGTGAAGAACCCCTTCTCTTTGGGTAGGGGGACAAACTGGCTGTAAGGTACTACAAACCCAGTCACCCAGGCCTCCTCATAGGTGGCAGAGAGATCCATAAGGCAATTACTGTGTGACAATTGAGCCCAGATTCATCACTTCACCTCTTCATGAATCTCTTTCTTCTGTGTCACTGAATGAGATATGCTGGCTCCATCTTTACCCAAAGGTTAAATGTAGTGATCTATGTCAAATAAAATATGTCACATGCTTTCAGGTCCTTAGAAGCAAAGTCAATATTTAGTAGGTGTAATTTCATCTAGACAAATGTAGGGAAAATTAAATGGGAGAGATTAGTTTTCATTATTCATGATTCTATCTTTACCCAGTTTTTCTTCTTTGATGCCCTTCTTTTTTAGCAGCATCTCAAAATTCAAAAGGTTTATTATTCATCTATTAATTCTATTACATTTATTTATTCAGTTTTATTGTTTTAAAATATATCAAAATAAGTAGAGAAATTTATACCTATCTTTTTTTTTTACATCTTTATTGGAGTATAATTGCTTTACAACAGTGTGTTAGTTTCTGCTTTATAACAAAGTGAATCAGTTATACATATACATATGTCCCCATATCTCTTCCCTCTTACGTCTCCCTCCCACCCTCCCTATCCCACCCCTCCAGGCGGTCACAAAGCACCGAGCTGATCTCCCTGTGCTATGCGTGATGCCCTTCTTAATAAATATTGCCTTGTGATGATCATTTCCAAGATCATTTTTCCAGGATCATAATGAAAACAAACTGGTTAGTCTCGTTTCCTCCTTTAGTAAAATGTGGTTTGTTATCATATTATTATTAATGATTAAAAAATTTCTTCGTTAGTTGAAAGATACTGAAAAAAACCCCCCCAAAAAGCCAAAATAAGGAAAAATCACCTTCAATTCCTCAACTATTTTGGGGAGCTACATAAAAAAAGAAAGGAAAGTTATTGTATTCTCTGAACCCCTACTCCACAAGATAAACACAGTTAATAGTGTGGGTTTAAAAAAATTTTTTTTCAGCTTTTCTAGCCTGGTATCTGTGTGTGTGCATACTTGTTTTTCTGTGTACGTGTTCATGTGTGTGTGCATATGTGTTTGCGTGTGTGTGTGTATGTATTTTACTTATCATTGTAATAATCTGTGGTAACTCTAATTCTTTCTATCTGGGATGCTTTTCTATACCCTTTCTTTGGGAAGATCAGTGTTTTTAGAGATGGCACTTCTTCTATTCCATGTGATCCTTGGGGTTGGTCACAGAGCACTGCTCACCCCTGATACAGGGGTGAAAATTGAGACCTGAGCCTCGCTGGCTGTAGGGATTGATTAGTCAGGAACAGGCATTTGTAGGATATTATCTAGGTTGATTCACTCGACAACTTTTCAACACTGCTTCTGTTGCTCTCCTTTGCTATTGAGTTTGGAATGCTAAAATTTCCCAGATACCTTTGCAGTGGCTGTGAGCGCATGACACCATTCAGCCAGTAAAAAGGAAACAAGAAGCCTGCATATGGTTTGGGGGAAGCCTTTGTTTCCCTGTTGCAGATGCTCCTTCTTTCTTCTCAGCCTGTCCCCAGAGATGTGTTAGCTTGAGCAACAGTTGCCACCTTGGGACCACAAGGAAGGTGGAGAGAACTGCATGGCTGTGAACGGAGGCCAGCAGCTGCCTACTCTGGGGACTTATCGTGGTATGGGGGAAAACCCCCAAACTCTTAATTGGGTTTTCTCTCACTTGCCTCTAAATGCAAACCTTGACTAATTCAACCTGTGTCTCAAGCTCGAGCTATCAGTTCCCCCTCAGACTTTTCTTTGGGAGGTGAAGGGGATGACAGCCTCTTTCTCTGGGGCTGCTCGGTTGGATGGATGGGAGTCTGGACTTCCAAGGGGCTGCTTCAGCTACCCTGGGGAAAAGGTTTATTTGAAGAACAAAACTAAGGAGTGGACAGCCCAGGAGAGTAAGACAGGCCTGATGCATCCTTTGAGTTCCTGGTTGCAGCCTTGTCTAAAGCCAGGAGCTCCAGATTTAAAACATTTCCTTCTTTGCCCTGCGTGATTTTTAGCTATGTTCCTCTCACTTAGGATCAACAGACTTCTGACTAATTGGGTCTATAAGTGCCTCATTCTCCTACACTCACATATAGGCCTCCATTCCAGAGTTGCCCAGGGTTAGTTTAATATGCGTTTTCCAAGATACTTATATTTGTGAGATACACACATACAATGCATATATACACATAGGTAGTTTATATTTAAACATAAGTGGCATTGTACTTCATGTATTTTTATGCATCTTAACAACACATTTTGAATATCTCTCTATTTTAGCACGTATAGATCTACCTAATTCTTTTTAACAGATGCTTAATATTTCATGGAATGGTTTTACCCAAAATTTGTTTAATCATTTCTCTTGATGGACATTGAGATTATTTTCCTGTTTCTCTGACTACAGACAATACTGCAGTGAACTTTCTTGCAAGAAATCCTTTCACAAAAGTGCAAGTATTTTCTAGGATGCATTTTTACAGGTGCCTCAAAGGATTTTTTTTACAGGATGTCAAAGGGTTTGTAGGTTTTGATATTTTAATGGATTCTGGGCAATTTATTTGCACAAAAATTATATTAGTTTTTACTCCCACTTATCTCCGTATACAATAGTTGATTTAAAAAATGTCAAACCAATAGTCAAAAAATCATCACATTGTTTTGGTTACGTTTTCCTGGCTCCTGATGAAGTTGAGCTTATTTTAAAATACTTACTGACCATTTATAGTTATTTTGTGACCTGCTTTTTCACATTCTTTGCACATTTTTTTCTATGAGTTTGTTTGCCTCTCTCTTTATTAATTTGTAGGAGTTCTTTGTGTATTAAGGAATATTTTAATGGCTATGAGCATTGCAAATAATTTCTTCTAGGTATTTTTTGGGGGGTGTATTTTATTTTCATTTCATACTTTGGAAAAATTAGGCCTAATGTGGGTTTTCATAGCTTTATAGTTTTGATCAATTTATTACACTAGCACCAGTGCAGATGCTCCACTTGTGTATTTTGTATCAATAAGCATTAATTGATTATTTATTATGTTCAAGAGTAGTTTCTGATTAGCATTAAATTTTAAGTTTATTGTTATTATGGTAAAATATACATAACATAAAATTTACCATTTTAACCATTTTTAAGTGTACAGTTCAGTGGCATTAAGTAGATTTACATTGCTGTGCACAGATCATTACCATCCATCTCCAGGACTTTTTCATCATCTCAAACTGATATTCTGTATCTATTAACAATGACTCCCCATGTCCCTCTTCCCCCAGCCCCTGGGAACCTCCATTCTATTTCTGTCTCTATGATTTTGACTATTCTGGGTACCTCATGTAAGTGGGATCATACAATATATTTTTTGTGTGTGTGACTGGCTCATTTTACTTAACATTATGTCTTTAAGGTTCATTTGTGTTGTAGCATATGTCATAATTTCCTTCCTTTTCAAGGCTGAATAATATTCTATAGTTTTACCACAAAAACAAAAAGGTAACTATGTGAGTGATGGATGTGTTAATTAACTTGATTGCAGTAGTCATTTCACAATGTATATACATATATCAAATAATCATATTGTACACTTTATTTTTAAAATTTATTTATTTATTTATTTGCTGCATTGGGCCTTTGTTGCTGCATGCCAGCTTTCTCAAGTTGCGACGAGTGGGGCTACTCTTTGTCGAGGTGCACGGGCTTCTCTTTGTGGTGGCTTCTCTTGCTGCGGAGCACGGGCTCTAGGTGCGCGGGCTCCAGTAGTTGTGGCTTGCGGGCTCTAGAGTGCAGGGTCGTGGCGCACGGGCTTAGTTGCTCTGAGGCATGTGGGATCTTCCCGGACCAGGGCTCGAACCCGTGTCCCCTGCGTTGGCATGCAGATTCTTAACCAGTGCGCCACCAGGCAAGTCCCTGTACACTTTAAATATATACAGTTTTATTTGTCAATTATACCTCAATAAACCTGGAAGAAAAGAAAGCATTGCCTAAAGATACATGCATAAAGAATATTTCATTGTATGTATAAACTGTATTTTGTTTATCCATTCATCTCTTGTTGGACAGTTGAGTTGCTTTTCCCTTTTGGCTACTGTGAGTAATGCTGCTGTGAACATTTGTTTGAGTCCCTGCCTCCAGTTCTTTTGGGTATATACCTAGAAGTAGAATTGCTGGATCATATATGGCAGTTTTAGTTTTAACTTTTTAAGGAACCACCATACTGTTCCACAGCAGCTACACCATTTTACATTCCTACCAGCAAAGCACAAGAGTCCTAATTTCTCCACATCCTCATTAACACTTGTTGTTATTATTATTAATAATAGCCATCCTAATGGGTGTGAAGTATCTTTTTTTTTTTACATCATTATTTGAGTATAATTGCTTTACAATGGTGTGTTAGTTTCTGCTTTATAACAAAGTGAATCAGTTATACATATACATATGTTCCCATATCTCTTCCCTCTTGTGTCTCCTTCCCTCCCACCCTCCCTATCCCACCCCTCTAGGTGGTCACAAAGCACCGAGCTGATCTCCCTGTGCTATGTGGCTGCTTCCCACTAGCTATCTATTTTACGTTTGGTAGTGTATATATGTCCATGCCTCTCTCTCGCTTTGACACAGCTTACCCTTCCCCCTCCCCATATCCTCAAGTCCATTCTCTAGTAGGTCTGTGTCTTTATTCCTGTCTTACCCCTAGGTTCTTCATGACATTTTTTTTCTTAAATTCCAAATATATGTGTTAGCATACGGTATTTGTCTTTCTCTTTCTCACTTATTTCACTGTGTATGACAGACTCTAGGTCTATCCACCTCATTACAAATAGCTCAATTTCGTTTCTTTTTATGGCTGAGTAATATTCCATTGAAGATATTCCACATCTTCTTTATCCATTCATCTGATGATGGACAGTTAGGTTGTTTCCATCTCCGGGCTATTGTAAATAGAGCTGCAATGAACATTTTGGCACATGACTCTTTTTGAATTATGGTTTTCTCAGGGTATATGCCCAGTACTGGGATTGCTGGGTCATATGGTAGTTCTATTTGTAGTTTTTAAAGGAAACTCCATACTGTTCTCCACAGTGGCTGTATCAATTTACATTCCCACCAACAGTGCAAGAGTGTTCCCTTTTCTCCACACCCTCTCCAGCATTTATTGTTTCTAGATTTTTTGATGATGGCCATTCTGACTGGTGTGAGATGATATCTCATTGTAGTTTTGATTTGCATTTCTCTAATGATTAAAGAAGTTGAGCATTCTTTCACGTGTTTGTTGGCAGTCTGTATATCTTCTTTGGAGAAATGTCTATTTAGGTCTTCTGCCCATTTTTGGATTGGGTTGTTTCTTTTTTTGTTATTGAGATGCATGAGCTGCTTATAAATTTTGGAGATTAATCCTTTGTCAGTTGCTTCATTTGCAAATATTTTCTCCCATTCTGAGGGTTGTCTTTTGGTCTTGTTTATGGTTTCCTTTGCTGTGCAAGAGCTTTGAAGTTTCATTAGGTCCCATTTGTTTATTTTTGTTTTTATTTCCATTTCTCTAGGAGGTGGGTCAAAAAGGATCTTGCTGTGATTTATGTCATAGAGTGTTCTGCCTATGTTTTCCTCTAAGACTTTGATAGTTTCTGGCTTTACATTTAGGTCTTTAATCCATTTTGAGCTTATTTTTGTGTATGGTGTTAGGGAGTGGTCTAATCTCATACTTTTACATGTACCTGTCCAGTTTTCCCAGCACCACTTATTGAAGAGGTTGTCCTTTCTCCACTGTACATTCCTGCCTCCTTTATCAAAGATAAGGTGACCATGTGTGCGTGAGTTTATCTCGGGACTTTCTATCCTGTTCCATTGATCTATCTTTCTGTTTTTGTGCCAGTACCATACTGTCTTGATTACTGTAGCTTTGTAGTATAGTCTGAAGTCAGGAAGCCTGATTCCTCTAGCTCCGTCTTTCGTTCTCAAGATTGCTTTGGCTATTCGGGGTCTTTTGTGTTTCCATACAAATTGTGAAATATTTTGTTCTAGTTCTGTGAAAGATACCAGTGGTAATTTGATAGGGATTGCATTGAATCTGTAGATAGCTTTGGGTAGTAGAGTCATTTTCACAATGTTGATTCTTCCAATCCAAGAACATGGTATATCTCTCCATCTATTTGTATCATCTTTAATTTCTTTCATCAGTGTCTTACAATTTTCTGCATACAGGTCTTTTGTCTCCTTAGGTAGGTTTACTCCTAGATATTTTATTCTTTTTGTTGCAATGGTAAATGGGAGTGTTTTCTTGATTTCACTTTCAGATTTTTCATCATTGGTGTATAGGAATGCCAGAGATTTCTGTGCATTAATTTTGTATCCTGCTATTTTACAAAATTCATTGATTAGCTCTAGTAGTTTTCTGGTAGCATCTTTAGGATTCTCTATGTATAGTATCATGTCATTTGCAACAGTGACAACTTTACTTCTTCTTTTCTGATTTGGATTCCTTTTATTTCCTTTTCTTCTCTGATTGCTGTGGCTAAAACTTCCAAAACTATGTTGAATAAGAGTGGTGAGAGTGAGCAACCTTGTCTTGTTCCTGATCTTAGAGGAAATGCTTTCCGTTTTTCACCACTGAGGACAATGTTGGCTGTGGGTTTGTCATATATGGCCTTTATTATGTTGAGGAAAGTTCCCTCTATGCCTACTTTCTGCAGGTCTTTATCATAAATGGGTGTTGAATTTTGTCAAAAGCTTTCTCTGCATCTATTGAGATGATCATATGGTTTTTCTCCTTTAATTTGTTAATATGGTTTATCACGTTGACTGTTTTGCATATATTGAAGAATCCTTGCATTCCTGGAATAAACCCCACTTGATCATGGTGTATGATCCTTTTAATGTGCTGTTGGATTCTGTTTGCTAGTATTTTGTTGAGGATTTTTGCATCTATGTTCATCAGTGATATTGGCCTGTAGTTTTCTTTCCTTGTGACATCCTTGTCTGCTTTTGGTATCAAGATGATGGTGGGCTCGTAGAAGGAGTTTGGGAGTGTTCCTCCCTCTGCTATATTTTGGAAGAGTTTGAGAAGGATAGGTGTTAGCTCTTCTCTAAATGTTTCATAGAATTCGCCTGTGAAACTATCTGATCCTGGGCTTTTGTTTGTTGGAAGATTTTTAATCACAGTTTCAATTTCACTGCTTGTGATTGGTCTGTTCATACTTTATATTTCTTCCTGATTCGGTCATGGCAGGTTGTGCATTTCTAAGAATTTGTCCATTTCTTCCAGGTTGTCCATTTTATTGGCATAGAGTTGCTTGTAGTAATCTCTCATGATCTTTTGTATTTCTGCAGTGTCAGTTGTTACTTCTCCTTTTTCATTTCGAATTCTATTGATTTGAGTCTTCTCCCTTTTTTTCTTGATGAGTCTGGCTAATGGTTTATCAATTTTGTTTATCTTCTCAAAGAACCAGCTTTTAGTTTTATTGATCTTTGCTATTGTTTTCTTCATTTCTTTTTCATTTATTTCTGGTCTGATTTTTATGATTTCTTTCCTTCTGCTAACTTCGGGGTTTTTTTGTTCCTCTTTCTCTTATTGCTTTAGATGCAAGGTTAGGTTGTTTATTCGAGATGTTTCCTGTTTCTTAAGGTAGGATTGTATTGCTATAAACTTCCCTCTTAGAACTGCTTTTGCTGCATCCCATAGATTTTGGGTCATCGTGTCTCCATTGTTATTTATTTTTAAGTATTTTTAAATTTCCTCTTTGATTTCTTCAGTGATCACTTCGTTATTAAGTAGTGTAGTGTTTAGCCTCCATGTGGTTGTACTTTTTACAGATCTTTTCCTGTAATTTTTATCTAGTCTCATAGCGTTGTGGTCGGAAAAGATACTTGATACAATTTCAATTTTCTTAAATTTACCAGGGCTTGATTTGTGACCCAAGATATGATCTATCCTGGAGAATGTTCCATGAGCACTTGAGAAAAATGTGTATTCTGTTGTTTTTGGATGGAGTGTCCTATAAATATCAATTAAGTCCATCTTGTTTAATGTATCATTTAAAGCTGTGTTTCCTTATTTATTTTCATTTGGATGATCTGTCCATTGGTGAAAGTGAGGTGTTAAAGTCCCCTACTATGAATGTGTTACTGTCGATTTCCCCTTTTATGGCTGTTAGTATTTGCCTTATGTATTGAGGTGCTCCTATGTTGGGTGCATAAATATTTACAATTGTTATATCTTCTTCTTGGATCGATCCCTTGATCATTATGTAGTGTCCTTCTTTGTCTCTTCTGATAGTCTTTATTTTAAAGTCTATTTTGTCTGACATGAGAATTGCTACTCCAGCTTTCTTTTGGTTTCCATTTGCATGAAATATCTTTTTCCGTCCCCTTACTTTCAGTCTGTATGTGTCTCTAGGTCTGAAGTGGGTCTCTTGTAGACAGCAGATATATGGGTCTTGTTTTTGTATCCATTCAGCCAATCTGTGTCTTTTGGTGGGAGCCTTTAGTCCATTTACATTTAAGGTAATTATTGATATGTATGTTCCTATTCCCATTTTCTTAATTGTTTTGGGTTCGTTATTGTAGGTGTTTTCCTTCTCTTGTGCTTCTTGCCTAGAGATGTTCCTTTAGCAGTTGTTGTAAAGCTGGTTTGGTGGTGCTGAAATCTCTCAGCTTTTGCTTGTCTGTAAAGGTTTTAATTTCGCCATCAAATCTGAATGAGATCCTTGCTGGGTAGAGTAATCTTGGTTGTAGGTTTTTCTCCTTCAACACTTTAAATATGTCCTGCCAGTCCCTTCTGGCTTGCAGAGTTTCTGCTGAAAGATCAGCTGTTAACCTTATGGGGATTCCCTTGTGTGTTATTTGTTGTTTTTCCCTTGCTGCTTTTAATATGTTTTCTTTGTATTTAATTTTTGACAGTTTGATTAATACGTGTCTTGGCATATTTCTCCTTGGATTTATCCTGTATGGGACTCTCTGTGCTTCCTGGACTTGACTAACTATTTCCTTTCCCATATTAGGGAAGTTTTCAACTATAATCTCTTCAAATATCTTCTCAGTCCCTTTCTTTTTCTCTTCTTCTTCTGGGACCCCTATACTTCGAATGCTCGTGCATTTAATGTTGTCCCAGAGGTCTCTGAGACTGTCCTCAGTTCTTTTCATTCTTTTTTCTTTATACTGCTCTGCAGTACTTATTTCCACTATTTTATCTTCCAGGTCACTTATCTGTTCTTCTGCCTCAGTTATTCTGCTATTGATCCCATCTAGAGTATTTTTAATTTCATTTATTGTGTTGTTCATCATTGTTTGTTTCATCTTTAGTTCTTCTAGGTCCTTGTTAAATGTTTCTTGCATTTTGTCCATTCTATTTCCAAGATTTTGGATCATCTTTACTATCATTATTCTGAATTTTTTTCAGGTAGACTGCCTATTTCCTCTTCATTTGTTAGCTCTGGTGGGTTTTTATCTTGCTCCTTCATCTGTTGAGTGTTTTTCTGTCTTCTCATTTTGCTTATCTTTTGTGTTTGGGGTCTCCTTTTTGCAGGCTGCAGGCTCGTAGTTCCCGTTGTTTTTGGTGTCTGTCCCCAGTGGCTAAGGCTGGTTCAGTGGGTTGTGTAGGCTTCCTGGTGGAAGGAACTAGTGCCTGTGTTCTGGTGGATGAGGCTGGATCTTGTCTTTCTGGTGGGCAGGTCCACGTCTGGTGGTGTGTTTTGGGGTGTCTGTGGACTTATTATGATTTTAGGCATCCTCTCTGCTAATGGGTGGGGTTGTGTCCCTGTCTTGCTAGTTGTTTGGCATAGGATGTTCAGCACTGCAGCTTGCTGGTCGTTGAATGAAGCTGGGTGCTGGTGTTGAGATGGAGATCTCTGGGAGATTTTCGCTTTTGATATTATGTGGAGCTGGGAGGTCTCTTGTGGGCCAGTGTCCTGAAGTTGGTTCTCCCACCTCAGAGGCACAGCACTGACTCCTGGCTGCAGCACCAAGAGCCTTTCATCCACACGGCTCAGAATAAAAGGGAGAAAAAGTAGAAAGAATGAATTAGTAGAAGTAGAAAGAGAGAAAGAAAGAAAGAAAGAAAGGAGGGAGGGGGGATGGAGGAAGGAGGGAAGGAAGGATAAAAAGAAAGAGAGAAAGAAGAAAAAGTAAAATAAAATAAAGTAAGATAAAATATAATAAAGTTATTAAAATTAAAAAATAATTATTAAGAAAAAGAAAAAGTACCAAACAAACGGATGGATAGAACCCTAGGACAAATGGTGGAAGCAAAGCTATACAGCATAAATCTTGCTCTCAAAGTCCACCTCCTCAATTTGGGATGATTTTTTCTCTATTCATATATTCCACAGACATCGAGTTGATTGTGGGGCTTTAATCCGCTGCTTCTGAGGCTGCTGGGAGAGAGTTCCCTTTCTCTTCTTTGTTCTCACAGGTCTCAGGGGCTCAGGTTTGGATTTGGCCCCGCCTCTGCGTGTAGGTCGCCGGAGGGCGTCTGTTCTTCGCTCAGACAGGACGGGGTTAAAGGAGCAGCTGATTCGGGGGCTCCGACTCACTCAGGCCGTGGGGGGAGGGAGGGGCACGGAGTGCGGGGCGGGCCTGCGGCGGCAGAGGCCGGCGTGACGTTGCACCAGCCTGAGGCGCGCCGTGCGTTCTCCTGGGGAAGTTGTCCCTGGATCTTGGGACCCTGGCAGTGGCGGGCTGGACAGGCTCCCCGGAAGGGGGTGTGTGTGGATAGTGTCCTGTGCTCGCACACAGGCTTCTTGGTGGCGGAGGCAGCAGTCTTAGCGTCTCATGCCCATCTCTGGGGTCCGCGCTTTTAGCCGCGTCTCGCGCCCGTCTCTGGAGCTCCTTTAAGCAGCGCTCTTAATCCCCTCTCCTCGCACACCAGGAAACAAAGAGGTAAGAAAAAGTCTCTTGCCTTTTCGGCAGGTCCAGACTTGTCCCCGGACTCCCTCCCGACTAGCCGTGGTGCACTAGTCCCCTGCAGGCTGTGTTCACGCCGCCAACCCCAGTCCTCTCCCTGCGCTCCGACCGAAGCCCGAGCCTCAGCTCCCAGCCCCGCCCGCCCCGGCGGGTGAGCAGACAAGCCTCTCGGGCTGGTGAGTGCCGGTCGGCCCTGATCCTCTGTGTGGGACTCTAACCTCTTTGTCCCCCGCACCCCTGTTGTTGTGCTCTCCTCCGCGGCTCCGAAGCTTCCCCCTCCGCCACCCGTAGTCTCCGCCCGCGAAGGGTCTTCCTAGTGTGTAGAAACCTTTCCTCCTTCACAGTTCCCTCCCACTGGTGCAGGTCCCGTCCCTATCCTTTTGTCTCTGTTTTTTCTTTTTTCTTTTGCCCCACCCAGGTACGTGGGGGGGTTTCTTGCCTTTTGGGAGGTCTGAGGTCTTCTGCCAGCGTTCAGTAGGTGTTCTGTAGGAGTTGTTCCATGTGTAGATGTATTTCTGGTGTATCTGTGGGGAGGAAGGTGATCTCTGCATCTTAGTCTTCCGCCATCTTCCCGGAAGCTCCCGGTGTGAAGTATCTTAATCAGCATTTCTACATACAAGGTGTAGTGATCAGTTATGAAGTAAATTATGAGTAATTTTTTAAAAACTCAAAGGTACTAAAGTTTGTAAATAGTTTACTTAAAAAAAATAGAGTAGATTTAACATAATTTCTGTAATAATATCAGCTTCATCTATTTGCATTCTAGTATGCTTTCCTGAGTGGAAAAGTAAAGGGTAGAAGTCTATTTCGTGTGCCAGGAATGAAGTATAACCTATACATTCAGTAATCTGAGCATGTCCATTTCATGTGCATGTGAATATTTTGCCAGATGTCAGTGAAGCAGATGAATAAAACAAGGTCCTTTGTTGTCTATTGCATGTTTTCAGACGTGGGGGAAAATGTTTTACTAATGCTGTTAATGGAATTTGATGTAATAAAATGGCTATTTCCAAGATATAGCAAGACATTTATATTGGACGTAAGTCTTTATACCCCTTCTCAGAGTCCCTGAGTCACCTCCTTCTTAGGAAGGAGCCACCTTCTTTCTGATGCTGTCACCTCTGCTGGTTCCCTTCTTTTCTGGAGTCTGAGTTGAGGCCCTGGATCTGTCTGGCATTCACAGCCCAAATGCTGAGCCCCACCTGCATGAAATTAGTCCTGTACTTCTGCACTTGGGCACTCAGGGCATGGGATCCAGCCTCCTGAGTGGGTACTGAGGGACTGGATGGTGGACTCTGAGAGACCTTGATCAGGGAGCATTGAAGATAGTAGCGAACTGGGTGAATAAGCTCTCCTTTTTCCCTGCCTGGACTGCTCCAGGGTGCTTACTTCTTGTAATCAATTACTGAGAAACTCCAAGTACTAAGTGAACACTTGGCTGAGTGACCCATTGTGTCTCTGCAGATTGTTGTGAGGGGGTCGTTGGCTTGCACCTTTCAAGTAAAGTACCAGCACTTTAATCCTTACTGAAAGTTCTGCTTCCTGGAGGATTTGGGCTAAGATATCACTCAATGTGTATTTTGTGCTGAATTGTTCTGAACAGCAGACTTTATGACTATGGATGACTATAAGACTTAGTGAATTCTGTTATTTCCAAAAATGTATTTTCTAAAAGCAGCTCAAGCTAAGGTCCCATTTCTCCTTGGTATTAAGCTGTGATTATTGAAGTTTACTGAAAGATTCTTTTTTTTTTTTTACATCTTTATTAGTGTATAATTGCTTTACAATGGTGTGTTAGTTTCTGCTTTATAACGACGTGAATCAGTTATACATATACATATGTTCCCATATCTCTTCCCTCTTGCGTCTCCCTCCCTCCCACCCTCCCTATCCCACCCCTCCAGGCGGTCACAAAGCACCGAACTGATCTCCCTGTGCTATGCGGCTGCTTCCCACTAGCTATCTATTTTACGTTTGGTAGTGTATATATGTCCATGCTACTCTCTCACTTTGTCACAGCTTACCCTTCCTCCTCCCCATATCCTCAAGTCCATTCTCTAGTAGGTCTATGTCTTTATTCCTGTCTTACCCCTAGGTTCTTCATGAGATTTTTTCCCCTTAAATTCCACATATGTGTTAGCATACGGTATTTGTTTTTCTCTTTCTGATTTCACTGTGTATGACAGACTCTAGGTCTATCCACCTCATTACAAATAGCTCAATTTCGTTTCTTTTTATGGCTGAGTAATATTCCATTGTATATATTTGCCACATCTTCTTTATCCATTCATCCGATGATGGACACTTAGGTTGTTTCCATCTCCGGGCTTTTGTAAATAGAGCTGCAATGAACATTTTGGTACATGACTTTTTTTGAATTATGGTTTTCTCAGGGTATATGCCCAGTAGTGGGATTGCTGGGTCATATGGTAGTTCTATTTGTAGTTTTTTAAGGAACCTCCATACTGTTCTCCATAGTGGCAGTACCAATTCACATTCCCACCAGCAGTGCAAGAGTGTTCCCTTTTCTCCACACCCTCTCCAGCATTTATTGTTTCTAGATTTTTTGATGATGGCCATTCTGACTGGTGTGAGATGATATCTCATTGTAGTTTGGATTTGCATTTTTTCTCTTATGATTAGTGATGTTGAGCATTCTTTCATGTGCTTGTTGGCAGTCTGTATATCTTCTTTGGAGAAATGTCTATTTAGGTCTTCTGCCCATTTTTTGATTATTAAAAATATAAGGTCATCACTCCTTTCATCATATATGATTATCTTTTCCTGATCATACATGTTCATTGCAGATGTATCATAAAATAAAATAAATAAGAGAAAAGAGAGTCAGTAATCACAATGCAGAGACCATAGTTGGTTGATACCTTTTCAGGCGTTTTTCTATATATGTGTGTGTGTGTACATAAGCATGTATATATATCTTTTTACAAAAAGTGCGACCAAATAATCCATTCTCTTTTGAACCCAGCATTTTGGATTCAATATTTCCACGCCATTAGTTCTACAGCATCATTTTTTTGCCTGGCTGCATAATAGTTCATCGTTGTTATAGTGTGCTCTAATATTATTTTAGGTAGGCTGTTGTGAGAATCAGAATATTGAATGTAGAATAATATACTTAAAAGTTCTCAGTAAACCACTATACTAAAGTAAATTGTAATAATTATCCTTTGTTGCTGAACTAGAAATTTGAAAACGTTTTGTTTGTGGTTATGTTTTTCTGCCTAATCTATCGTTTTAGTCTTTGTCTTTTCTGAGTCACCAATTCAGAAGAGGTTAAAATAATACTAAATGAGTTAGGGAAACTTCCTGCTCCAGGACATGGGATTTGAATTCTGTTGCCCTGAAGAAAACTCAAGAAGGGTATTATGTGAGTGTAAGTCATCCTGTATCTTTGGAGGGCTGGTGAAGCTGATTCAAAAATGACTCACTCCGTATAATTCTTTATGCATGCTCATCATTTTACATTCCTAATAAAAATGCGTGACCACTACAGGCTATTAGTGGGCAAATGTTCAGTGTAATTTCAGACATATCAACCCTTTCTGACACCGCCTAATGATTTTTGCTGTTCCAAGAATAATGTCACCTGGAGGGGCTGTAATAACGAGCAATTTCTTTATCAATAATAGAACTAGTCAGTGCCAAGGTCCAAATTGTTAGGTAAATTGGTCCCAAGTCCCTAGTTGTCTCTGGTGTTTCTCCATGATTTTCTGAGACTAGTTTCACTTACTGGATGCATGGAAAGCTGGGCAGGTAATTTATGAATATCTCCTAAGGGATACCGTTTACCTGGTAGCGAATGCCTGGGTTTGGATAGGAATTGGTAGAACGTTGGGACCTGTGTGTTGAAGTAATCTTTAGTTAAAGAAGTTGTTAAACATTTGCATCTTTTTATTACTCAGAAGGAAGCTAAGGCACACATACAAGCCAAATAATCCAGGAAGGTATTTTGGTTGGCAGCTGAAGACAAGGTTTATTTTGCTCAAGTGTTTGACTATGGTGTTCAAGATATTCAAGGTATTTTCCAACCTTGAAGATCCTTTGGGGGTTTTACCTGAGTCAGAAAAAATCTCAGTAAAAGGAACAAAGCATTTTCCTCAAGAGTAAAAACTTCTGAATTTGTCCCAGAAAAATATGGATTGGACTTTAGCAGAGCATTCTTCTTTCAGGCAGGGTTAATAAGGATTAATGTTTTATTTATAATATTAGCTAGAGAAAATGCAGAGATTTCTGTTGCTTCAGAAATCTGCGGGAAGAACTGAAGAGAGAGGATCCCTCCCTTTTCTGGGAAGGACACTGTTCATTGTTGTAGCCCAAGGAGGCTTAGGAACACCTCTGGGGTGCTTTGGGCCTACCTCACTTTCCAGGCTGCTCAAGAAATGGTCTCATTTCTATACCTTCCCCCACCCCACCCTAATTAGATTACTTGCTGGAGAAATATGTGTTTAACTGCAATTAAATATCTAGAATTTTATTGTTAAAAAACATATAATAGTCCCCAATCAACTTGCAGTGTAAGAATAAAGCAAGGGAATCATGAAATTGACAAAAATTGTTCAAGTATTCTTAGTAGTCCTGATTAGAGTTTTGGATTCTATTCCTATTGCCTGTCAAAACACAAATCTACCTCCAGTGGTTCTTAGCATAATGTTTGCTTTTCTTATTTATCAATTAAGCACTTTTATATATACCTTATTAGAAGATTTTTTTTGAAGAGGGGTGGTAGCGATTTATTTATTGATCGTTAAAATGTTGAACTTGACTCTAGATCTGCTTTGTCCCAGAAGATAGATTCTAACTATGACTTGTGTCTATTCTTTGATGATATTTGACATAGTTTTCATTAGCAAAGCTGCCCTTTGCTCAATTCCAGTAACTGTTTCTAAGTGATTTCTTTATACTCCTTTTCTTCTATGAATCTTGAAGAATGCTCTGTCCCTATTCTGAGATGTCACTCAGCCATTAGGATGTGTCATTGAGGAGACAGTCTTAGGAGAGTTCAAGAGGGGATTCAAAGGGAGGAGGGTCCATGCTGACACAATGTCAACTCTGTCACCATTGTCTCTTACATTTCATCCAGTGAACTTCCCGTATTATTTTCAGAGACTTCACCATCCTTCTCTGTTCCCACCTTGGCATTTATATATTTGTTACCTGGCTACCTTTTTTGCTCCAATTGTGGACAGGTAATAACTCCAACAAGAACCTACTCCTCAGGATATACAAAGGAAAGACATTCTTCCCCCAGTTTTTTTCCCCTCAAGGAGATAAAGATAAGAATTATTTGTCAAAGCACAAAATTGTAAATAATTTCAATATCCATTATTGGGGGACGATTAAATAAACCAATTTATCCATACACTGAAATACTGTGTGTGAATTTTTTTAGAAAAAATGGAGTAAATCTACATATACAAACATGATCATCGACAATTTTTGTTGAGTAAAAATATCAGGTTTCAGAATGTGACTTGAAAGATGATAACATTTACGTAGAAATAACATCATCATATTATTGGATTCATTTTCTTTATAACGTATTTTTTAATGTTGGGAATAATTTGATATTTTGCTTAATTTTTGCATGTGTATTCTTAAATCAATTTGGTCTTGTATCAGTTAGCTTTTGCTGTGTAACAAAGAACTCCAAAACAACTCCAAAATCATAGTAGCTTAAAACAGTGGTTTGGTTGACTGGATGGTTCTCATTCTACCCCCAGTGTGGACATTCTGCCTCCATTTTGTTATTGGTCAAGGAGCTCTAATGTGGACTCAAGAAAGATGCTGATAGGAAAAGCATTACCATACTTTAGAGCTGTTCTTCTTCAGTGATGTATCTATGCTTTATTTAATTATGGTTAGTATCAGGCCAGGCACATATTAGTTGCTTAAAAATATCTGTTAAATAGTTAAAAATAATATTTAACTTCTGTGGAGTGCTTACTGTATGCTGGGTACTATTTTAAGAGCTTTCTATGTATTAACTCATTTAATTTAACAAATAAATGAATGCTATGAAAGATAACAGAAGAAAATGCTTCTGAATTGGCAGACATTAATTTAGTCCATATTTTATTGAAATTTCTGAACATGTTCAAACTCACTTTTGAGGTTAGTAGGAAATATTTACTAAATGCAGCTACTCAGCATTATAGAAATTTTACTCTCAATTTCTGTGCTTGCAGCAGGTGTTTACATAATCTAGGGATCTGAAGAATCAGAAAATAAATTTCCATCTCTCTTTTCTCATGTTTGTTAGAGTGGTTGGATTTTTGAAAGTTTGGAAGTTGTTATTATAGGCCAAAATTATTAATCTTATTAGTATTTTCTTATATATGTTTGAGAATGGATACTAGAGTTTTACACCACAAAAACTTGTGTAATAATAAACTCTGAGTGGATTGTTTTGTACCTCTTTTGCAGGTAGAAAATAACTGCCCTGAATATTATAAAAATGATTCGTGTGCATTAATAAACAGCATGGCATCTTATGCATCTTATATATCTTCGTCCTAGTTCAGGGCCTTTAACTTAGGATCTCAATAAGTGATTGTTGAATTCAATAATTTGGAAAGCAGGCAAAAAATCATTCATATTCTCATCAATAAACACATCCACGGTTAGCATTTATGGATATTTTATTCTGGATCTTTTTTTCCCAAAGGATAATGAGAATGTTTCCACATGTTATTATTATAATCTTTGTAACCATCATTTCAACATTTTTTTTCAAAATGGAAATATCATCCTATCTTTTTTCTTGTTATAACAGGAAAGAAGTAACAAATTCAAACCTTTAGAAATGCATCAAGTGCAAAATGAAAATTCTTTATGACTTCACTTCCCAGAGAGAAAGTGTTTAACAGTTTTATCCATCATTTGAAATACCTACTTATGATTCCATTCAGTGGGTTTACTTACCTAAGTAGTTTACTTAGGTTTTTCATTACTATTGGATATTTAAGATTTTTCTTCCAATTTTTGCTATTAAAAATGATACTCTAATGAATATCTTTGCACATAAAGCTTTTCCTATATTTATTTCTTTAAGATAAAATTTAAAAAATGGAATTATTGGGTCAAAAGCTATGAATGAACTTAAAGAAAATATTTATTTGAAAAATATTTGAAAAATATTTCCAAATATTTTTGAAAAATATTTCCAAATTGCTTTGAAAAATATTTCCAAATTGCTTTCAAAATGGTTATGCCAATTTAAATTTTCAACAATGTTAAAAGGTTGAAACCTGGCATAAAAGTACCAGGTTCACAACACGGGGTCTGTATAGAATATTATCATTCAACAAAGCACTTCCTGATTTCATAAGGAAAATAGCACTTTCCTGTGGTTTTACTTTGTATTTCTTTAATTTCTATTGGAACATTTCTCCATGTTTGTTTACTTGTTGTATTTTCTTTTGTGGATTGCCTATTTATATTATTAAGTTATCCGAGTTGTGGGTTTCCCCTTGTTGTATATACGAACCCTATAAGTTGTAACAAGGACAATAATTTGTCTACTATGTAAGTTCTCAGTTGCCTTTTAATTTTGATTTTTTTTTTAACTTGGAGAAGTTTCCAAGTTTTAGGTAGTAAGGCTATTGATCTTTTGTTTCTTCTATTGCTTTTTTTTTAAAAAAATGTTTTATTTTTTATCTTTTTATTTTATTATTTTTGGCTGCGTTGGGTCTTTGTTGCTGTGCGCGGGCTTTCTCTAGTTGTGGCGAGTGCGGGCTTCTCATTGTGGTGGCTTCTCTTGTTGTGGAGCATGGGCTGTAGGCACGTGGCTTCAGTACTTGCAGCTTGTGGGCTCAGTAGTTGTGGCACGTGGGCCTTAGAGCATGCAGGCTTCAGTAGTTGTGGTGCATGGGCTCAGTAGTTGTGGCTCACGGGCTCTAGAGCACAGGCTCAGTAGTTGTGGCACATGGGCTTAGTTGCTCCACGGCATGTGGGATCTTCCTGGACCAGGGATTGAACCCATATCCCCTGCATTGGCAGGCAGGTTCTTAACCACTGCTCCACCAGGTAAGTCCTTCTTCTATTGCTTTTGAACTTAGGAATTCTTTCTCCCTCTAGAGGTTTTATAGTTTTTGTATGCTCAGAATGTAACTGCTTACGTCCTTGATCCATCTGGATTTTAGTTATGACAAGAAAGGCAACTCTCTATTGGTTTGTTTTGAAATTTTCATCTCATTTTCTCAACATCATTTATTAAATAATTCTTCCCCTCTCTACTGGTTTATGATGACTCCAATATCATTAAAAAATTTTTAGGTACCAACAGTTGGTACCAAAATTAGACAGGCTCTAATTCTGAGTTATTTATGTGAATCTAGGCATGTGTGCCTTTTGTTTATTTACTTATGTATTACATGATTTTAACTACCTGATTTTATAGTTGACTCAGGACATATTTATTGAGACTTCATATGTATCAAGCTCAGTAACTTAGTAAAAACATATCTTTTGTACATTTAAAAAAGAATATTTATTTATTTGGCTACACTGGGTCTTCATTGCTGCATGCAGAATCTTTAGTTGTGGCATGCGATGTTTTAGTTGCGGCATGTAGGATCTGATTCCCTGACCAGGGATTGAACCTGGGCCCCCTGCATTGGCAGCGTGGAGTCTTAGCCACTGGGCCACCAAGGAAAGACCCTCTTTTACACATTTTTATTTGATATTCTTACCTGCTTACTCTTTAGGATGAATTTTAGAATATTTAAAGTCTCCTCCACAGTTCTGTTGGAATTTTAAATGCAAATATAAACTTTGGAAATTTTGATATTTTTACAATAATTTTACCATTCTTGTTACTTAAATCTTATTCTATAAATATTTGTCATTTTTCATAATATGCATATTTCTCATGGAAATTTTCCCTTTTAAGTTTTTGTTATTTCTCTAGTAAATAAAATATATTTTAAAATTATATTATCTAACTGGACTACTATATGGGAATACTATTGACTTAAAGAAATATTTATATCTGGCTATTTTTCTAAACTCTTTTCTTAGTTCTACTAGATTTTAGAATTCTCTATTTGAATATTATCTTAAAATAATGATAATTTTATCATTTCCTTTACAGCATTCATAACTTATTTTTTCATATAAACAGTATGAAATATAGGTAGTAGAAAGTATCATTGTTTTGTGCTTAATTTTAATATTATACCTGTAGAATTTCTTTATTAACTGTGAGGCTGGTTGTTGGTTTGATATTAAAAATAACTTCTATTTATTGGGTACATATCATGTACCTGGCACTGTGTTATGTGTACATGAGGTTAATAGTGATGTTACTTGACCCTGGGTCTGTTTAATTTCAGAGTTTTTCCTCTTCTTTGTCCTATTTTAAATCTATTAACAAAATCAGGAATGGAGGTTAATTTCATCAAATACCTTTTTGGCATCTGGGGGATTTTATTTACTGATGTAATGATGTTATGAATGCATATTTGATCCTTTGTATAAATTGATATCCATCCTTATTCAAAAAAGGATTTAAGTAACTTCCAAGTACTAAGATTGCAGGATAAAAAAATAGATGAAAAGTTGGGGCAAATGATTAAATGGAGAATTATCTTATGGATTTTCTTGTTTGGCTTTTTATTGTAGCATATTTTATTACTAAATTCCTCACCACTGGGCCGTTGTTACTTTTCCTGTTTAATTCTATTTGGTTACCTTAGATGATATTTTGTTGAATTATATCTGCTAATATTTTATTTATAATTTCACTCATATTCTTAAGTGAAAATTTTCTAAAGTCTCCTCTCTTCTTCCCTCCCTTTCCTTTCCTCTTTTCCTTAAAAAATTTTTTTTTACTATCTTCATGAGGTTTTGGTATTAGGGCTATAGTTGCTTTTCTAGAACTAATAAGGTTGTTTTCCATTTCTTCTTTATGTTCTACAGCTGGGTCCATTCATTTAATATATTATTATTTAATTAATCAATTTTTGGCTGCTTTGGGTCTTTGTTGCTGCACTCAGGCTTCCTGTAGTTGTGGTGACGGGCACTACTCTTCGTTGCGGTGCGCAGGCTTCTCATTGCGGTGGCTTCTCTTGTTGCAGAGCATGGGCTCTAGGCATGTGGGCTTCAGTAGTTGTGGCATGTGGGCTCAGTAGTTGTGGCTCACGGGCTCTAGAGCGCAGGCTCAGTAGTTGTGGCACATGGGCTTAGTTGCTCTGTGGCATGTGGGATCTTCCCAGACCAGGGCTCAAACCTGTGTCCCCTGCATTGGCAGGCAGATTGTTAACCACTGCGCCACCAGGGAAGTCCCCCATTTATTTAATATAATACTCTCTGTTCCTAAAATTTTGAGAGACTTCACTTGTAAAAGAATGTGAGCTAGGAATACAAGCATTCCTGTAAATAAGACAAGAAAAAGTGTGTGAAGATAGTATACGTATTTTTATTCCTTGCAAATGTCTGCCATTCTTTATAAGTTAATTTCCCCTCAAATAAGAATAATAACAAGGACCTCTGTACTTTTGTGATTAATCCATATTTTAAACCGGAATTTTCCTGCTGCAATAATTACATTTGCTGCTCCATCAGTTTAGACTTGATGGTCTCTTGACATTAGTGGTCCCTGAAAAGCTTCTTGGTGGTTTATTATTATGTTTCTGTTATGCCCAGGTAACAAACACACATTTTTTCTTCTTTGTTGTCATCTATTTAAGATCATTTCATTGTAATGACTCCCGGGGCTTTCCCAGAGGGCACAATGTCTTTCTCCTTTGAGAGACAGTATGGTGCAGTCCTGAGAGCTTGGGCTACTTTGGAGCAACCACACTGCTTATTAATGGCTGCCTGTTCTAAGTCTCAGTTTTTTCATCTGTAAAATGGGATCAGCAATAAAACTTAAGGCATTGGTTTTATGAGGAAATGCTTTTAAAATGGCGAGCATAGATTCTGGCACACTGTATACAATAATGGTAGCTCTTCTTGTTGCTTCATATTCATTGCCTCTTTTTTATTACACCAACAATGTCAAAATGTATTCAAGATTTGTAAAAAAGGTTAACATTTTTATTTTCAAAATTAACTTTATTGGGGCTTCCCTGGTATCGCAGTGGTTGGGAGTCCGCCTGCCGATGCAGGGGACACGGGTTCGTGCCCCGGTCCGGGAAGATCCCACATGCCGCGGAGCGGCTGGGCCCGTGAGCCATGGCCGCTGGGCCTGCGCGTCCGGAGCCTGTGCTCCGCAACGGGAGAGGCCACAGCAGTGAGAGGCCCGCGTACCGCAAAAACAAACAAACAAACAAACAAACAAACAAAACTTCATTGAAGTCTAATTTACTGTTTTGCTGAAAGCCTGCTTTCGGTTTTAAGGTTTGTTGGATTCCCTGGCAAAATAATCACTCGTTTCACACAAATAAACAGCTTTAATCACTTCCTTAATGAAAGGTGATTTAACTTAATTTTAATAAACAATCATTAGAAGGAAAGGAATAAGAATATTAGAGAGACGTAACAGGGTACACATCACCGAATTGGGCCGACACCTACTTCAGATACAAACAGCAGCTGGGAAGTCCTGAGTGACAGCAGCCTGGAGCCCCAGTTGGGAAGGGCCCTGGGCGGTACGTCTACCCCACGGGTGAGACTTCAGGTTGGAGCTCTGGGGGCTTCCATTTATAATTCCAGGTCGCAAACTGATATCATCAGTTTGCATGCAGAAATGCAGCTCTGGATTTACTTTAACAATGCTGTTGCTTTCACCATGTGGATCACAAGATTTTCCAGACCCCAGGGGAATGGCCAGGTCCCCAGGGCTCAAGATATTCCAAGACCCACTCCTTTTCTTATAGTAAGTGCCGCTTGACTTGCTAGCAGCAATTGTTAGGTGTGCAAGCAGGCACGCAGTCCAGGCAGGGTCACAGGTCGGTCAGAGGCCTGCTTCTGCCTCTGGAGCCTGAGCAAGACTACTTTATTAATTTTCCCAATATTTGCATACAATAAAATGCTTCCATAAGTTTTGACAAATGCATACACAATCAAATACAGTACATTTCCATCTGCCCAAATGGATTCTACGTGTTCCTTCCCAATCAATCCCCATCTCCCAACTCCAGTTCTAGGCAACCACTGATCTGCTTTCCATCGTTATAAATTTGTCTTTCATAGAGTTTCACGAGAATGGAACTATGCAGTAGGCACTCTTGCATTCTGTTTTTTTTCCCACTCAGCATGATGATTTACAGATTCAACCACACTGTTGCTTGAAGCAGTTTTTTTTTTTTAAATTGCAGCTAAGTGTTTTCAGTTTTTGGCTATTATGAATAAAGCTGCTATAAACATCCATGTAACAATTTATTTTTAAAGAATTCTTTTTCATGTGGACTCTTTTAAAGTCTTTATTGAATTTGTTACAATACTGCTTATGTTTTTGTTTTTTCTTTTGGTGGCGAGGCGTGTGAGATCTTAGCTCCCAGACCAGAGATTGAACCCGCATTCCTTGCATTGGAAGGCGAAGTCTTAACCACTGGACCGCCAGGGAAGTCCCTCATATAACAATTTTTAAAAAACGACATGTTTTGAAGAGATACTTGGGGGGAGGAATATTCCTGAGTCACATGGTAAATGCATGTTAAACTTTCTAGAAAGCTGTCAGATAGTTTGTCAAAGTGGTTATATTGTTTGACATTTTCACCAGCAATGTCTGAGAGTTCCAGTTGATCCACATCCTTACTAATATTTGATATTGTCAGTCTTTTAAAGTTTAGCCATTTGAGGAAGAAAGTAGTGATATCTCACTGTGGTTTTAGTTGCATTTTCTTTACGAAGAAAGATGTGGAGCATCTTAACATATGCTCTTTGGCATTCCATACATCACCTTTTGTGAAATTTCTATTCAGATATTTTGCCCATTTTAACTGGATTATTTGTCTTCTTTTTACTGAGTTATAAGAGTTCTTATAAATTCTGGATACAAGTTCTTTGTGTCAGATAGATATATGTACTTTGAATATTTTCTTCTAGAAGTTTTATAGTTTGGTTTTTATGTTTAGGCTTATGATTGTTTTCAAATTAATTTTTGTGAATAGTGAGGTAAGGATCAATGTCCATTTTTTCTCTGTGTAGGTATACAATAGTTTTATTACCATTTTTTATTGAACATACAGATTGACCATATACAAGTGGGTATCTTTTATATTCTATTCCATTGATCTATATGTCTTTTGTGTGTGTGTGTGTGCCAAAACCACTCCGTTTTGATTACAGTAACATTATATTGTCTTTAAACAAGGTAGTGTGGGTTCTTTGTTTTTCTTTTTCAAAATTGTTTTGGCTAGTGTAGTTCTTTGCATTTCCATATACACTTTAGAATCAGCCTGTCAATTTCTACAGTAAAGTCTGCTGGGATTTTGATTAATATTATGAAGAATCTATAGAATAATTTGTTGAGAATTGACATCTTATCGTATTGAGTTTTCTGACCATGATATAGGTTATATGTCTCCATTTATTTAGGTATTTATTTTGTTTCAGCAATGTTTTGTTTTTTTCAGTGTAAGAGCTTGCACACATTAAAAAATTGTCCAAAGTATTTAATATTTTTTGATCCTATTATAAATGATATTGTTTTTTAACTTCAATTTCTAATTGCGTATTTCTACAATTTAGGAATACAGTTGATTTTTGAGTATTGCGCTTGCATCCTGCTACCTTCCTATTACACTTATTATTTCTAGTAGTTATTGTCTAGATTCTTCAGGTTTTTCTATGTACATGAGCATGTCATGTCCACTAATAAAGACAATTTTATTTCTTTTTTCCAATCTATATGTCTTTTATTTCCTTTTTTTTTTTAAAAAAGTATTTATTTATTTTTAGGCTGTGCCGGATCTTAGTTGCGGCATGTGGGATCTAACCCAGGCCCCCTGCATTCGGAGTGCGGAGTCTTACCCACTGGACCACCAGGGAAGTCCTGTTATTTCCTTTTTTACCTGTTACATTGGCTAGGACTTCCAGCAAAATGTCGAATAAGAGTGGTGAGAGAAGGAATTCTTGTTTCTAATTTTAGGGAAAAACTATTCAGTCTTTCACCATTGTGTGTTATAACTGTAGGTTTTTCATGTATCAGTTGAAGAAGTTCTGTTTTATTCCTAGTTTGCTGAGAGTTTTAAACATGAATGGATTTCGATTTTTGTCAAATGTTTTTTCTGCATTTTATGAGATAGTCATTGCATTTATCCCTTTTCTGTTAATATCGTGAATTACATTGGTTTTCTAATGTTAAACCTTTCATTTCTGGGACAAACTCCATTTGATCATGGAATTTTACTCTTTTAACATATTGCCCAATTTAATTTTGCCTGAGATGCCAATTATTTCATAAGGTTGGGGTGCAGATCACATAGGATTTCAAGTAGCATTGATGCTGTTCAAAGAGATAATAAGATGCAAGGTATAAGGTTGAACAGATGTTTCTGTAAAACTGAGAGTAAGATTGTAGCCATCAGGAACAATGGGTGATGTGTTTTATTGCCATAGTATTAACTGACACTAAACCAAAGCTTTCTGTTTTACAGAAAAGTTTTTAGAAATGTGGGAAACTTCGTGGTGAATATAATTTCATAAGACATTTTCTTCCTTATTTTGTTGTTGAAGTTGTAAGTTTATATTCCTGCTAGTGAACTGTAGAAAGCTTTGCAAATGGACTTCAATTATTCTACCTGACTTGAGAGCTGACAAATGCAATAACCTAGATATTTTACCTAGGCACTGCAATCCAATATCAAGGCCTTTCTTACCAATAGAATTTAAGTAGTGTAAACAACAAAAAAGGGGCATGGGGGAATGGAAATATGCATAGCAAAGTCCTTAGGAATAAATCAGTTTTGAGTGGTGATCCAAGGGTTATGCTTGTGATGCTTTTGAGGATTATTCTGCATTGCATTATCTGAGGCTATAACTGTAAAATGGTCTTTAAGATTGCCATTAAATTTGTCACAGTGGAATCCCTCTCTGGTAAAAGATAAAGTTCTAACCGGAGCCTCCAGGGCAAATGGGTTGGGAGCACTTAAAATACATACAAGAAAAAAATCCCTTAAATTTACACTGAAGCATGTGCACCCTTTTTTTGAGAGTGTCATCGTCTTTTCCCAAGGACCTCCAGATTCTTCTAGTGCCCCATGCTGTGTCCACTTACAGAAAGGGATTGCCATTCCAAATATTAATCCAGAAGGCATCTTGCAGTAAAAAATCAGCATGAATACCTTTATGTAGGAGTCTCAGGAGTTCTACTCTGGTTTGAAGACTTCTTGAAAGCAAGCTCTGCACACCACTCAGTGAATGGTACATTGTAGGGCTCAGGAAATGTTTGCTAAAAGAATGTATGGACATTTCCATGAAAGAATGTGTTTGCTAATTTGATCAGAAGTTGTGATGTCAGAAATACCTGTATCTGTAACTATAGATACAGTCCAGTTTCTGGGTTATAGATTTCTAATAGTTGAGGAACATTAACTCTTTATCGACAGAAGAATATTAGATGAATGAGGACAAGAGGGGTTTGATGCCACATGTTTAACCTTATGAGGAAGTCACCATAGATCAATGGTTCTCAAAGTATGGTCTGTGTTCTGTAGAACAGCAGCAGCATCATTACCTGAAAACTTAGAAATGCAAATTCTCTGGCCCTACCCTAGATCCCATTGGGTCAGAAACTCTGGAAGAGAGGCCCAATCATTGGTGTTTTACAAGCCCTCCAGGTGAGTCTGATGCATAGTAAGGTTGGGAACACTGTTCTAGGGCATGGGTTCTCAACTATGGCTGTAAAGGACAGGCTCATCTGAGGAGCTTCTAAAAATGTACTGATGGCTGGGGCCTACCCTACATCAGTTAAGTCAGAATTTCTAAGAATTGGGGCCAAGGCATTGATGTTTGTTAAATATTCCCCAAGTGAGTTTAATATTCAATCAGGGATGAAAACTACTGACCTAGGGCCCTGGATTTGTTTTGTTGTTTTTTTTTGTTTTTGGTGTTTGATTTTTACATTTCTATTGACGAGAAAACTTACATACTAAAAAGTAGATAAGTTACAAATGTGTATCTTGATAAATTTTTTAAAAAAAATAAATTTATTTATTTATTTTTGGCTGCATTGGGTCTTTGTTGCTGCGCACGGGCTTTCTCTAGTTGCGGCGAGCCTGGGAGCTACTCTTCCTTGCGGTGCACGTGCTTCTTATTGCGGTGGCTTCTCCTGTTGCAGAGCACAGGCTCTAGGCATGCGGGCTTCAGTAGTTGTGGCACAAGGGCTCCATAGTTGTGAGCTCAATAGTTGTGTGCTCAATAGGCTCACGGGCTCTAGAGCGCAGGCTCAGTAGTTGTGGCGCACGGGCTTAGTTGCTCCATGGCATGTGGGATTTTCCTGGACCAGGGATCGAACCTGTGTCCCCTGCATTGGCAGGTGGATTCTTAACCACTGCGCCATGAGGGAAGTCCCGCGAGTATGAATTCTTAACAAATTCTACATTTATTCTTTGCACTAAAATTTGAGAACTGTGAATACAGTCATTGCTAACACCTGTTGAGAATCTTCTATGTGCCAATACTATTCTAAGTGTTCTTCATATATCTAACTCATTAAATCCTTACATCAACACTCTGAGGTAGATCCTAAGATCCTTCTCATTTTTCAGAGAATGTGAGGTTCCTTCAGTCTTGCCAAAGGTTATACAGCTGTTGAGAACTAGACTCACTACACTCAGTCTCCAGAGTCTGCATGCGTTACTACTATCTTACTCTGTTTTGAGTAGGGAACCTAGGTGAAAAATGCAGATGCACCAGAATAACACTACCCCAACTCTAATCTTTTTCTAAAAATTGATATGGAATTAGGGAACATTCTGAAGTTTTTTGAGGACCACCCTTGTTTACTCACATTTCTTTTGGTGTTCTTTCATTTTTCATACGTTGTTTAAGATTCCCATGTGAAGAAGTCATTTGAGAAAATAATAAAATTATTGTTAAAGTTTTAGTGACTTAATTTACTACCCCTCTAAGTGGTTTCTTCAAAACTGAATCTACTCAGTGCAATAAAAATGAAGTTTGAATGCAAGAATTTCAGACAATAGTAGATGGATAATTTCAGGTGGAAATGGGTATGTTTTGGGTCTTGGGGTCACATTAGGATTCGCACAGCCTGTTTCTTATAGGTGAGTGATTGTGCCGTGTAGCTCCTGGTCTGTTCGGTGAAAATGTCTGTTAGGTAGGAACTGCAGACTCATTCATGCAGATGAAACTCAGTTTCATCTTTTTAGAACAGGGGATGGCAAATTCTAGACCCTGGGGCCAGATCCAGTCTTTGAGCTATGAATGGTTTTTACATTTTTAAATGCAAAATTTAAAAAGACTGTTACCCTTTTTACTAGAACAATTGTCTAAGAATTAAGGAGATTGCTTCTTGGTTCATAAAGCCTAAAAGTGTTTGCTATGTGGACCTGTATAGCAAGTTTACTGACGACTGATTTGGAGGATAATTCTCACATTTCAACTTTCACCAAAGAAAAGTACTGCACTCATATTTGTTTATAACATATAAACTTAATTGAATTAGATGTGTTTGTTGGAGGGATATCATTGTGTTTGGGGGGTGTGTGTGTGTGTGTGTGTGTGTTTGTAAGCCAAAGGTCTAGGATCCCCTGCTTTGACCGGCCACCAGCCTACTTGAGTTTAGCTGCCCTCAGGAGGTTAGGAGTTAGGTTAACCTCTTCCCATGCACATCTATATTTTCAAAGGCCTACTTATTTCCTTCCTAAGAAATCAGTAAGCATTTGATAACTATTCTTACAGAGTACAACCTAAGATTTGATTATAATCTCTCAGACGAGCTTGGAGTTTGTTGGGAGAAATGAACTTTCCCAATCTCTTTTCCTAAACTCCCCACATTACTGATTGCCTTCCCAGTGTCAGACATTGGTCTCTAAGTGTGTTGCATTATTTCATTTAATCCTCCCAGCTTCTCTGCGAGGTATTAACTTCCTTTTACAGATGAAGAAATGTGAGACACAGACTTTTCCTTTGGCTCTGGCTCCGATTCCTTAAAGTGAGGTGCAGGGATAAGGGACCCAAACAGGTGTAGCCAGAAACACAGAGGAAATCCCCACACTGAATAATAAGCCAAGAGAGCATTATTATCCAAATGCCAGATTCATCTATAAATAGGAAATCTATTTTTTTCTGGAATATGCACGCAAATTAAAAATCATCCTTTATGCACAGCCAGATTTCAGAACAGATGTGTGCATTGTTGCTCAGTTTTCAATTTGAAGGCCATGGCAACAGGCCAGCTCTATATGTAAGTGGAATAGG
Source organism: Aethalodelphis obliquidens (assembly GCF_003676395.1). Taxonomy (NCBI): domain Eukaryota; kingdom Metazoa; phylum Chordata; class Mammalia; order Artiodactyla; family Delphinidae; genus Aethalodelphis; species Aethalodelphis obliquidens. The sequence goes on along the minus strand of NW_020838003.1, from coordinate 9,752,101 downwards.
AAACCGCCCAAATGCCTGAAATCTCTACAGCAACAACATGGGATTTAGGAATTTGAGGCAAGGGGCTTCCTTCCGTTCCCCAATCCTTTCTGGCTACTGACTGATGCTTGAAATATATATAACAAGGGACAAGGACTTTGAATCACTAATTGGAGAAACACTTCCTAGTAGCTACTCCCCAAGGCTCTCATATCGTTCTGTATTTTTTTTTTTTTTTTTTTTTGCGGTATGCGGGCCTCTCACTGCTGTGGCCTCTCCCGTTGCGGCTCCGGACGCGCAGGCTCAGCGGCCATGGCTCACGGGCCCAGCCGCTCCGCGGCATGTGGGATCTTCCCGGACTGGGGCACGAACCCGTGTCCCCTGCATCGGCAGGCGGACTCTCAACCACTGCGCCACCAGGGAAGCCCTGAGTTATATTTCTATATTCCCAGCATCCAGCACAGTGTCAGGCCTAAAATAAGGTGATTAATTATTTGTGGAGTGAGTGGAAGTTACACTTACACTTAGGTTTAAATGACTACTATAAGAACCTTTGGTGATTTTGAAAGGGTTTTGAGGGGTTTGGGTAGGAAGGCGCCCCAGAAGGAGGAGGCTGAGAAGACTAAAGCAAACTTCAGCTCCTTCACAATTTTCCTTGCAGCCAGCCCCAGCTTGGCTGGCTGAGAATGGAGCTGCCTGAGCGACACGGGAGAAAACCTGTACACTTGTTCTTGTGCAAAATGAAAAGCGATGGGTCCAAGTCATTATGAGTGTTTCCTCTGGTGCCCAAAGTGCATAGCACGCTACCTAGAACTGTAATCCTAGGACAGTAGGGAAGCCCTCTTTTGGACACTGAGTCTTAACATAGTACTTGTTTTTGTGTGTGGCCAGACTTTTTTCTTCAGTGATATGGCTAAAACCATATTTAGGGTTTGATGTTAGTGGCTATTGACATCACTAACTTAATCGGCAGTTTCTCTGGGGCTGGTTGTGGGGTAATGCTGTCCCTTGCCTAGCAGGCTGGAATTAGTGACCTGTCCAAAGATGACCAGAAGTGCTGGACCAGAAATACCCAGGAATTCATCCCTCCAGGGAGCAACCCTCAACCAATGGCTGACGGGAGTTTGGGGACAAATCCCCCACCCCCTTGCCTTTCTAGTGGGGTGGCCTGGGAATGTGTGTTTTATACTGTTTCCCAGTTTCCCCATGGGATTAGACGCCAGTCACCCCCAGTGCTGGTAGGTAGCTTGCCATCACACTTTCATTGCCTTCCTTCCCTTCCCTCTCTCACCTCCCAGTCACCTGCTGGAGGCAGTCAGTGCTTCCTGTGCCTCCCGAACTTGCACTTGAAAGGTTGCCATAGGGTCTGCTTCTAGGGAACCCAAACGAAGACAATAGGTTTCACTCACTCCAGAGTGGACACTAGCATCTTGCAGTCATCACTAAAGAACTGCTGGGTTTGTTTTTTGTTTTTGGCAAAGGTTGGGAGGAGTGCGGGGTGGAGGGGCAGGGATAAGGATGTATGGGTTTCTGTTGACACTTGATTTCCCTGGCACGCTGTTGACTGTTAACTCATCAGTATTGAGGGGGTGAGAGTTCTTCTCATCTCCTAGTAATTGCATCATTCAGGAAAATCTCTTCTGTTTCAAATAGAGTCCTGTATGACCAGCCTATTCATCAGTGTTAGCAAAGCTGATGTCAATGGCTATGCTCAGGAGCCCCTCCTCAGAAAAGCCCAGATGAGAAAAGCCATTTAGCTTCCATTTCAATCAGGTACCAACACCCCTTTGCCCTCATCCTCATGCACTTCATTTTCCTCACCCAGGCAGTGTTGAACACACACCAGCACGTGGCAGAACATTTAGGGGAGATGTAAGGGCTGATGCTGCTCTGAGCTGCGCAGCTTAGGCAGCATGGGGTGTGATAAGACAGCACTGTCAGAGTATTATGAACGTGTCAGGATGATGAATTCACTATAACAATATCACCATTGGCAGCACACGCAATGCACTATATCTCAATCTGTCATTTTCCATGGTCATGCATTGTGTGGAATCAAGCTATTTTTTTTCTTTTGGTTTTGAGTGATGTTTGTAATGGTGGTGGTGAGAAAGGCAGAAGTAGATAATGATTTTGGATAGCCTTGTTTGAGTTAACTGTTGTTGCCAGGAGACAAGGGGCTGTGTGTGTGTGTGGGGTGTGTGTGTGTGTGTGTGTGTGTGTGTGTGTGTGTGTGTATGTGTATCTGTGTGTCTGTGTGACACACACAGAGACAGAGAGACAGAGACAAAGAGAAAGAGAGAGGGTGTGAAACTAGGAAAGGATGAAAGGGGATGGAAGCAAGATTATTATTAAAGCGTTTAAGTCCTCGGGTAAAGTTTTTATACCATTTAGGAGACTCATGCAACATATGAATTTACCTGTACTCCCTTTCCAGGGACAGCTTGCTCCAACATAAGGTGGAAAGTTGGAAGCTTTTATTTGCAACCCCTATTCGGTTATCAATTTGGAACACGATCTTTAGCATCTCATGCTTTTCTCCTTTGCTTTAACTCTGCCATGACCACTCCCCTGCACTCACCCTGTGACTGCTGATCACTTCCGGGGACTCTCAGACACATCCCATTGGCAGACTGCTTCTTCTCTGTAAAGGGACAAGCAGAGAGTCTGATATGGACAAGGCATCCTTCTCATCTCCTGTCATATTTATTTATTCTCCACTCTATTACCCACACCTCACACAGGGTGGTAGGTGTGTATTTGACTTTCTTTGCTGAAAAGTTGTGGAACAATTAAAGGAAATTAAAAGGTAGGAGTTGAAATCTTAAATCTGTTTGATAAATATGACCTTTTAGAGGATCTAAGAGGAAAACATTCAAGAAATTAAATCCTTCACAGGAGAGTGCCTGTAGTAAGCTGAATAATAGCCATGCAAAGATATCAGATCCTAACCCCTGGAACCTGTAAATGTCACCTTATAAAGAAAAACTCTCTGCAGATGTGATTGGACTAAGGATCTTGACACAAGGAGATGATCCTGGATTATTTAGTGGACCTTAAATCTATTCACAAGTGTCTTTATAAGAGAGAGACCAAAAGGAGATTATACACTTATACGAGAAGATAACGTGAAGGTGGTGGCAGAGATTGGAGTGATGTGGCCTTAAGTGGAGGAATGTTAACAGCCACCAGAAGCTGGAAGAGGCAAGGAAACTGATAGAATCCTTTTATGGGTATACCCCTGGCCTCCGAATTATTCCTGTTTCATATACTTTCTTCTTCTAATTTACCTCCCCATGAGAATCTCCAAATGCTGTTTGGGAAACCTTACACCTATCCATAGGAATTGATCTCATCCTAGGAACAATTCCTCTTCCCTCTTTCCCTCTTGGGAATCTATTTTCCTAAGTCTGAGTGTTTGGGCCTAAAGTAGTGGCAGCACCCCCCTCCCCTGCCCCAGGGGAGATGAGGTAGTAGATCTGAACACAATAGAACAGTCTAGATGGAGGAGGGATTTTGGTAATCCAAGTCTCACACTGTGGTCCAGAGTGGGCGGGGTTCTCCCTTTTGTGTCTTCATCAAAAGAGATCTTAAAACCAGTTGTGAGTTGAGTTACTCCTGTTTCCTCTCCCAAACTCATGCACACACACACTTCTTTTTTTTTCTTTTCTTTAAAAAAAATCATTTATTTATTTGCCTGTGCCGGGATCTTCATTGCAACGTGTGGGATCTTTTTTTTAAAATTTTTTAATGACTTTTTTTATGGGGGTAGAGTTATTTTATAATGTTGTGTTAGTTTCTCCTGTACAGCGAGGTGAAGTAGATGTTCCCTGTGCTATACAGCAAGTTCTCATTAGTTATCTATTTTATAAATTTATTTATTTATTTTTGGCTGCGTTGGGTCTTCGTTGCTGCGTGCGGGCTTTCTTTAATTGCGGCGAGCGGGGCCTAGTCTTCGTTGTGTTGCGCGGGCTTCTCACTGCGGTGTCTTTTCTTGTTGTGGAGCATGGGCTCTAGGCATGTGGGCTTCAGTAGTTGTGGCATGTGGACTCAGTAGTTGTGGCTCGTATGCTTAGTTGCTCTGCGGCATGTAGGATCTTCCCGGACCAGGGCTCAAACCTGTGTCCCCTGCATTGGCAGGAGGATTCGTAACCACTGTGCCACCAGGGAAGCCCTAGTTATTTTATACACATTAGTGTATGTATGTCAATCCCAATCCCGATCTCATCCCACCCCTGCCTTTCTCCCGTTGGTGTCCATACGTTTGTTCTCTACATCTGTGTCTCTATTTCTGCCTTGCAAGCCGGTTCATCTGTACCATTTTTCTAGATTCCACATATATGCGTTAGATGTTTGCTTTTCCTCTTTCTGACTTACTTCACTCTGTATGACAGTCTCTAACTCCATCCACGTCTCTACAAATGACCCAGTTTCGTTTCTTTTTATGGCTGAGTAATATTCCATTGTATATTTGTGCCACATCTTCTTTATCCATTCGTCTGTTGATGGACGTTTAAGTTGCTTCCATGTCTTGGCTATTGTAAATAGTGCTGCAGTGACCACTGGGGTGCATGTGTCTTTTCAAATTAGAGTTTTCTCTGGATATGTGCCCAGGAGCACACGCATTTCTTTTATAGACAAATATGAATTCCCTCCTAGACCCATAAGGAGAAGGAAAGATAATATCCCTAACTGCCTCATAATTTGTAAGACGTGGTGCTGTCCGCACAGTCAGTCTGCTACACTATTATGCCAAGTGGTATCGGTTCATTTCCTTCATCCTCCCTTCCTAATTGTTCCCTGTTGGGGTCTGCTGGGAACAAGAAGAGGGTCTGGTGTTGGACCATTTGGCTGTTCATGGCTGTCCCCTTATTACCCGAAGGTAAACACTGAGGTAACTGCCTTGATAAGGACTCAAAGTTTTCTTCTCGTTTCTGTCTGGCAGAAGGGAGATGAATGACCTCTTTTTCCAGTTCATTCAAGTTGACTAGACCTGTGGAATTCAGTTCAGAGGGGGCTGGGAGAGAAGAATTAGTCTCATGATAGGCACAGGAAGGGAAAGGTCTGGTTTGCTTAGAGGCTGGCAGTTGATCATTGGTGAGATTTAAGGGAGGGCTAAAATGTCTCTTGCCTTGAAGACTTCTTAACCTTCTTACCAGCATATACAGTTGTACTAACTCCCCTTTCTCCTTGACTTGACATTCTCACCATTAACAAGAGCTTATTATGCTACAGAAAGGGAGGTGTTGTCTCTAGAAATCTGGTTTTCTGGAAAGCAAAATGGAGACTTAGTTGGACTGTCTTCTCCTAGAGCCCTCACCCAGAACACATTAGCGATGCATGAGAGTTTCTTTCTCTTAACATCTCAGCTGATTAAAAGGATTAGACTTTTTAATCTTTTGCCAGATTTTCAAATAGGAAATAGTATCTTACTCTGGTTTTAATTTGCAATTCCTTCATTATTCCTGAGGTTAAACATCTTCTCGTAGTCTTCTCAGCCATTTGAATTTTTTCTTCTACAAACTACCTGTTAACAGCGTTTGTTCCTTTTCTATTTGTGCAATTTAGGTTTCTCATTTTAATTTATATGTTCAAGATACAAACTGATGTTGAGATATCTTAGGGGTGATTTTATTAAGATGGTGACGTGGGTGTTCCTGACTTCAGAGCCCCTCTTCCCCGCTCCCATCACAAGAAGACCAATTACCAACTGCCCACAGATAAAATACCACCGTGAAGGTCCTAGAACATGGGAGTGAAGCTAAAGCACTCCTTTGGACAGTAGAGACCGAGACTGATGGCATCTGAAGGGTGAAAGGAGCAACTACACTTTGACTGCATTGCCCCTCCCCCAGGCCAGCCCAGTGCCTGTCGCACCAAGAGGGCCCAATGGTTTTTCCAGTGGGAAAAAGAGAACCCAAGGTGGACCTTCAGCTTCCCCAGCACTATGAGATGCTTCCTGGGAGGCTCACTGGGGTCTTACTTCACAGGGATCACTGGGGGCCTGCAGCTCCTCCTGAACTCCAAAATCCAGCCAATGGCACAGCCTAAGGCCCCACCCAATCAGGAGAGGTTGTGGTGCATGGCCCCCCCACCCCTGCCCAATTGTGGCGTCCAACCAGTGGCACTACACTGCCAGCAAACACAGCCTGCAGCCCCACCTGACTAGAGGTGACTGTGGAGCCCAGCTAGTGGCCCCACCTGACCATGGAACATAGCCAGCAGCCCTGCCCCACCAGGGAGCCCACCCAGAAGCCCTGCTTGAACACACAAATGAAACTACAAAAGACCCTGAATAGCCAAAGCAATCCTGAGGAAGAAGAACAAAGCTGGAGGCCTCAGACTTCCTGATTTCAAACTATCCTACAAAGCTATCAAATAAACAGTATGATGCTGGCAAGAAAACAGACACATAGACCAGTGGAACAGAATAAAGAGCTCAGAAACAAACCCACACATGTACAGTCAACAAATATTTGACAAGGGAGCCAAGAATACTCAATGGGGAAAAGATAGTCTCTTCAATAAATAGTGTAGGGAGAACTGGATATCCACATGCAAAAGAATTAAACTGCCCCACTATCTTTTACCACTCACAAAAATTAACTCAAAATGGATTAAAGACATAAATGTAAGACCTGAAATTGTAAGACTTCTAGAAGAAAACGTAGGAGGTAAGCTCCTTGATATTGGTCTTGGCAATGATTTTTCGGATATGATACCAAAACCACAAGCAATAAAAACAAAAATAAACAAGTGGAGCTACGTCCCACTAAAAATCTTCTGCACCGCCAAAGAAACAATCAACAAAATGGAAAGGCAAACTATGGAATGAGAGAAAATATTTGCAAATCATATATCTGATAAGGGGTTAGTATCCAAAATATATAAGGATCTCATACAACTCAATAGCAAAACCTCCAAATAATCCAATTAAGAAATGGGCAAAGGACCTGAATAGACATTTTTCCAAAGAAGAAATACAAATGGCCAACAGGTACATGAAAAGATGCTCAACATCACTAATCATCAGGGAAATGCAAATCAAAACCACAATGAGATATCACCTCACACCTATTAGAATGGCTATTATCAAAAAGACAAGAGATAACAAGTGCTGTCGGGAATGTGGAGAAAAGGACACTTGCGTACCATTGGTGGAAACATATATTGGTATAGCCACTGTGGAAAACAATATGGAGGTTTTCAAAAAGTTAAAAATAGAACTACCATATGATCCAGGAATCCCACTCCTGTGTATATATACAAGGAAAATGAAATCACATAGAGATATCTGCACTCTCATGTTCATAGCAGCATTATTTACAATAGCCAAGACATGGAAGCAACCTGAAGTGTCCATCAAAGGATATATGAATAAAGGAAATGTGACATATATAGAGAGAGTTCAACCATAAAAAAGAAGGGACTTCCCTGGCGGTCCAGTGGTTAAGACTCCGCACTTTCACTGCAGGGGTTGTGGCTTCGATACCTGATTGGGGAGCTAAGATCTCATGTGCCACATTGGCCACATGGTGCAGCCAAAAAAAAAAAAAAAAAAAAAGAAACAAAATACTGCCCTCAAGGTAGTATTTTGAGGGCATAATGCTAAGTGAAATAAGTCAGGCAGAGATAAATACTATGATCTCCCTTATATGTGGAATCTAAAAAGACCCCCAAACTCATGGAAACAGGCTAAATTGGTGGTTGCCAGGGGCAGGAGTGGGGTGGGAGAAGTGGGTGAAGGTGGTCAAAAGGCACAAACTTCCAGTTATAATATGCATAAGTTCTGGGGATCAAATATACATCATGGTGGCTGTAGTTAGCAGTACTGTATCGTGTACCTGAAAGTTGCTAACTGAGTAGATTCTATAAATCTTTTTTTTTTATTAATTATTTAATTTAATTAAATTATTTTTTTTGGCTGTGTTAGGTCTTCGTTGCAGTGTGCAGACTTCTCATTGCGGTGGCTTCTCTTGTTGCAGAGCATGGGCTCTAGGCGCGTGGGCTTCAGTAATTGTGGCTCGCGGGCTCTAGAGCGCCCGCTCAGTAGTTGTGGCCCACGGGCTTAGCTGCTCTGCGGCATGTGGGATCTTCCCGGACCAGGGCTCGAACCCTTGTCCCCTGCGCTGGCAGGCAGATTCCTAGCCACTGTGCCACCAGGGAAGCCCACTGAGTAGATTTTAAAAGTTCTCACCACACACAAAAAAATGGTAACTATGTGAGGTGTTAACTAATCTTATTGTGGCAATTATTTTTCAATATATGTATGTCAGATTATCATGTTGTATACCTTAAACTTATACAACTGTATATGTCAATTATATCTCTATTATATCTCTATTATATATTATAGATATAATTAGATATAATTATATCTCTATTATGTATCTATTTAATATATCTATTAAATATAAATATATATATATATATATATATTTCCCCCAGTAAAGCTGGGGGAAAAAAGGAAATGTCTTCTCTCAGTCTGTGGCTTACTTTTTCACTTTATTTTTTGCCATATGGGTTTTTAAATTTTAATGTAATTGAATTTACCAATCTTTTTCTTTATAGTTTGGCTTTTTTTCTATCTTATTTGAGAAATCCTTTCCTAATTTCAGATCATAATGGTATACTACTATATCTCCCTGCAAAAGTTTCAGATTTTTCTTCATGTTTACATCTTTTCATCCATGTGGTTTTTAGTTTTTGTGTACAATATAAAGTAGGGATCTAAATTACATCTAAATTTCCATTTGGAGTCCATTGTTTTAGCATTATTTAATTTAATTATTAAAAATGAGATCCATGCAATATTTCTTTCTGTGTTTGCCTTGTTACACTTAGCATAATATCTTCCAGGTTCGTTCACATTGTTGCAGATGGCAGGATTTCCTTCTTTTTAAGGGCTGAATAACATTTACTGAATCAAATTTGGGTCTGCTCTTCTGTGCACAGTAAAGCCACTAAATCTACTGACACTGGGTCGTGGTGAAGGAAAGTATAACATTTATTGCAAGGTGTCCAACATGGGGCTAGGCAAGGAGAACAGGCAGCTCATGCTCAAAAAACTGCATCTCCCTAAAGGTTTTCAGGGAAACATTTTATTTTATTTTTATTTATTTATTTATTTTGCGGTACGTGGGCCTCTCACCGTTGTGGCCTCGCCCGTTGCGGAGCACAGGCTCCGGACGCGCAGTCTCAGCGGCCATGGCTCACGGGCCCAGCCACTCCGCGGCATGTGGGATCTTCCCGGACCGGGGCACGAACCCGTATCCCCTGCATCGGCAGGCGGACCCTCAACCACTGCGCCACCAGGGAAGCCCTCAGGGAAACATTTTAGAGGCAAGGTGAGGAAGAAGATCATAGGGTGTATGATCAGCTGGTGGACATCCTTCTCATTGGTCGGTGGTAAGGTAACAGGGTGGTCTTTCAGAAATTTCAGTTACCAGATTTTTGGCCCCAACCCATCTGGAGTCTATGTGCTGGTGGTCAGCATGCAGTTAACTTCTTTGACTGGTGGGGGTTTTAGTATCTGCAAAACAACTCAAGGACACGCCCTTGAGGAGGAACTAAAGTCCTTGACTTTGTTTTATGGCTAACCTATTATTCCTTTTTCTTGCTTGACTGTTTTCCTTTGCTTCTGCATTTTCTCCTCCGATTCAGTTTGCTCTTTGGAACTCGGGGAAGGCCTAGGGGGCTGAAGCTTTTCTACAAACAAGAGGCAGGCAGGGGGTATGTGACGGTCTGTTCCCGGGAAGGACCCACTCAGTCCTGCTTGGTTTCAGTACCACCTTTGAAGACTATGCTTTCAGGGATCATTTCTATAGTTTGTCAATACCACCTTTGTTTATATATGTGTGTATGTGTGTGTGTGCACGCACACATATGTGTGTGTGTTATAAAACTTTTGTCAAATTTTATTTACGATAGCTCATACTATTTCCCTGTGTGCTGCACCATATTTTATTTAGCCATTCCCATATTGCTGGACACTTCGTTTATTTCCATGTTTTCCTATTAGAAATAGCATCACCATAATGAACGTCTTTGTGCATAAAGTTTTTTTCCATCTTTAGGATGATTATACTAGAGTATCTTCTCAGAAATGGAGTATAATTATTAATAACTTGATTTTCAAAAGAACTGTACATTCTCACTGGGAATATTTAAGACTTTACATTTAAGTGCAGATCTTCATCGGCACTGGGTATTCTCAGTTTTAAAATGAAAGAATAGCTCATCCTATTTAATAATTTTGCCTCTAGCTGGTCCTAAAAAGACACAATTTTCTAAAAACACTGAGAAATATTCCTAAATATTGAGGAAGGAATGGGCTGGCAATAATTGTTTGCATGGGGATGGAATTTGAAGGAGGGAGAGAGGAGAGGAGCTTAAAGAAATTAATCCCAATGTGGCTTTTTTGACTTGGTGTCAGGACTGAGGATATTTCTGTTGACTTCACCAACTGTACCTTCATTTCTTCCTCATGTCCCATGATTCCATATGCAGATTTTAAAATATAGTTGCTTTTTGACAGATTATTTAAATCCCAGTGAGGTGGAACAGTATTCAGGTTGTTTATAATGACTATCATCAGTGGCAAATTAGTTTAGCCTGTCTCAGTTTATTTTCTTTGACAGCTTCATGTTTATTTCATGCCATAGAGGCTGAAAAAGAAAACACATACAAAGAACTTATTTTGTTGTCATTTAATTATATGAGTAATAACACGATCAAGAATGTATTTAGGACCCTGTCGCAGCCTCAAAAGGAAACTGGACCTGAAAGACTAAAGCCAATTAGACCTTTTTAGTAGGTTTGCTTTATTGTTTTCTCTCACATACTAGTTTTTATTGAATTCTGTCAAATCTATATTTTTCTAGAAGTGGAAACAGGAAATAGACAAGTCATGGTAATTGCAAACCATCCGTTCCTTGGCCTTTGGAATATACTGTATGGAATACCACATCCTTTACCCACGAGTTTGACAAAGGATACACTTTTACCTATTATTGCAATTAAAAAGTTAAGAATATATTAGGTCTCCAGAACTCATTCATCTTGCATAATTTAAACTTTGCCCTTTGACCAACATCTCCCATTTCCCTCTCTCCTTCACCCCGGCAACTACCATTCTACTCTCTGCTTCTGTGAGTTTGATTATTTTAGATTCCACATAAAAATGAGATCCATGCAATATTTGTCTTTCTGTGTCTGCCTTGTTACCTTTAGCATATCTTCCAGGTTTGTTCACATTGTTGCAAATGGCAGGATTTCCTTCTTTTTAAAGGCTGAATAACATTTCATTGTTATATATACACCATCTTTTCTGTATCCATTTATCCACCGACAGATATTAATGTTGTTTCCATCTCTTGGCTACTGTGAATAATGCTGCAGTGAACGTGGGAGTGCAGATACCTCGCTGAGATAGTCATTTTATTTCTTTCAGATATATATCCAGAAGTGGGATTGCATAGGGCAATTTAATTTTTAAGTTTTTGAGGAACCTCCATACTGTTTTCCATAGTGACTGCACCAATTTCCATTCCCACCAACAGTGCACAAGGGTTCCCTTTTCTCCACACCCTCACCAACACTTGTTATCCCTTGTCTTTTAGATAATGGCCATCCTAACAGGCAAGAGGTGTTGTCTCATTGGAACAGCATGGTGACTACAGTTAACAATACTGTGTTGTGTACCTGAAGTTCACTAAGAAGGTAGATCTTAAGTGCTCTCACTATCAAAAGAAAGAAAGAAAAAGCAAGAGAGAAAGAAAGAAAAATAGTGATTAAATGAGGTCATGGATATGTTAATTAGCTTGATTGTGGTGATAATTTCACAATGTATACAATGTTTTGATATCAAAACAAGTTGTACACCTTAAATATAAACAATTCCTATATGTCAATTATAACTTTATAAAACCGAAAAAAATTTTAAATCAAATTTTAAAAGGGTTAAGAATAACTTTTAATGTACCTATACATTTTCCTGTTGATAGTCTACTTGGGTCCTACATTTTCTGTGAGTTATTCCAACAGATATTTAGTTCTAGGTCTGTCTGTTTCATCCCTTCTAGGCCGTGTCTCTAATTAGCGCAAGGTAATATTGGTATTAGTATAAGCAGAACACAGTAAGAAAGAGAAATCTATTCATAGAAAGCATGTACAATTTTCTTCCCGAAGTCTGCTTCCACCGAGAGAATGTGGGTATATCTACCTGGGGATGGACCTTCACCAACACAGGAAAACAGCTATTCACCACAACCACATGCATGAGAGGAAGTATTGTGATGAGATAAGGAAAAGGGCTGCCTAAGCAGAGTGTCTGGGTTTGTAACTTGGCACCACTACATACCAGATGTATGATCTTTATCAAGTTTCTTAATCTTTCTGTTCCTCCGTTTCCTTATCTGTCAAATGAAGCTGTAAATATTAAATGAGTTAACGTGTAAATTGTTTGACACATGTAAATACTCAGTAAATGCTGGCTGTTACTAGTTTGCATCTGCAACCCCGAGTGAAGTCCAAAAGCAGTGAACACATTGGGCCTCAGGGAGACTTATCAGGCGTCATTCTGTTCTGAATGAATTACGTGCTAGTGTCACAGGTTGAGCTCCCGGGGAGCAGCCTCTGAGATGGAGATTGGCATGTTAGTTAGGGACTGTTTTTGAGATCATCATCTGGCAAGGGAACGAAGCAGAGGTTGAGCAGAGGTGGTTTTTGTTTTCCTGATTATATTTTGACTGATCCCTTCTTCTTCCCCCAGTTAGCAAGAAAACTCTGAGAGGGCAGGGGCTTTGTTTGGTTTTGCTCATTGAGGTATTACCTGGATTCAGCACAGAGACTGGAAGAAGCTTCAACAGCACTGCAGCCATTCTCACTCCTGGACTTACTGTCACCTTCCAGACTATTCTGTGAAATCTCAGATGCTAACAACACATTCTGATGACAGTTTCAGTTTCTCTGACTCTACTTTCACTGCAGTTCAAAAGCAGCATAGCAAATGCAGAATTTATGTCTTTTTTTTATAGTAACCTTTAATTGGAAGTAATATAATACTGTGTATTTCTTTTCCTTTCCTTCCTTCGCTCTCTCCTCTTCTTCCCCCTTCTTCCTTTCCCCTCTCCTCCTTCCCTCCTCCCCTCCTTCTTCCTCCACCTCCTCTTTCTTCTTCTTCTTCTTCCACCTCTCCCTCCCCCATTTCTTTTGCCATGGCTGCCTGGAAGCCCAGAGCCAAATCTTTCACCTGAATATGGTAGCTCCGTCAATCACCCATTTATATTATTGAATACATATTTATTTGCATGGCTGCTTGAGTCCAGGTACCAGTGTTACAAAGATGAGTAAGATGTGGCTCTTGCCCTTTAGGAATGCTAATAGAAGAAACATGAGTACACATGCTATAATAAAACCAAGTGTAGGAGTTCTGTTGGAATGCAGTGGAAAGGCTGACTACTTCTGTGGAGGTATACGTAAACTATCACAGAGGGTTTGCGTCCTGAAGGATGGATACCATTTCTTCAAGTAGATAAGGAGGGGAAGGCAGTCCAAATAGAGGGAACAGCAAGAGCATTATTAGTATAAAGGACTAGGAGAGACTTCTTGGGCCTTTACAAAGGTTGTAAAAGGTAGCTCAGGTCTGGAGTGCTATGTGGGGTGGGGCAGATCTGAGAGGGGAAAGTTGGACCAGCCAGATCATAAGGGCCCTATGTACTTTGCCAAGGAGTTCAGCCATCATACTGTGGTGATGGCAAAACCTTTGAAGGGTTAAAGTAGGTGAATACCATGATATAATTTGCACTTTATACATATAGTACAAATGAATTAGACAGGTCTTAGACCAGAGGCTCTTATAATTATTTAGGCAAGAAATGATGCCTGAAATAAGGGATGATTATGGGCTTGGGGATGAGGCTAAATAGATGAATATATTTAAGAAGGTAAAACTGATAGGAGTTTTGGGTGAGTGCATGTTCTGGAGCCAGGTTGCCTAGGTTTGAATCTTGGTTCTCCCTCTTAGTAGCTGTGTGACCTAAACTACTTCTTAAGCTTGATGCTTTCATTTCTTCATCATATCCTATGGTAAAGCTTCAGTTACTTAATACATTAAAAAACCAAGTTAGAGCAGTATTGGCACATAGGAAATTATATTGGTTGAGGCAGGGATGAAATCAGGATGATGCCAGATTTTGGCTTGGAAGACAAGGTAAATGGTAGGCCTATTAATTTAGGAAAAAAGAAAACAGAAGGAATATCATGCTGGAGGTAGGGTAGCCTGAGTTTACTTTTGGCTTTCTGCATTTGAGAGGACATCAGTTGCAAGCTGTGAGCTGACCTAAGCCAATTTGGTTTTGCATTAACTATTAGGTTCTTTTTGGTTAATGATAGTATGGACTCAAAAATCTAAGGTGGCTGAGGGTCAACTATTTTTCTATAGACTGATATCAGGTTACATTGATGGCAAGTCTTAGATCAATTTCTGCCATACACACAGACTTTTATGTTTAAGTTAAGAATTTATCAGCAAGCAGGCACAAAATAAGTCATATAAACTGTTGTGTAAGGTTGATAGAGTCTTAGGACTCTGTCTTATTAGCTGTCACAATGACATCTTCATAAAAGGTTCACCTGGAACAGGTACGTGGGGCAACTAGAGTCCTCAGTCCCAGTGGTTGCACTAAGTAGAGGACTATTGGACTATTTAAGTATCAAATCTCAAGCATTGTCCATAAAGAAACAGACTATGGGCTCTGCTATTTTCTCATTCTCTCTTCTTGTGAAGGAGGAGAGTGTCTCAAAAGTATTTTATTCAATAAATATCAGTGAAATCCCACTAATTTCTCCATCGAGAGCTCATTTCTAATATCCTCTGGGCTATTCGTTTACTAGTGAAAACTTGGTTTTTTAGCATTCATTATGCTAATTAGTAAACCTCTAGTGTTGATCAAAGATAAAGATAACAGAAGCACATGTAATAGTTGCAGCTGGAGCTGGAATTCTTTTTTTTTGAATTTTTTTTTATACAGCAGGCTCTTATTATTTATATATTTTATACATATTGGTGTATATATGTCAATTGCAGTCTCCCAATTCGTCACACCACCACCACCCACCCCCGCCACTTTCCCCCCTTGGTGTCCAGTGTTTGTTCTCTGCATCTGTGTCTCTGTTTCTGCCGTTGGAGATGGAATTCTTGATTAGAGCACTAGCTGACCACCCCTAGGATATAGATTCCTGATTAGGTTAACTGATAACACCGGAAGTGCAGCTTAAATTTACTAATACAGATATACATAGAACACTGTCTATGTTGAAGCACTTTAAAATACAAATATATCATAATTCAAGTCCAACAGGAAATAGGATTATATAAGGCTGGGGCTCAGGGGAAAAATCTGAATTGGAAACATATTTTTGGCAGTCTTTCGGTTGGCATATTCATTTCTACTTAAAAAAAAATCACTGCTTTCCTTTTTTCATCCCTATTTTATGAACTTTTTAAATGTACATTTATTCTTCCCTGTTAAGTCACTTTAAATCTTTTTTTAACATTGGAGGCTATAAATAAATATCAATAAATAAAACTTTCCCCCCTCCATATCCTTTGTTTTAAATTTCTACTAAGAACTATTTCTTCTGCAACTGACTTTTAAAACTATGTGCAAGGTATTTATTGTCCCTGCTATTTTTGTCACTTTCTTTAAATTCAAATTTTAAGTCAACTTCAGATGTGGATACACACACACTTTTGGTGTTGTTATTGCAAACCATGTTTATTTTGCTCCTATTGGAAATACCTCGCAATAATGAAACGGATGCACTTTGCCACGCAACTGAGAAAAGCAAGGTTTTACTCTTTATATTTTCAGACAAGAACATAAACCTAAATTTTTTTAACTGCTTCCTTCACATAAATTACTCTCTCCTCAGTTGCTAGCCCTCAATTTAAATGTCACCACTAGTTATATGGTGATGATATTTTTGTATTATATACTTAAAGGAGCAACAAATATTTTGATTTAGTGATGTTTTAGGGATTTTTTTATAGGCTTGCAAAAACTTCTACATTATTTTAAATAACAAGCATACAGAAAAGTGAACAAATTCTAAGTGTATAGCCTAAAGAATTATCACAAAATGAACACACCCATGTATCCTCCACCCAGGTCAAAAAATAAAACATAGCCAGCACCTCCAAAGCCCCTCTTAGACAGCTCCCTTCCTGCTGTAGACATTTGTGTATGAGTTTCTGTGTGAACATATGCTTTCCTTTCTCTCTGGTAAATACGTCAGAGTAGAATGGCTGGGTTATACCTTAGGTATATGTTTAACTGTAAGTGACAAACTGTTTTCCAAAGTAGTTGTACCATTTTACATTCCCAGCAGCAGTATATGAGAGTTCTAGTTGCTCTACATTTTCTCCAACACTTTATTGGGTTCTTGGATCCAATTTCCATGTGGGATGAGGCATTTCCCCCACACCACCAAGCAGTTCCCAGACTCCGTCTGGCTGTCGTACGATTCAGCTTAATTCTGATACTATCTTCCTAGAGATAACATAGATTCCACAGGTTACGAGCTCAATCTTACGACTGTGCTCCCTCCACCCCCCACTTCAGATGCCAGTCGGAAGCCCAGGTTGTCACCTGTGCTTCTGACCTACCAGCTATAGATTGGGCGTTCCAACGTCTCCCTCCTTGGGTTCCGTTAATTTGTTAGCTTTTACATGGAACATTTAGTTGCTTACATTTAATGTAATTACTGAAATAGTTTGTTATAAATCTATGATCTTCCTACTTGTTTTCAACTTCTTGCCTTCTTTTGAATTAAAGTATTTTTATTATTCATTTTTTTCTATTAATAGGTTAATTATAAAATATGTTACTATGCTTCTAATATTTACTCTTGATCACAGATTACAATCTGTCCTTGACTTAAGGAAGTTTAATATAAATAAGTACTTTCATCTTTTCCAAGAAAATTCAAGAACCTTTCAAGAAAATCCAAAAATTCTTTAACTCCATTTATACTCATCCTGACCTATTATTGCTGTATATTTAATTCTATTTGCATATTTAATTTTATCTGTATTTTAAGCCCTGCAAGATATTAGTGTTATTGTTTTATACAGTCAATATTTATTTTCTACTTTTTTCTCTCTTAATTCCTTTATTTCTTAAATTTTTAATATTCTACCTGGGATTATTTTCCTTTTGCCTATAGGACATCTTTTGGTATTTCCTTTTGTGTGGGTCCAGAAGTGGCTTTCTTGTTTTTTTGTTTGCCTGAAAATGTTATTTTACTACCATTCTTTTTTAAAAAAAAATTTTATTGAAGTATAGTTGATTTACAATGTTGTGTTAATTACTGCTGTACAGCAAAGTGACTCAGTTATACATGTATATACATTCTTTTTCATATTATTTTCCATTATGGTTTATCACAGGATATTGAATATAGTTCCCTGTGCTATACAGTAGGACCTTGCTGTTTATCCATTCTGTATGCACCAGTTTGCATCTTTTACTAGCATTCTTAAAGGACATTTTCACTGGGTATAGTTTGGCAGTTTTTTTCCTTTTGAAGCACTTTGAAGACATTATACATTGTTTTTTGACTTCCATTGTTTCTGTTGAAAAGTGATATTTTCCTTTTAGAAGGCAATATTTATTTTGGGGGAGCTGCTTTCAACATTTTTCTCTGTCTTTCTGTTTTAGCAGTTTTACTATGGTTTGCTTAAGTGTATTTTACTTTGCATTTATCTTGCTTGAGGTTTATAGGTCATTTCAGAGCTTTGGCTTGATATCTTTCATCAGTTTGGGAAACCCTCTCAGCCATTAACTCTCCATTTCTTTTGTCTTCTTCCTTTTATATTTAAATTACCCTTTCATTATATCCCCTATATGTCTTACCAGTTTTTTTTATCCTATCAGTCTTCTTGTTTCTTTTTCATTCAGTTTGGACAGTTTTTGACTTATCTTCCAATTCATTAATTCTCCCTTTGACTGGGTCTTGAGTGCTGTTTAACACATATAGGAAATCTTTAATTTCAGTTATTTTATTAAAAAATTTTATAATTCTCTCTCTTTTATAATTTCTGATTTTCTTCCTAAATTAACAATCTTGTTTTTTGTATCCTTGAACATGCTAAACATAGTTATATTAATATTTGGGTCTGTTAACTCCATTTCTTTATCTCCAGTAGGTCTGTATTTGATTGCTGTTGTTTACTTTTGTTTTTATTCATATTGTCTTGTCATCTCATGTTCCTTGATATTTTGATTGAGTGCCAAAGATTATGAGGAACTGGAGATAATTTGTAGCTCTGGATGTTATCTTACCCTCAAGGAAAACTTGTATTTACATTTATGTAGGCTAGGTAACACTAGTAATCTCAGACCTTCTTAATTTAATCAATATTTGAAATGAAAGGAAGTTGAGTTTCCAGCTCTGTGGGGGCTGATCTGTTTTCAGTTCAGCCTTACTCATAATAGACGGGTCCTCGAGGATGTCAACCCTATGCCTTGGGAGATAGGGGGAGGGTGGTGGATTTATCAACCCTGTCTACTTCCCAGTAAGCCGTGAATTCCAAATTTTGTCCTCCTAGCCTTGTGAGTCCGTTAAAAACTCTGATCAGTTTCTCAGCCTCTCAACTGCTTCTGCTGGAACATTGGCACAGTTCTGTGGTAGAAAAGTGGCTCCAAATTCCAGGCTCACTTTTTGAGTATTCTTATTCTTCTGGACCTTGGCTACGTTATTTGTCACTGCCTTATTATTTCTCTGTGCCTTCAAACATTTAAAAAATGTTTGTTCAGCTTTTCAAGTAATTCTCAGCAGTAGGTTTGGTCTAAATCACCCAGTCTTCATTGATGAAAGCAAAAACCATTTGTAATATGCTTTTAATACCCAAAGGACTGTATTTTTGCTACTCAAGAATTTCTGGAGGGAATACAAGCGAATGCTTTAAGTTAAGATGATATTATTAATTTAAACTTGCTTGAATTTGAATAAAAAGAGATACCTGTCTATAAAATAATAAATTTTCATGATTGAACTACATATCTTTTTTTTTCTTCAGGAACCATATCATCTTTTAATGTCCCCGGTTCTCTTTCAGACTGATCCCAAACATAGGCAAAATGACCTAAAATACCTTTGTTTAGTTCCTTTTAACACATTTGAAATAGGATGTTAAATGAAACAGGGCTTATGAACTGAGTGAGCTGGGACCTGGAAACTATGCTTTGTAAGTTTAAACCTTAAGTTCTCTGGATTTTTTCATCTCATTTGGAAATTAACTCTAGCTTCTCTAATATGGGCACAAATGAAGTGGATTTTGATTTTATACACGTTTGAGTCATAATATTAAAAAGCATCCCCCTGAAAGTGGGAATGTTGATAACAAGGTGGAATTGGAGAAAGAGACTCTTTCACAAGAGCAGATGAAACTGAAGAGGAAATAAACAAGCTTCCTACCAATCTACCACTCCTCACTCAGAGATTTTCCTTCCAGAGATGCTTTTTGCTCCATCATTGTAAAGGTTTGTCATTTCATGCAATTTCTCTTATTTAATAGACAGAGCTCACTGTGGATCATAAGATCATTAATTACTATTATCTATATCATATTACTATATCATCATCACTTATTAGCTGTATTATCTTAGCTATGCAATGTACCCCATGTACCACCAAACCAAGGGAAATTGAGCTGATTAATATTCTTGCTTCGATGAACCTAGAACACTTGGGGTTTGATTTTTTTTCGACTGGGGAAACAATAAAATTTATATAGAAAACATCAATTCTTCAGAGACATATGAGCAAGCCAGAAGTTAATTCTTTTTTTTTTCCCACGTAACTAGACTGACAAATGACTAGGTAAATGGCAGAGAAATAAAATTTTCAATGTGGACTCCAATGGGAGAATTTTAATGTCACAGCTTATCACAATATGGATAGATCAACTATAATATTTGGACAAATATTGTCAGAGAGAAAACAAGATGATTTCTTATTTTATGGGGCAGAAAATGCTCTCAGTACTTTTTTTTTCATTTAGTAATACATTTAGCGATACATGCAGACTTACACATTACTTCTGATTACACTGGTTACTATGGCTTATCGTATGTGGGTTATTATCATTTTTTAGTTTATATATGCACATTATATTGAATATTTCTTTAGTGTCAATGAGAAGATAAATCATTGGTATGAGAAAACACTGGAATTACAAGGTATTCATCTGGAATTATTCAACCTTTCACAAGCAAATGAGAAAGATTATAGGATTAGACCAAATCCTGGATTCCTTTTCTTCTATGCCCATCTGTATTCATTAGAGCTGAAAGACAGACAAATGAAACTATTGGTAGCTCAGTCTTTAAAGCTTTATTACAATTTAAAAGCATTAAAATAGAGAGAAAATGGAAAAATCTTATCAAAGGCTGGAAATGATCATCATACTGAATAGTTGAATTTTCCGGCTTAATGACAATGAGAAATGAAGATAGGTGTTGTAAAGATATGATTTCATTATTGGTATCACTCAGTATTCTCAATTCCAAAGAATTGAGCATAGAGCTTTTAAAAGCCTCTGTCAGAATATAGAACTGACAATTGGGCACATCACTGGAGGAAATGAAATGGGTCAATGATTTTCAGTTCTATATAAACTACATAGGACAAGCCCACAGCCTTGGCTAAAACGCATACCAGAATCCAGGACTCCTCTGGACTGTTGCTCTGGTTATCATTATTGCTTCTTGGACCCCAGGAATGTGGATCGAGAAAAGGGAAAGGCTGGAGAGCACAAAGCTACTACATGAAATGCAGAGGACATTGTTAGTTTTCTCCCAGTATCCATTCTTTTCCCCCTTTCCAAAAGTACCTCTCTTTAAGGAATCTAACCTTTGCCACCACAGCTTAGGGGCCCCAAGGGAAGTTGAGCCCACTCCCAGTTCCAGGTAGTTCTCCAGTGCAACAGTGATTGATTCTGGAATAGACATGTGTCACAATAACAGATGCTTGCTGGGGACCTTGGGTAGAGTGTTTTCTTTGGTTTTGTGAGAGAGCCACCAGGCACGAGGATGCCTTCTCTTCCTCTGGACATACTTACGATGTTAGTCCTGAGACTGCAGCCAACCTGAAGCAGACATATGGAAAGAGGAGAAAGAGAATCGAAGAGAAATGAGCCAGAATCCTGATCAAATCGTATCTGACCACTGCTTTTAAGAGCTCTGAGTTAATACATTTCCTTAACTGATCACGCAAATTTAAGCGGACTGTTTCTTGCAGCCAAGATTATTTCTACTGGTAGAGAAAGGTGGTCCACTTCAAGCCCAAATTGCTCCTAATCCAGAGGACCACCCTCAAGGTCTATCTCAGGGATCCCTTAGCCAATTTGATCTGATGGGAGGGTCACAAAGATGCTTTCCTCTGCTCTGTACCAACTTTTAAATTTCACGACCTTTTGTGGTCATGCTCTTCAAAGTTCTCTAGTTTATAAGCCTAGAGCACTCCTTCAAAGGCTGCTGGAATGGATCCTTTGGATGCAGTCTGATCCAGGTCCCCAGCCTTGGGTCCAGAAATGCCTGCCACAGTTACCTCCAGCCTGTGGAAAACAGATCAAAGGGTTCTTCTCTCTGGTAGTCCATCATCTCCAACACAAAGTCTAATGAGAAGACCTTTCTGTGGGAGATGCATTCTCTTTCAGACTCATTCCTGGCTTCTCTAATTTTCCATGCAACTTTGGTTTTTACAATAATTTTGGTCTAGGCATACAATCAGTTTTGGGAAAGCCTATTGAACCCTTATCAGCTAAAAGTGGAAGCTATTGTGATAGAGACAATTTGGGAATGGAAAGGCTTTGGTCAGGTGTGATAATGAAGCTGGCACCCTAAGTGATCTCTAACCCCAGTAAGAATAGATGGGTTGCATTCCAAGGGTAAGATACCTATTGTGGAACTACTATATAATACAGATAAACTTTTGCAGTGAGGGATCTGTGGTGTGCATGGTGTATAATATTGTGAGCCTGCAATCATATGGGCAAGTTTTGTACTTTTGTGTAAATAAAACTAAGTCAAGACCAGTGGTTTTCACACTTGGTTGGGAGTTGGGGTGGGGTGAGGGGTAGAGCATTTGGAAGTCATGGTACCTTAGATACAACACCTTAAAGCAATGCTGTATTTATTACCATTCTAAGCACTAGGCAGATTTTGGAGGCAGAAAATTTGACTCTTATGTCTATAACCCCAGTGATGCTGGACCTTTTTGTTCTTATCTTAGAGCCTGTCTCTATTCATTATTCCAGGCACAGAAACACCAGTCTAACATGTAAAAATAATTGCAAAGCAATTTAAAATTTTACTGTAGTCTCTTGGACAGTGCAAAGTGGAGATGAATTCATAAAACACTGCAAAACTTTAAAAAGTCGTTTACCCATTTATCTTCTCAAAGTCTCACTGATCATGGTGTGGTACGTGGCCCTAAGCTCTCTTATTCTCCCCCCAGTTTTCAGAACTTCAAAAATAGCCCGTGCTGGCCTTTATCCTTTTGTCCCTACTCTCCTATCTTCTGGTATATTTTCTTCTCTTATAGAGTAAAATTTGCCCTTTCCTGTAAAAATGAATCAAGCCAATCTAGGATTCTCTTATATCTCTCTGTCACCCCTTACTTAGATCTGCACAAAGAGGCCCAGGAATTTTGCATGTGAGGAAGGAATTCTCCTTAGCATTATCTTAAAAGTCTTATTTATTTATTATTTTTGTTCCTTTTAGCATCAGTTTTGATCTGACCCACATCCACCTGTTCAACATCATTTCCCATGGCAGCCCCACAGATGTGGCACACTTCTGCCACAAAAGGAACTTAAGCAGAGAAATGGTGTGATCATATTCGCATTTTAGAAGAATTACTCTGAATAATCAGAGTTTGGAGAATGGATTGGGCTTTTGCTGGGGTGGGGAGGAGGAGAGGTAGTAGGGAAATAATTAAGAATAGGATTGTTGGGCTTCCCTGGTGGTGCAGTGGTTGAGAGTCCGCCTGCCGATGCAGGGGACACGGGTTCGTGCCCCGGTCTGGGAAGATCCCACATGCTGCGGAGCGGCTGGGCCCGTGAGCCGTGGCTGCTGAGCCTGCACGTCCGGAGCCTGTGCTCTGCAACTGGAGAGGCCACAACAGTGAGAGGCCCGTGTACCGCAAAAAAAAAAAAAAAAAGAATATGATTGTCTAGGAAAGAAATGTTGGTGGTTTGGACTAGGATGGTGGCAAAAGGAGACAGAAATAAGTTGAAAGGTTTGAGATATGTTTTGCTAATTTCTGGATGGGGAAGAAATGAAATGAGGTTGTTATCCAGAGTACAGAATATAGACAGATCTAGTTTAGAAGGTAAAATATTAAGATTAGTTTTGGATATGTCGAGTTTGAAGACCTGTGGGATATCTACTTGAAATGTTCATTTGGCATTTGACTTAGGTAAGTCTGGGGGTCAGAGCTAGAGATGTGGATTTGGAAGTTGTCAGTTTATAGATGGCTGTGGAGCCCATGAGTATTTCTGAGCATATCCCAGGAGAGCTTACACGCTGAGGACGTTAGAGGGCTAACAACAGAACCCCAGGGGAGGTACTGTCATCTTAGGACACCTGGGAGAAAACCAGGAAAAAAAGGGACAAAATCTGAGAACTATTGTTTTAGACCAAGGAAAGTGGAGTCCTAAAGATTGATTTATTGATCAGACCATTGTAACCAGCAGAATACTGTGCTCAATTCTGAGCCCCAGCCTTTTACACGGACATCGATAAGCACAGTATGTCAGGAGGAAGGCCATCAGGATGGTGAGAAAATCTTGAAACCATGTCAAAGCAGAGTGGCAAGTGCTTTCACATATAGAGAAGTTATTTATGGGGCACATATTTGCCAAGTGGAAGGGGAATTTAGTTTTGTTTTTATGTTTCCAGAAAGAATAATGAGGAAGTACAAAGAAACACCAGTCAATATGAAGAATTATTTTACAAGCTGTTAAAAAATGGAATAGGTTGGCTTGTTTGGAGTGAGAACCACTTTAGTAGAAGTGTTTGAGCAGGAACTGGTGACCCACTGATCAGGAATGATGGGGTAGGGATTCCTGTCTTGAGTAAGAGATTTACCTATTGAGGTAGCTTCTAATTTTAGAAGCCAGTGATTCTGTGAAATTTTTGTCTTTCTTTCTCTCCCTCTCTCCATATTCAGTGCATATATTGCAGGTCACTACAAACACAGGGCCAGTGTGTCATGTAGTAAGCTTCGGGTGACGGTAAGGAATGATATTTTATTCTTTGGAGGCTCTAAGTAAAAGTGACTTAGAGTGGTGAATTTCATGTGTACCGATATGAAGGTGGTGAATCCTCACCACCTTCATATCGGTACACATGAAATTTTGTTGAGAATTCCTCTGAGGGAGAACTTCTTAGTATTGAGTCAGTTTTGTGGCCTTGAGCTGAGACAGTTGATGAGACATCTTATAATAAGAGGGCAAGATGCCCTAAGGGTTTCACATGCATTTATATCAAAATGCTGTGAAGGAAAATCAACATTTTGCCTCTGGCAGTGAAAATCCAAACCTCACCAAATTACTAGGGAGGAACATTTTATTTTCAAACACCAGAGAGGGGGAAAACACCCCAAGTTGAACAAATGCTTCACTGTGGCTCTGGATGTAACATGGGGTGATAGGCTTAGCAATGACCCTGTTTTGGAACTACAGTGACCTAATTCCTCCCTTCATTCAAGTCTTTTTTCAAAATCACCTCAGTGAAGCCTTTCTCTATCATGCAATCTGAAATTTCACCCTACCCAATACTTCATTTCCTCTTTCTCTGCCTCATGATTTCCTTAACACTTGTCTCGCCCAGAAGCAAGATCTTAGACAAGGGTTTGAGTGCCAGTGGTTTACATGGGAGGTGATCCCAGGAAGGCAAGTCAGGTTAGGGTTAGGGTTAGGGTTAGAGTTAGTAGGAGAGTGAGACCAGGAGGGGAAGGAAGCCAATTCAGGGTAGGGCAATCAGAGGTTACTATTGTGGGCAACTGGGACTCAGTCCTGCCAGGGAACTCAGGGAGACTGCATGGACATGCCTTGAAGTATGTCTGAGGCATAAGGAAGTGGGGTGTTTATCCACCAATTCTCATCAATCCATGGTTGAGAGCTGCCCTGGGGATTGGGGTGTGGAGCTGGGACTTTTAACTTCCCAGCATTTTCCATAAGTTCCCAGCATTTTCCATCACTGCGCTTGGGCATATGTCCTCCGGCTGCCTGAGGAAGCCGTCTGAGGCTCACAGTAGGAGCCCTGGGGTCAACTTGGGTGGGAATGGAGTCCAGGGAATCTGAGAAGGCCACTGGTAACATCTGCTGGAGAACTTGTTCCTCTTTACTAGACTGTATATTTTACTTTTTATCTTTATTGTCCGTCTCCCACTGTAACATAAGCTTCATGAAGAGGGGGACTTTTTCTGTTTTGTTCATCGAGTGGCATTGGAAACATGGTCTCTGAGTTGTTTATTCAATTTTAAACAACATTAAATTAGTGCCTGCTTGAACCGGGTACTGCCCTCACATTCTTTGACACTATGATCTCCAAGGGGCGGATTAGATCTCCACCATCTTTGTAGCTAATCCTTAGCCTATAGTGAGTCAAGATTAAGAATTATAGGGCAGAGGGAAGGAGCATGTTATAACCAAGGGAGATGCCCCAGACTGGGGTGTAGCGGGTGGGGCAAGGTTATTCTGAGGCAAATGTAAGATAACACATCTAGTGTCTGGCACACAGGAAGGCTTCCATAGGCAGGGAGAGGAGCTAGGAATTGGAAGAAGGAAGAAGAGGTGGTGGATGAAGAGGAGGAAGAAGACACAGACACGTAAGAAGCTGGGATCCTGGGTTCATGAGCACCAGAGAAACCTTCAAGAAGAAAGAAAGAAAAAAAGAGAATCACAAGTAAAGATGATAATTAGACAGACGCTTTTGTTGTAATGTGAGCATGAACTGCTAAGTCAGAGAAGGATCAATGGCGGGTGGAAGAAAAAATGCAAACGAGAGATCAGAGATCTCTGATCAGAGATCAGCTTATTCTAACCCCAGCTTCTACAAGCAGTCTCCTTGCTAACTGGGTCTGCACACATGGAACCCCAGTCCAAAGCCTGCCTCTTCCTGGCAATCGGGTTCAGGTCTCAGGAGGAAGTTGCAACCTTAGGACCATAATCAAGGAAGGTGCTTTTGCTTTGGACTCCATGCTTCAATTAATGCAGACTTAGATCTGCCAAATGGCACGGATGACTCACTGAGTAGTCAACAACTCTTCCAGAGTGTTTTAAAAACATGTATGACTGTTGAATTACATCGCACCTGCTCTGCACTTCTTCCCTGCAATTCTAAACCCAAGTTTAGCATATTTTTAGCATATGCAAGCCAATGTTTAGCTCTCACTTATCTGCTCTGTCTTTTGACTTTTCATCTAGTGTTCACTCCCATCCCACCTCCTGCCCTTTCCAACACACAGCAGATATGATTATTATTCTTGAAAACTCTGAGTCCTAGTGTATTTAAAACTTTTATCAATAAGAAAAATATAAGTGAATTTTGATTATACATTATTTGTATATAGGCACACCTCTTTCCCTTATATTAATGGTGTTTATCAAGGATTGACCAGACCCCAAATTCTTTCAAGTTACATTTCCACAATTTCTAATTTTGAAGTTTTCCTCTGAGGTCAAATCTGCAGGCTGGCCAAAGGTATAGGTACATAACCCGTAGCTCCAGTTATTCTTGTTAAAAATTTTTAGTGTGGTTTTTAACTGGAGACTTTTCTGTACCCAACATTGGGAATATGTACTGTTTTCAAATCATTCATGGGAACCCCTAGGGTGTATCCTCAAGGTTGGGGAGGAAATTTATTTCTAAATGGAAATGCAAACATTTTAAGAGTATAAGTGCAGGGAGGAAAATCTGGACATTTGTTTTATGCAGGCACATCTGGCTTGGAAGTAAAAACTCAGGAAGAGGTAACTTAGGGACTTTGGCAAATTAGGTCATCATCAAAATAATATTTCTGAATATTATTTATCATGTGTTATTAAGCTGTGCATTACACAAAGCGAAGTGGTCATATCGAAATGCCTGTAGGAGAATTAAACACGGCTAGGAGGTTGTGTACCTTAATGCATCAAGGTTTACTGAGAGTGCCTGTGAGTAGAGGAATTAGTATTTCTGGGATCCTTCTGTCCCAAAGATGGTATTTAGACCACAACAAATCAGCCAAATCATTAGGTTATGTTTGGATCCACCAAAGGCACGTAAGTCTTGCCTGAGACTTTGGCCTTTCCATCCCCATTAGTAACAAACAACAGTGGCGCAAACAAGCACATGGGCAAACCATGTGGTTGTACAAACACCAAAAAATAAATTAGACAAATAGAAGAAAAGGTTTTACATTGTGTTAAAAAATTTGGGAGAGCAAAACATACGTTTTTATCTACGAGCTACCTTAGTATTCCATAACGGTTTTCTCTCAAGTAAAACAATGAGCTTACTGGTGTGATAAATTAGCAGACACCTCTTCGGTGTGAAGTATTCCTGTGTTGCAAATCACTGATTTTATTAGCTGGCAGCTTTAGCAGCAATCTAATGCTGCCTCATGAAAAATCCATAACAATACAATCTAATTTGAATGGTTCTGGAAACTAATAGTACATATTTGAGAACAGCCCACTTGCTCATATTCCCACTTTCTAGTCATGTCTGTTAGTGTGAATGTGATTCTTGGACTTTTGTGGCTGTTTTTTTAAAACAATGTACAAACCCCCGCTCGGTTTATCTTTACCTGCGCGATTCACACGTCATCTCTCCCTTCAGCATATTTCTTGCATCTTGCCTATGTTTCTGGCTTGTTTACTTACTCATTTGGTTTCTAAGCTCATCAGAGGAAGATCAGAACTAATTCAGTTGAACATTTGAATCCATTATGACACTTGTTCACGGAAAAGATGCACATAATGGCTTACATTTTTGTTGTAGAGAATAACTGAAAATAACTGTACCAACGATTCTCCTCAGACATATAAGAGAACTGGAGGATTTTCTAAGATAAACAAAAAATTGATGAAAGCCAATCTAGGAGTAGACTGTGACTCTGACTTATATGCCTTCTGATTTCATTTGTTTTCTTATGTGTAGATCTTTATTCATGTGACACCTTCATTGTGTGAAAGTCATGCTATTTTCCTGTCAATGAAATCCCTCTGGGAATGCACAAGAGCCTGATGTGTACTCTCAACTAGATCACTGTCTTTTTTTCTTTGACTATAGTTAGAATAATTTGTCTTCCCCCATGGGCCCAATATTGGAAAAGAACAGGACGTTACTGTGTTTCTGTATGTTCCGGTGCTTGTGTTAGCACCACTGTCTATCCATTGATTAGACCATACACATCCTTCAAATATCTCAAGAGACTATGTTACTCCTCGAGTTCCTCAGTTTTTAAATTCCTTTTCTAGATATACATAGTTATCAGAATCCATTCTTTGCATGATTTTTCCTGTTAGGAGCATCATTTATCAACAGCAAATATTTAGTCTACTAATAAAATATTAGTTAGTCTATACCTATGTTTCTCTTACTATTTTCTTTATTTACGTGTGCTTTTAGTGTTATGTATTTTTATTGGCAAACTCAGCAGTATGAGGACTGTTGATATTATTCTTTGTTTTGTTACATGGTTAATGGTTTTAACCACTATTTGTTGTCTCCTGCTATTAAGAAATCTATCCTTTAATAGATATGCAGTACTTTGAAAATAGGTGGTAACAAGAATTTCCTGCGAGAAAATCAGAGTACTGAAATAACGATAGAAGTCTGTTTGGTTGCCTCAGTTTCCCCAGTGAGACTTAGAGTAGCTTAGTCTGGAGAGATACAGATTGAAACAAATGCAGAGTTAATTTGTGGACATCGCTATGCGGGTGTGCACGCCTATATAGGACCATTTGCCCAACTCACCATTCTTGGAGGTTAGGGCGGTTACATTCTGTTATCTCACGTAATACATAATTAGCCTTTTGAAAACATTGGTGGTCATTCCTAAAGGTGCTTGCCCTTTCAGAGGTCAGATTCCATCTATTTCTCTAGTCCTATATTCCTGAACTTTAAAGCCCAGTATACTTGCCTTATCCTATTGTCCCTCAGGTGAATAAAAGATTTATTAACATACAAAAAGATAGAGAGCATAATCAAGATAGCCTGTTTATCTGGAAAACTACTGGACCATACCATATAAAAATCTACTGTCAAAAACCCAAAGGAGAAATAAGTAACTTAACATAAGTTTTGGCTGATATTTCTTGTGTCAGATGAAAATGTCAATGAACCATTCATGAATTCTCCAACAGAATTAGAGTATTCTGTTTTTTAAATGGATTTTGTTTTTTTTAAGTATGAAAATATTTTTTTAATTCAAATTCATTTCTCCAAGTATGAAAATATCTTACTGCAGCATTTTTTTTTTCTCCAGAAATATCTGCTATGGAGTAGGCTATGGGATAGTTGAAACTTTATCTTCTCCAGCCCATTTCACTATTGGTATTGATATCTTCAACTTGTAGGTTCAGTCTCTCCAATTCCTAAGTCAGTCCTTGATCAATCCTGAGCAAGGCTTTAGAAAGATATAATGGAGGGGCTTTATAATGGTAGACTTAGGCTCATGAACTGGTAGGTATAGAGTTACTGGCCCAGTGATAGGTTCTGTATCCAGGATACTTGGAGTAATGCTTAGGTTGTCAGCAGAGTTTACTTTAGGGGTATGCATGCTTTAATACAGGCACAGTATTTATCAAGATGATTATTTCTTTTATATGATTCATCCTAATACTAGCATATTGCCCTCTTTGTGACCGCTTTTCCACATGTTCTCTAGCTTGGTCTCACGGCTAGGCCCGTGAGCCATGGCTGCTGAGCCTGAGCGTCTGGAGCCTGTGCTCTGCAATGGGAGAGGCCACAACAGTGAGAGGCCCGCATACCGCAAAAAAAAAAAAAAAAAAAAAAAAAAAGAGTATCTATAGAGTGCATGGGGAAATTTTCCTAGTTTGGCCTAACATAGTCACACTCTCTGAATTCTTGTAGTCTTCCTTATACCTAGGGAGACAATTTGTACCTTATGCTCACCATCTCCTCTTTTTTTTTTTAATAAATTTTTAAATTTTATTTATTTTTGGCTCCGTTGGGTCTTCGTTGCTGTGCGCGGGCTTTCTCTAGTTGAGGCGAGTGGGGGTTACTCTTCATTGCTGTGCGCGGGCTTCTCATTGCGGTGGCTTCTCCTGTTGTGGAGTGCGGGCTCTAGGCGCACAGGCTTCAGTAGTTGTGGCTCACGGGCTCTAGAGCTCAGGCTCAGTAGTTGTGGCGCATGGGCTTAGCTGCTCCATGGCATGTGGGATCTTCCCGGACCAGGGTTCAAACCTGTGTCCCCTGCATTGGCAGGTGGATTCTTAACCACTGTGCCACCAAGGAAGTCCCATCACAATCTCTTCTTAACTTTTCCTCAGCTTCTGAAGTTCTCCACAGTATCAGAGTAATGGATCCATGATGCTTTTGGTGGTTGGCACTGGTGTATGGGGAAGGTGTTTAACATGTTCCAAGAAATATATAAAACCATAAGACACATTGGTACAGTTCCCCAGAGGTCAAGGTATTACTTCTTAAATTTCTACAATTTAGGTTGGGCTTAGCAGGGTGGTTCTTCTGCTCCACATGGCAACTGCTGAGCTGGAGTATTTAAGATGGCTTCTTTACTCATGTGTTTGATGCCTCAGCTGGGAAGGCTGCATGATATGATGGCTAGCTAGGCATCTCTCTCTCTCTCTTTCCACACAGTCTCTTGATTAGGGTTGCTGGACTTTTTTACATGGTGGCTCAGGGCACCAAGAGAAAGCATTTCAAGAGGACAAGCCCTATTGTGAAATCCCTCATCTAGCTTCTTCTGTTTGCATCATACTTGCTAATGGCCAAAGTCAGCCACATGGCCCAGTACAGACTCAATGTGGAAAGGGCTTGACTACTGAAGGCCTGATTCATTGAAGTTTGCCAACCTAACAGTATGGAATAATATGCCAAATTTACGTGAATTTTAAAGATGAAACAGGTGATTTCAAGAAAATTATTTTTATGGTGGGCCAGGACTCTGTGGATAATGCATTTACTTTTTTCCTGCTGCTGAGAACTGACCCAAACCAGCTTGCTGTGCACAACTATTAGGTTCTTTTTGGTATATCTTGGGAGTTTTAATGGTTGACAGTAATGAGGGTTAATTGCTCTCTCATAACCTTGTATCAGATTATTAGGAAAGCAAGTCTCAGACCAAATCCTGCTACTCATATAGACATTTCTGCAAACAGGCACAAAACAATCATAAACCACTTCTGCAAACATCATTTAAGGATATCACCTAGGGCTTTATTCCTAAGGATAAAGATTCCAGGGTTCACTAGAGTCTTACCTCCTGTTCTTGTAAGCACAGAGAGTATCTGTAAATTATTACAGCCAGTTCACATTTCTCCACTGCCACTAATTTCCCAAATGAAAGCCTCATTTTTATCAATTAAAAGCCACTAATTCCACCAATGAAAACCCACTACTGACATTATGCTGATTAGGAATGCTTTTGTATTGAAGGGAGAAAACGATGACTGAAGACCTTTTAGTGATTACCTCTACTGTATGACTTTTCTAATAATGCTTAGCTAATCATCCCCAGAATGTGGGTTTTTGGTTAGAGCAAGATTCTGCCCCAAGAGTGTAATTGTAACTGACATACACTGTCTGCACTAAAGAATATTAAAATAAAGTATAGATACCATAACATGTGCCTTAAAGAGTGCTTTGGTAGAAAAATTTGAGATGCTTTCACCAGAGTATAAGAAATTAGGACTTTGGAGTTAGGTTTTGTGGATTCATTGCTTTTAGAAACAGCAACATTCCCAGCTATCAGGTTTCCAGAACTAAGTTTCATGTACATATAAAAAGACCATAGTTTAAAATTTTATTAAAATATTTATTTAATTGTTTTTATTATCTATTTTTGAGCATACACAAAAGTAGAAGCTATTCCCATAACCCAGCTTCAGTGATTATCAGTTATGACCAACAATCTCTACACCTCTCCTCAACTTCCCTCCCAGCTGCATTAAAGTAAATCCCAGGTGTGTAATTTCATCTGTAAATATTTTGGTGTTTATTTCTAGCAACAGGTAAGGATTTTTCTATTAGCATAAGCATAACACTATTAATACACCTAAAAAATAAACAGTTCCTCAATATCCTGTCAGTGTTCAGGTTTCTTTGAATCATAAATATCTATTTATAATTGCTTTGTTTGATTCTGGATTCAAACAAGGTTCATAGATTGCATTTGGTTGATATGCGCCTTGGGTCCTGTATTTCTTGAGGTTGGCTCAGAACTGGGTTTCCTAATCTCAGCACTATTAACAATTTGGACTGGATAATTATTTGCCATGGGGGGTTGTCATGTCACTGTAGGATATTTAGCAACATCCCTGGTCTCTACCTACTAGATGCCAATACCACCACTTTCCCTGTGTGAAAACCAAAAATGTTGCCTACTGTCCCCTAGGGGCAAAATTGCCCTAGTTGAGAATAGTTGGTCTAACATTCATGTTTCATATTTTAGCAAAAATATTTCACAGTTGGTATTGTATTTTTTTTTATTGCATCACAATCAAAAATCACAAAACAATTGGTTTTTGATTAGTGGGTCCAAGTATTGTTTACCTGATTTGTCCACACTACAGTTTCTCATTTATCATTCACCCAAGGATTTTAATAGCTATTGATGATCATCACCTATATCCCTTGTTTTATTAGGGATTACAGAATAAGGATTTTGTAATTTTATCATTATTTCTACATTTATTAGCTGGGACTCTTCCATAAAGAAGAATGTTCCCTCATCGACAATTTGATTACACTGTTAATGAGGAAATACTGTGTTTCTCTACTCATAACACTGTAGGGCTCCGTCTCACAAGACTCCCCCACACTTCAGATGCCAGTTGTAAGTCCCAGGTTGTCACTTGTACTTCTGGCCGGCTGGCTGTAAATTGGGGGTTCCCATGACCCATTCCTTAGGTTCATTCTTGAGCCTAGAATGGCCCACAGAATTCAGGGAAACACTTTACTTACTAGATCACGAGTTTATTATAAGGGGTACAACTCAGGAACAGCCAAATGGAAGAGATGCATAGGGCAAGGTACGGGGAAGGGTGCTAAGCTTCCATATACTCTCTAGGCACGCCACCCTCCTGGTATATCTACCTACTTACCTACCTGGGATCTCTCAAACTCTGTTGCTTAGGGTGTTTGTGGAGGTTGTGTCACATAGGCATGACTGATTAAATCATTGACCATTTGTGATTGAACTCAGTCCCCTACCCCTCTCCCCTTGGAGGTTGGGGGTTGGAGCTGGAACTTCCAGTTCTCCAGTCAGGTGGTTGGTTCCTCTGGCAACCAGCCCCCCACCCTCCAAGAGTTACCTCGTTAGCATAAACTCAGGTGTGGTTGAAAGGGGCTTGTTATGAAAAACAAAATGCACTCCTTTCACCCCATCACTCAGGAAATGACAAGGGTTTTAGGAGCTCTGTGCCAGGAGCTGGGGATGAAGACCAGCTATTTCTTATTATATCACAACATCACAATCCACCCTCTGGTTTTTGATACAGATCCCTTACAGTAATATGATTATAAATATCCAAAGATACTGGCACATTACTGGAAACCATTCAGTCATTAATGATTATCCAGTCCATCATCGTATTGTATGAAAATGTCTCCCAGGCTTTCCTTCAGTCTTGTCAGGTTCCAGAATAGGAGTCGTCTCGACAATATATGTTCTTCATTGCTTTTTTCATTTAATATATCTAAGAAAATGCTCTGTAGTAGGGAATGTCCACTACTATGGACCAGACAATTTTTTGTTTTGGGTGACTGTCCTTTGTACTGTAGGATATTTAGCAGTATCCCTGGCCTCTACCCACTAGATGCCAGTAGCACTTCTATCTGCCATTAGACAACCAAAAATGTCTCCAGACATTGCCAAATATCTCCTGGGAGGAAAAGTCACCCCTAGCTGAGAACCAGTGTCTTATAACGACACTGAGAACTTTTTCCTTTCTTTTTATGACGGCATTATACTCCATTTTGTGAATGTACCATAGTTTATTCAAGCAGTTCCCTATGGTTGGGCACCCAGTCTTTTACTATTACAAAAAGTGCCACAGTGAATGGTGTCATGCCCATATCATTTTGTATTTTTGCTAGTGTTTCTTTGGCAGGATTCCTAGAAGTGGGATTGCTGGGTCAATGGGTAAATGCATATGTAATTTATCCAGATATTGCCCAAATTCCCCTCCTTGAGGATTGTTCTATTTTTCATTTCCTACAGCAAGGTATGAGAGTGCGTGTTTTTCCATAGTCTCATCATAGAGCATGTTGTTAAATATTTGGAATTTTGTCTGTATATTTAAGAGGCATTTGCTTTTCATTTACTGTGAATTATATCATTTACTCATTTTTCGATAGGTATTTCCACCCTCTAGAATCATTAAGACCTCTTTGTATATTAGAGATATTAACACTTTAGGAGTGATATAAGCTGCATTCCCCCCCTCAGTTTGTGTTTATCTTTTGATTTTGTTTATGTTATATTTTTCATGCAAAAGTTGCTGTTTTTTTGTGGTCAGATTTATCCTTTTTCCTTTATTGCTTCTGAATTTTACATCAGAGAAAAGTTTTCCCCATTTCCAAGTTATAAAAGAATCACCCATGTTTTCTCCTAATGTGTGTATGTATGTATGTATGCATCTAACACTTAGATCCATTTAGAATTTATTCCAGCATACAGTGTGAGAAATAGTTTCATTTATATATTTTTCTATATAACTAGACAGCTTTCTGTTAGTTCATTTTTTTGCTGTACTGATTAGAGATTCTGCTTTTGTAACATCCTAAACTTCCATGTTCGGTTTGATGTGTTTTTGAATTTTCATTTCTTTTTCTATTGCTCTATCAATTCATGTGCCTACACTGAAGGCTTTATAATATGTTTTAATATCTAGTAAGGCTGTCCTCCCTGTTCCATTGTTTTGTTTTTAGTGTTTCCCTGGATATTCTTTTTTTTTTTAAATTTTATTTATTTATTGGCTGTGTTGGGTCTTCGTTGCTGCATGCAGGCTTTCTCTAGTTGCAGTGAGCGAGGGGCTCCTCTTTGTTGAGGTGCGTGGGCTTCTCATTACTGTGGCTTCTCTTGCTGTGGAGCACGGGCTCTAGGCACGCGGGCTTCAGTAGTTGTGGCACGGGGGGCTCAGTAGTTGTGGCTCATGGGCTCTAGAGTGCAGGCTCAGTAGTTGTGGTTCACGGGCTTAGTTGCTTTGTGGCATGTGGGATCTTCCCAGACCAGGGCTGGAACCTGTGTCCCCTGCATTGGCAGGAGGATTTTTAGCCACTGCGCCACCAGGGAAGTCCCTCCCTGGATATTCTTGGTTGTTTGTTTTTTCAAATAAAATTTATAATCAACTTTTCTAGCTCTGGAGAAAACACAATATATATTTTTATTGAGATTATGTTAAATTCATAAAATCACTTAGGGAGAACTGACATTTTCATGATGCTGAGTTTTCTATCTAAAAATGTAATATGTCTTTCCATTTGTCCAAGCCAACTTCTGTATCTTTCAGGGGTATTTTATAGTCTATAAACACTTTGGCTATCATACAATGTGAGAAGTAAGGCTGTCCCTCTCCCATTTCACATACAACTTCCAAGCACATACGTGTTTTGAGACTCATTCTCTTACTTTTGTAGCCATGATCATTGAACCCTGATTCTACCTTTCTCAAAATTTGGGAGGTAGGAGAAGAACTGCATGTAGAACAGCTAGCACAGTACCTGGCATTAGAAAGAGCTCATTTTCAGTGGTAGCTGATACTTGTGGGCACTAAATCATCTCAGTCTATCCTGGTCATGAACAATTTCGAGTATGTGTTGAAAACCATATCACTAGCCTTCTGCATGTGTTTGAAACCTAGGCGTCCATACACTACACATATATTTAAAAAAATAAATCCATCCATCTTCTATGTTAATTTCATTGGTTCCTGGCAATACCATGCTCTTTCGAGCTTTTCCTTTTTCCCATAAGGTGGCATTATTTTTTTTTTTTTTAATTTTTAAAATTTATTTATTTATTTGTTTATGGCTGTGTTGGGTCTTTGTTTCTGTGTGAGGGCTTTCTCTAGTAGCGGCAAGCGGGCCACTCTTCATTGCTGTGTGCGGGCCTCTCACTATCGCAGCCTCTCTTGCTGTGGAGCACAGGCTCCAGACGCGCAGGCTCAGTAATTGTGGCTCACGGGCCCAGTTGCTCCGCGGCATGTGGGATCTTCCCAGACCAGGGCTCAAACCCGTATCCCCTGCATTGGCAGGCAGATTCTCAACCACTGCGCCACCAGGGAAGCCCTAAGTTGGCATTTTTTTAACTTTATATTTTGTCTCATTTTTATAAAATGATAGAATAACCTGCAAGTCGTCGTGGAAGCTTCACTCATCTGAACAGTGATGGATCATCTTTTCAGGAAGCCATCAGTCAACAGCAGCTAACAAGAATATGGAGCGGGGCAGGAGTAGAAGGGGGTCCGAAGGTCACATTACTTGGTTCACTGACTATATGCTGTGAACCCTTGTGATTAATATTGTGGAAATTTCTGCAGATTGCATACTATTTCAGGTCAGGGTTGACTTGCTTTCCCCAAGCAGGGTTCTAATTTTAGTTGAGAATCAGCATTCTGAACTTTTGAAATTTCACACAGCATCATTAATTGAGCGCCCACTGTCTGCTGAGCACTAGGCAACAGAGGTAGATGTAAGCAGAAGAGCAAGTGATGAGCTGTTCCAGGCTGGGGGTGCTGGCTTAGTCCTGGCCCTACTCTGGGGACGGGGGCCTGGCTGACTGGTCAATTTATGGATTTGAGGAAGGTGGGCTGGTGAGTGCTGAGCTCCCATGGCGGGTGCGGGACTGGCGGTGCTGGTTCACCAGGGGAGACTCATCACAGGGAAACCGAGGTAAGGAACAGGCATGAAGTTAGGATCCTTTACTGGAGAACAGGCAGTGAAGCTTGGTGCTGTGGCCAACAGAATGAGAAGAGGCAGTCTGTAGTCTGAAAGCCTTGGTTGAAAGCCGTGGAAACTGAGCAGATGGTGGGGCAGGAGTTAGGCCAAGATTAGAGGCAAGTAGCCAGCGTTTCTCTGGCGAGTGGGTTGTGACGACAGCGTGTGAGGTGCAGGGCCACCTTTTTCAAAGGGCAGCACAAGACATCCCTGGAGTCAAGCCAGTAAGGAGCTGTCCCTCATCTTAAACGGACCCTGTCATCAGGGTCAAAGAGATTCAGTGTCTGGAGCAAACTGTCTTCATCCTCTATAAGCAAAGGCTGTACACAGCAGGGACAGAATCATATTAGTAATAATAGCACCTTCATTTATTTAGTGCTTTTAATACTTCAGAGTGCTTTCTCCTCTTTCACTGCAGATGTATAAAGTGATGCCCTTTCCCTAGGAAGACGATGCCAATGGCTTCCCATTAACTCTGTCTTTGGTGTTGTTTTTCCAGAAGTGTTTATGGACTTGGGTTGGTTAAACCACACTTTTTGGTCTCCTAGTAACCTCCAGGGGTTAGAGGTGTCAGAGTGAAACTATGTATTGTCTAAATACTCACACTGCTGTGAAATATGCACACACGCATGCATTTATTCAACTAAAAATTTTTATTATGCACCCACTAGGTAGCTGGCACTGCTTTGGTTCTATAGATGTACGACTATCTCTCTATAAAAGATATGTCTCTGTGTTTATTATCCTATAATATCACCTCTTATCCAGAGGTCAGACTGATGGCAGCCTCAACCACTCAGAACATAAATTGGAAAAAGGCAATGAGAGAGGCTTGAAGCTGCAAAATGCTGAAGACTTTATTCTGCAGGAAAGACAGAATTGCCCTCAGGCAGTTGCTCAGAACAACTGTGTGTATAACGCAGCAGATGATCGCAGCAGGACTCACTGACTTCGTGAGAAATGAGCTGACAGCAGACGGAGGAGACAGAAGAGCTCTCGAGAGCGGAATAATTTCTTTTGAATTCTCCCTAGTTCTTCAGCACAATGATCTGAGCCATTTACTTTAGGAGAAAACAACAACAAGGGCTGCTCTAAGCTTTGAGAGCGGTACTGCATTAAATAGCACCATAATTGATGATCATAATGCTACTAGTTCAAATTTGCATAGCTTTTCTTTTTTTAAAAACACAATTCTGGGCTTCCCTGGTGGCGCAGTGGTTGGGAGTCCGCCTGCCGATGCGGGGGACGCAGGTTCGTGCCCTGGTCTGGGAGGATCCCACATGCCGCGGAGCAGCTGGGCCCGTGGGCCATGGCCGCTGAGCCTGCGCATCCGGAGCCTGTGCTCCACAACGGGAGAGGCCGCGGTAGTGAGAGGCCCGCGTACCAGAAAAAACAAAACAAAACAAAACACAATTCTTTACATTATGTGTAACGTTACATTAAGTCAACACAAAATCCATGTGGCAGCGTGCATCAGAATCTTTACGTGTATAACTGAATCACTTTGCTATACACCTGAAAGTAACACAATATTGTAAGTCAACTATACTTCAATAAAAAAAGTATCACCTGGAGCGTTTGTTAAAACACAGATTGTTGGACCCCACCTTTAGAATTTCTGATTCAGTAGATTTGTGGTGGGGCCGCCAGATCTGCCTTTTTTTTTTTTAACATCTTTATTGGAGTATAATTGCTTTACAATGGTGTGTTAGTTTCTGCTTTATAACAAAGTGTATCAGTTATACATATACATATGTCCCCATATCTCTTCCCTCTTGCGTCTCCCTCCCTCACGTTCCCACTTGCTGCTGATGCTGCTGGTCCAGGGCCACACTTTGAAAACCACTGCCCTGTAGGGTATGTTTGCCCTGCTGGTTACTTTTGTCTCTGTTTTACACAGGAGGAAATGGGATTTCAGAGAAGTTGAATTACTTAACCAAGGTCACACAGGTGGCAGATTTCAGACTCAAATTTAGATCTTCTGAGAATAAGCCATAGTGCTTTTTCAAACTAGGTGCTGTTGTTTCAGATTTATCCCTTAAGAATTAAGAGAAGGTTTAATACATTTTAGATTTTCATCAAAATACTTGCAACTAAAAAACATTGTCATTCTGGCTATTATCAAAATGACAAAAGATGACAAATGCAGGTGAGGCAGTGGAGAAAAGGGAACCCTTGTGCACTGTTGGTGGGAATGTAAATTGGTGCAGCTGCTATGGAAAACAGTATGTACCTTCCTCAAAAAATTAAAAATCATATGATCCAACAATCCCACTTCTGGATATTTACCTGAAGGAAATGAAAGCAGGATCTTGAAGAGACATCTGCACCTCCATGTTCATTGCAGCACGATTCACAGTAGCCAAAATATGGAAACAACCTAAGTGTCCATCAAAAGATGAATGAATAAAGAAGATGTGGTGTATATATGTGTGCATATATATATATTCCACACACATAATGGAATATTATTGTCATGAGAAAGAAGGATATCCTGCCATTTGTGACAACATGAAATCTTGAGGGCATTATGATAAAGTGAAATAAATCAGGCAGAGAAAAACGAACACTATATGATCTCACTTATATGTGGAATCTAAAAAAGCCAAACTAAGAGAAATTAAGTAGATTGGTGGTTGTCAGGGGCTGGGAGGTTGGGGAAACAGGGAGATGTTGGCCAAAGGGTACAAACTTCCAGTTATAAGATGAATAACTTCTGAGGATCTAATATAGAGAATAGTGACTATAGTTAACAATACCGTATTGAATACTTTAAAGTTGCTAAGAGAGGAGATCTCAAGTGTTCTCACCACCCATACACAATGGTAACTATGAGGTGATGGATGTATTCACTAACTTTACTATGATAATCATTTCAAATATATACATATATCAAATCATCACATGTATACCTTAAACTTTCACGTGAATTATATCTCAATAAAACTGGAAGAATTGCCATTCTAGTTTATTAGAACATTTATGTATATAGCATATATTCTTTTTTCACAGTGCTGGATGGGGTTTTTGGTATGTGAATTCCCTATAACACTTGGAACATTTAAATTGAGGACTAAGAAATTAAGATGAGTGGATGGGAAAGGAATACAAGGAGGCAGCGGGTTTTGGATTGACTGGGGAAGGTAAAAGTCTTTTGGAATAGGGCCATGAAAGAGAGAGAAAACGTGAGATTTAGTGGATCAGGAGGAAGCTGGTATTTTAGGAGCGTTTCCCTGCATAGATGAATGACCAGGAACACTGTAATCGTGTATCGACTTTGACTTCATGTTGTTCTTCTCTGGATGGAGCCTGCACTGGTCGTATCTAATTGAACATACATTCTACTTCCAGGGTTAGGATGTCTAAGAAAAATCTATTCTGTTCATGTTTATGTGCCCATTTTCCTTCTCTGGGAGTGGTTTTCTATGAGCCTCTTTGTCCCAAGTTCTTTCTGAATCAATTAGAGAATTTTGATGAAGCCTCCTAAGAAAGAATCTCTAAAGGCATCTTAAATAAAACTCTGAGATCATTCCTTTCATTTCAAGACCTCAGTGATAGTTGCCTCTCATGCGAAGAAATGACATTAGTCTCTCAGCCATAACCAGGCTGTATCAGCAGGGTTCAGTCAGGAAAACAAAGCCACTGTAGGTATTTTAAACATGAAGAGGTTTAGTACAGGGATTGAGGTACTTACAAAACCATGGGGAAGGCCAGAAGAGTGAAAATCATGGAGACTACCACTAGGTTCAGGTTCACTGCCACAAAGAAGTGAAGAGCTGCTACCACCTTGAGTCAGAAAACTGCAGGGAATGTGGCTGGTGGCCTCAGAGCTTCCACCAGCTCTAGTGGCTGAAATGACATGGAAGCAAAGAGGCCTGTTTTAAAGACATATGTGGGAAACCCACATATCCATCTACCAGTGCTGCCAGAGGAAGAAGAAAGAATGCATCCTCTCTTCTACCTCCAGACTCTTGCAGGAGTGCAATCTCATTGTTGAAACCTAAACACAAGATTGCACTCTTGCAAGATTTACTTGTTTAACTAGCTAAACAGGATCCACCTGGAAAGTAAAGTTTGTGTCACTCTACAGATGTGGCTATGGCCTCTTCCTCAAATTTACCACCTAGGGGTGGATACATGGAGTCTTGCCGGAAGTGGAGTTCTCCACATCTCATTACCAAACCTCTGA
Source organism: Aethalodelphis obliquidens (assembly GCF_003676395.1). Taxonomy (NCBI): domain Eukaryota; kingdom Metazoa; phylum Chordata; class Mammalia; order Artiodactyla; family Delphinidae; genus Aethalodelphis; species Aethalodelphis obliquidens. The sequence continues at coordinate 9,710,731 of NW_020838003.1, read as the reverse complement.
GCCATGAAGTATCACTGCACTTACAGTTCCTGGATTTGATTTTGCTGGACAGATATTCATGACTTCTTATTGATTATATTTTAAATTATAGTAAAATTTTAATTCATAAGAATCTTGCTAAAGCATAAGCTTCCGTTAATTAAATTTTCTCTCTCTGCATGCCTTATTTAGAAAGTTTTACCACTAGAAAACAAGCTCAATGAAAAGTATTAATTTTTATCCAAAAAATTAAAAAACATACCCAATTAATACATATTTATTGCAAAAAATAGGGAAAACAAAATATTTTAACCTATATTTATACAGGTAAATATATTTGTTTAATCTGTCTCCTTTTATTAGAACTCTACTTGGTTACGGTTTTTATTTTTTGCTTTATTTACCAATGTTGATATAAATACTCTGATACATACATCCTAGAATAAGCGATACCCTTGAATAAATTACTAGAAGTGGATTTTTAGTGCCTAAAATGATGCACTTTTTAAAGATTTTTAAAGCTTCTGGAAAGATTAGGACACTTTAAATCTCCTACCAGTTGTAAATAAGAGCTCCCAGTTCCCTGAACTCTCACCAACATTGACCTTACCATATTTAAAAAAGCTTTGCTAACCTGATAGTTAAAAATGGTATTTAATTGTCTTAATTTGATATTCCTTGATTGTTAGAGTGGTTGAACATTCGTTAGTGTGTTATTTTCTGTTTATATTTATTTTCCTAATGAAATTATACTTTTAGCTTATTTTTTCTACTGGGTTGTTAGACTTCTATAAAAATTGACTTCAGTAGCTTTTTATGTATTAAGAATAAAATCACTTACTTCTTGTACATGTTGGAAATATTTTTCTCAAATTGCTGTTTGCCTTTTTGCATTACAATGTTTTATTTTCTAAAGAGTTCACAATTTTTATTTCATCAAAATTTCAATCCTTTTAAAGGTGGTATCTGCTCTTGAGGCCATGCTTTGAAAGTCTTTCATCCAATATTATGTAAATATTCCAGTATATATTTCCATGCTTTTAGAGTTTGATTTAAAATGTTTACACTTTAATTCCATTAGGAATTTCTTTCATTATCATGGAGAGATGAAGCCAGGGATGATGTTCAAAATATTTAACAACCAGTATGCCTTGGGTGCTGACCAATCAGAATGAATTCCAGTCATGGAAACTGGGTATGGTCAGATTGGTAGTTTTTGCTGAATATCAGCCCTGGATGAAACTGATTTTTTTTCCCAAATGATCAGCTGTTGGGCAAACACATATTATATCTTTTCCTCATTGATTAAAAATGCCTTCTTTATCCTATGTTAAATATTCCTAATATTAGAATCTCTTTCCAAAGTTTACTATTGACTTCCCATTACATTACTGCCTACTTTATCTATTCATAGTGAAGCAGTAAACTCAACACTGTTTCAGTTACTGTAGCTTCAGAAAGCATTTGACTATCTGGTAGAACAATTCATTAATCTTCTTTTCAAATCACTATGACTAGCAGGCAAGGAAATGTATCACCATCCTGACATCTGATCATCAGGAGGTAATAGGGCTGCTGTTACACAATGAGAGCAAGAAAGAATATTTTTCTCTTAACTGTTCCATTGGGACATCTTTTGAGCCTCCCATCCCAGTTTCAAAGGTAAATGGACAGCGGGAGATTGGTTCAAGATGATGGAGTAGAAGAACGTGTGCTCACTCCCTCTTGCAAGAGCACTGGAATCACAACTAACTGCTGAACAATCATCAACAGGAAGACACTGGAACTCACCAAAAAAGATACCCCAAAGACAAAGGGAAAGCCACAATGAGACGGTAGGTGGGGCACAATCACAATAAAATCAAATCCCACAACTGTTGGGTGGGTGACTCACAAACTGGAGAACACTTATACCACGGAAGTCCACACACTGGAGTGAAGGTTCTGAGCCCCATGTCAGGCTTCCTAACCTGGGGGTCCGGCAACAGGAGGAGGAATTCCTAGAGAATCAGACTTTGAAGGCTAGTGGGACTTGATTGCAGGACTTCGACAGGACTGGGGGAAACAGAGACTCCACTCTTGGAGGGCACACTCAAAGTAGTGTGCACACTGGGACCCAAGGGAAGGATAAGTGACCCCAGGGGAGGCTGAACCAGACCTACCAGCTAGTGTTGGAAGGTCTCCTGCAGAGGCGTGGGGTGGCTGTGGCTCACCGTGGGGACAAGGACACTGGCAGCAGAGGTTTTGGGAAGTACTCCTTGACGTGAGCCCTCCCAGAGTCCACCATTAGCCCCACCAAAGAGCCAGTTAGCCTCCAGTGTTGGGTTGCCTCAGGCCAAACAACCAACAGGGAGGGAACCCAGCCCCCACCCCCCATCAGCATACAAGTGGATTAAAGTTTTACTGGGCTCTGCCCACCAGAGCAACACCCAGCTCTACCCACCACCAGTCCCTCCCATCAGGAAACTTGCACAAGCCTCTTAGATAACCTCATCCACCAGAGGACAGACAGCAGAAGCAAGAAGAACTACAATCCTGCAGCCTGTGGAACAAAAACTACATTCACAGAAAGACAAGATGAAAACGCAGAGGGCTATTTGTAATATGTTACATCAGGTAATATGTTCCTATTACCAGATGAAGGAACAAGAAAAAACCCCAGAAAAACAACTAAATGAACTGGAGATAGGCAACCTTCCAGAAAAAGAATTCAGAATAAAGATAGTGAAAGTGATACGGGACCTCAGAAAAAGAATGGATGCAAAGATCGAGAAGATGCAAGAAATGTTTAACAAAGACCTAGAATTAAAGAACAAACACCTAGAAGAATTACAGGACAAAAGAGATGAACAGTACAATAACTGAAATGAAAAATAAACTAGAAGCAATCAGTAGCAGAATAACTGAGGCAGAAGAATGGATAAGTGACTTGGAAGACAGAATGGTGGAATTCACTGCCACTGAACAGAATAAAGAGAAAAGAACGAAAAGAAATGAAGACAATATAAGAGACCTCAGGACAACATTAAACACAATAGTATTCGCATTATAGGGGTCCCAGAAGGAGGAGAGAGAGAGAAAGGACCCAAGAAAATATTTGAAGAGATTACAGTCGAAAACTTCCCTAACATAGGAAAGGAAATAGCCACCAAAGTCCAGGAAGTGCAGAGAGTCCCAGGCAGGATAAACTCAAGGAGAAACATGCCAAGACACATAGTAATCAAATTGACAAAAATTAAAGACAAAGAAAAATTATTGAAAGCAGCAAGGGAAAAATGACAAATAACATATAAGGGAACTCCCATAAGTTTAAGAGCTGATTTCTCAGCAGAACCTCTACAAGCCAGAAGGGAGTGGCATGATATATTTAAAGTGATGAAAGGGAAAAACCTACAACAAAGATTACTGTACCCGGCAAGGATCTCATTCAGATTTGAAGGAAAAATCAAAAGCTTTACAGACAAGCAAAAGCTAAGAGAATTCAGCACCACCAACCAGTTCTACAACAAATGCTAAAGGAACTTCTCTAAGTGGGAAACACAAGAGAAAAAAAGGACTTATAAAAACAAACCCATAACAATTAAGAAAATGGTAATAGGAACATACATATTGATAATTACCTTACACATGAATGGACTAAATGCTCCAACCAAAAGACACAGGCTCGCTGAATGGACACAAAAACAAGACCCATATATATGCTGTCTACAAGAGACACACTTCAGACCTAGGGACACATACAGACTGAAAGTGAGGCAATGGAAAAAGATATTCCATGCAAATGGAAATTAAAAGAAAGCTGGAGTAGCAATACTTATATCAGATAAAATAGACTTTAAAATAAAGAATGCTACAAGACACAAGGAAGGACACTACATAATGATCAAGGGCTCAATCCAAAAGAAGATATAGCAATTATAAATATATATGCACCCAACATAGGAGCACCTCAATACATAAGGCAACTGCTAACAGCTATAAAAGAGGAAATCGACAGTAACACAATAATAGTGGGGGACTTTAACACCTTACTTGCACCAATGCACAGGTCATCCAAACAGAAAATAAGTAAGGGAACAGAATCTTTAAATGACACAATAGAGCAGATAGATTTAATTGATATTATTAGGACATTCCATCCAAAAACAGATTACACTTTCCTCTCAAGTGAGCACGGAACATTCTCCAAGATAGATCACATCTTGGGTCACAAATCTAGCCTCAGTAAATTTAAGAAAATTGAAATCAAATCAAGCATCTTTTCTGACCACAACACTATGAGATTAGAAATCAATCACAGGGAGAAAAAAACGTAAAAAACACAAACACATGGAGACTAAACAATACGTTACTAAATAACCAAGAGATCACTGAAGAAATCAAAAAATACCTAGAGACAAATGACCATGAAAACACTATGATCTAAAATCTATGGGATGCAGGAAAAGCAGTTCTAAGAGGGAAATTTATAGCAATACATGCCTACCTCAAGAAACAACAAACATCTCAAATAAACAATCTAACTTTACACCTAAAGAAACTAGAGAGAGAAGAACAAACAAAACCCCAAGTTAGTAGAAGGAAAGAAATTATAAAGATCAGAGCAGAAATAAATGAAACAGAAACAAAGAAAACAATAGCAGAGATCAATAAAACTAAAAGCTGGTTCTTTGAGAAGATAAATGAAATTGATAAACCATTAGCCAGACTCATCAAGGAAAAGAGGGAGAGGACTCCAATCAATAAAATTAGAAATGAAAAAGAAGTTACAACAGACACCGCTGAAATACAAAGCATCATAAGAGACTACTACAAGCAACTCTATGCCAGTAAAATGGACAACCTCGAAGAAATGGACAAATTCTTAGAAAGATATAATCTTCCAAGACTGAACCAGGAAGAAATAGAAAATATGAACAGACCACTCACAAGTAACACAGTTGAGACTGTGATTAAAAATCTTCCAAGAAACAAAAGTCCAGGACCAGATGGTTTCAGAGGTGAATTCTATCAAGCATTTAGAGAAGAGCTAACACCCATCCTTCTCAAACTCTTCCAAAAAATTCCAGAGGAAGGAACACTCCCAAACTCATTCTATGAGGCCACCATCACCCTGATACCAAAACCAGACAAAGATACTACAAAAAAAGAAAATTACAGACCAATATCACTGATGAATATAGATGCAAAAATCCTCAACAAAATACTAGCAAACAGAATCCAACAACACATTAAAAGGATCATACACCGTGATCAAGTGGGATTTATCCTAGGGATGCAAGGATTCTTCAATATACACAAATCAATCAATGTGATATACTATATTAACAAATTGAAGAATAAAAACCATATGATCATCTCAATAGATGCAGAAAAAGCTTTTGACAAAATTCAACACCCACTTATGACAAAAACTCTCCAGAAAGTGGGCGTAGAGGGAACGTACCTCAACATAATAAAGGCCATATATGACAAACCCACAGCAAACATCATTCTCAATGGTGAAAAACTGAAACCATTTCCTCTAAGATCAGGAACAAGACAAGGATGTCCACTTTCACCACTATTATTCAGCATAGTTTAGGAAGTCCTAGCCACGGCAATCAGAGAAGAAAAAAAAAAAGTAATCCAAATTGGAAAAGAAGAAGTAAAACTATCACTGTTTGCAGATGACATGATAGTATACATAGAGAATTCTAAAATGGCCACCAGAAAACTACTAGACCTAATCGATGAATTTGGTGAGGTTTCAGGATACAAAATTAATGCACAGAAATCTCTGGCATTCCTATACACCAACAACGAAAAATCAGAAAGAGAAATTAAGGAAACACTCCCATTTACCACTGCAACAAAAAGAATAAAATACCTAGGAATAAACGTACCTAGGGAGACAAAAGACTTGTATGCAGAAAACGGTAAGACTCTGATGACAGAAATTAAAGATGATACAAACAGATGGAGAGAAAAACCATGTTCTTGGATTGGAAAAATCAATATTGTGAAAATGACTATTCTGGGCTTCCCTGGTGGCGCAGTGCTTCAGAGTCTGCCTGCCGATCCAGGGGACACGGGTTCGTTCCCTGGTCCGGGAGGATCCCACATGCCGCGGAGCGGCTGGGCCCGTTAGTCATGGACCCTGAGCCTGTGCGTCTGGAGCCTGTACTCTGCAACGGGAAAGGCCACAACAGTGAGAGGCCCGCGTACCACAAAAAAAAAAAAAAAAAAAAAAGACTGTACTCCCCAAAGCAGTCTACAGATTCAAGTCAATCCCTATCAAACTACCAATGACATTGTTTACAGAACTAGAATAAAAAATCTTAAAATTTGTATGGTGACAAAAAAGACCCCGAATAGCCAAAGCAGTCTTGAGGGAAAAATTAGACTCCCTGGAATGAGACTTCCTGACCTCAAACTATACCACAAAGCTACAGTAATCAAACCAATATGGTACTGGCACAAAAACAGAAATATAAATCAATGGAACAGGATAGAAAGCCCAGAGATAAACCCACTTACCCATCGTCAACTAATCGATGACAAAAGAGGCAAAGATATAAAATGGTGAAAAGACAGTCTCTTCAATAGGTGGTGCTGGGAAAACTGGACAGCTTCATGTAAAAGAATGAAATTAGAACACTCCCTAACACCATACACAAAAATAAACTCAAAATGGATTCGAGACCTAAATGTAAGACCAGACACTATAAAACTCTTAGAGGAAAACATAGGAATAACACTGACATAAATCACAGCAAGGTCTTTTTTGATCCACCTCCTAAAGTAATGGAAATAAAAACAAAAATAAACAAATGGGACCTAATGAAACTTAAAAGGTTTTGCACAGTGAAGGAAAACATAAACAAGATGAAAAGACAACCGTCAGCATGAGAGAAAATATTTGCAAATGAATCAATGGACAAAGGATTAATCTCCCAAATATATAAACAGCTCATGCAGCTCAATATTAAAAAAATAAACAGCCCAATCTAAAAATGGGCAGAAGACCTAAATAGACATTTCTCCAAAGAAGATATACAGATGGCCAAGAAGCACATGAAAAGCTGCTCAACATCACTAATTATTAGAGAAATGCAAATCAAAACTACAATGAGGTATCACCTCACACCAGTTAGAATGGGCATCATCAGAAAATCTACCAAAAACAAATGCTGGAGAGGGTGTAGAGAAAAGGGAACCCTCTTGCACTGTTGGTGGTAATGTAAATTGATACAGCCACTATGGAGAACAGTATGGAGGTTCCTTAAAAATCTAAAAATCGAATTACCATATGAACCAGCAATCCCACTACTGGGCTTGTACCCAGAGAAAACCGTAATTCAAAAAGACACATGCACCCCAATGTTCATTGCAGCACTACATACAATACACGGGTTATGGAGGCAACCTAAATGCCCATCGACAGACAAATGGATAAAGAAGATGTGGTACATATATACAATGGAATATTATTCAGCCATAAAAAGTATGAAATTGGGTCTTTTGTAGAGACGTGGATGGATCTAGAGACTGTCGTACAGAGTGAAGTAAGTCAGAAAGAGAAAAACAGATATTGTACATTAACGCATACATGTGGAACATAGAAAAATGGTACAGATGAACTGGTTTGCAGGGCAGAAATAGAGACAGAGATGTAGAGAACAAATGTATGGACACCAAGGGGAAAAGTGGCTAGGGTGGTGGGGTGGTGGTGTGCTGAATTGGGCGATTGGGATTGACATATATACACTAATATGTATAAAATGGATAACTAATAAGAACCTGCTGTATAAAAAAATAAATGGAATAAAATTCAAAAATTAAAAAAAAAAGTTAAAAAGAAAAAGGTAAATGGACAACAAATATAGCAGCCATGATCTGAGAAGGGCAGCATAACAAGAGGCTCAGATCCCCCAAGGATGTACATCTGTGTCATCTCACCAGGCAGGGGCCCACCAGAGGCACTTCCCTTCTCTTCCCTACCCACCTTTGCCCAATTACTTTTCTTTTCTTTTCCCAGACTCCTTTTTTATTTATTATTTTAAAAATGGCATATGAAGTATACAAATATATATTTATTTTAAGACCTTTAAACCATAGAGCTTTTATTTTTAGATGCTCATTTCTTTTTTTTAATTGAAGTTATAGTTGATTTACAATGTTGTGTTAATTTACTGTACTGCTGTACAGTAAAGTGATTCAGTTATACATATATATGTATATATATACATTCTTTTTTGTATTGTTTTCCATTATCGTTTATCACAGGATTTTTTTTTCTGGGGTTTCTAATCTTTTTATGTTTTAAAATTTATTTAAAAATTTATTTATTTTATATTAAAGTATAGTTGATTTACAATGTTGTGTTACTTTCAGTTGTACAGCAAAGTGATTCAGTTATACATATATATCACAGGATATTGAACAGAGTTCCCTGTGCTGTACAGTAGGACCTTGTTGTTCATCCATTCTGTATATAATAGTCTGCATCTGCTAACCCCAAACTCCCACTCCATCCCTCCCCCACCTCCCACCCCCTTGGCAACCACAAGTCTGTTCTCTGTGTCTGTGAGTCTGTTTCTCTTTCATAGATAAGTTCATTTGTGTCATATTTTAGATTCCACATATAAGTGATATCATAAGTATCTTTCTCTGTCTCACTTCACTTAGTATGATAATCTCTAGGTCCATCATGTTGCTGCAAATGGCATTATTTCATTCTTTTTTATGGCTGAGTACTATTCCATTGTATATATGTACCACATCTTCTTTATCCATTCATCTGTCAATGGACATTTAGGTTGTTTCCATGTGAACAGTGCTGCTATGAACATAGGGGTGCATGTATCTTTTTGAATTACAGTTTTGTCTGGATATATGCCCAGGAGTGGAATTGCTGGATCATGTGGCAGCTCTATTTTTAGTTTTTTGAGGAACCTCCACAGCATTTTCCGTAGTGGCTGTATCAACTTACATTCCCATCAACAGTGTAGGAGGGTTCCTTTTTCTCCACACCCTCTTCAGCATTTGTTATTTGTAGACTTTTTAATGATGGCCATTATGACCGGGGTGAGGTGGTATCTCACTGTAGTTTTGATTTGCATTTCTCTAATAATTAGTGATGTTGAATGTCTTTTCATGTTACTGTTACCCATCTGTATGTCTTCTTTGGAGGAATGTCTATTTAGGTCTTCTGGCCATTTTTCGATTGGGTTTTTTTTTTTTTTTTAGTTGTAAGAGCTGTTTGTATATTTTGAAAATTAAGCCCTTGTCAGTCACCTTGTTTGCAAATATTTTCTCCCATTCCATAAGTTGTCTTTTCATTTTGTTTATGGTTTCCTTTGCTGTGTAAAAGCTTGTAAGTTTGATTAGGTCCCATTTGTTTATTTTTGCTTTTATTTCTATTGCTTTGGGAGACTGACTTAAGAAAACATTGGTATGTTTTATGTCAGAGAATGTTTTGCCTATATTCTCTTCTAGGAGTTTTATGGTGTCATGTCTTATAATTAAGGCCATAGAGCTTTTATTGATTATAAGAAGTCTCCTTGTGTATTATAGATATAAATTAGCTACAGAAAGGATTTTCTTGGATTTTGAGTTAAATGAAAGTGAGTTATCTAAAACTCTCCCACCCCTATCATTCCCTAAATTTTTCCCACATGTGTAATGTAGCCCTTGTAGATAATATGGAATATTTTTACAATAAGAATCTTCAGTTTCATAAAACTCATAGTTCTATATGAAGGCTCTGCCCAGGGAATGACAAAATTAGGGATAAAGCTACAGGCAAATGCAGGCTTGGCAACTGGGGTCTAGTATAGGCCACATGTGAAGTATTTGGAAATCACTGATCAAATGCAGTCGAAGGAATGTTCCCAACCTTTGGGAAGTTAAAAAGATTAACTAGATATAGATTTTTTACTTATAAAAGTCATACATGCTTTTGGTAAAAAATTAAAAGTACACAGAAGACCTTCCCACACTGCAATCCCACTTCCAGAGTTGACTATTCTTAGCAAATGTCTTGTGTATCCTTCAGAAAGTTTTTATGTATACAGAAAAATATAGAATATCTCTTAAAATACCCTCCCCACTCCACCTCCCACACAGGATAATACTGAATGTCATGTTCTACATCTTGCTCTGTCAATTAACCTGAAATCTTAGACCTCTTTTTACATCACTGTATATGTCTGTTACTCTTTATTATACACAGTAGTATGCTTTGTACATATGCCATAATTTATTTTACTAGTTGCTTTTGATGCTCATTTGGTTGTTTCCAGGGTTTTGTTCTAAGAAAAAATGCTGCAGTGTGCATTCTTGTATTTATATTTATGTGGATTGTTCAAAATATTTGTGGATAAAATTTTAGAAGTAAATTCTTTCAGTAGAAGGAATGTGCATTTAAAATTTTGATAGATATTGCCAAGAAACAATTTATTTCATTACCAGTAGTGTATAAAAATATACCGGCCGAGATGCATGACCTGAATCTAATCATGAGGAAACATCGGACAAAACAAATTAAGGAACATTCTTAAAACAAAACAAAACACTTGGCTTATAACCTTTAAAAGTGTCAAGGTCTTGTTAAAATAAAAATAAAAAAAGGAAATATAAAAGCAAAATTTTAATAATAAATGAGGTTGGTAGGTATGAAAAAAAAATCTTTCAGTCTTTTACTGAGAAGTGTGATGTTGGTTGTGGGCTTGTCAGGTAGGGCCTTTGTTGTGTTGAGGTATGTTCACTCTACCCACTTTGTTGAGCATTCGTGAATGGATGTTGAATTTCGTCAAATGTTTTTTGTGCATCTATTGAGATGATCATATTATTTTTATCTTTTATTTTGTTCATGTGGTATGTTGTATTGATTGATTTGTGGATGTTGATCCATTCTTGCATCCCTGGAATAAATCCTACTCGTTCATAGTGAAAAAAAAAATAAATAAATAAAGTGTCAAGGTCTTGAAAGTCAAAGAAAGACTGAGGCATCATTCCAGACTGATAGAAACTAAAGAGTCATGACAAATAAATGCAGCACATGGTTCCAGACTGGATGTTCTTCCTATGAATGACTTATTGGAAAAATCGGTGAAACTTGAAAGGATTAGTTGGTAGTGATGTATTAATGTTAATTTCCTGGTTTTGATAGGTGTTTGGGAGGTTATATAGGCTAATTATCTTGTTTGTAGGAAATATACACTAAGGTATATTTAGTGATGATGGGGGTGATGGGCATCATTTTGGCAATTTCTAAAATGGTTCAGAAAAAAAGTTATTTTACTACATTTGCAACTTTTCTATAGATGTGAGAGTGTTCAAAATAAAAATCTGAAAAACTATACAAAAGAAAAAATTTACAGGGTAATTTAAAATGTATATTTCATTAAAAATTTGCTCACCAAATAGATCAGATTTATGCAGTTTCAAACTAGAGTGCTATACTAGGCTTTTAGAAGCCAAGTTATATGGGGGAATAATTCAAAAATGACTAGGGGGCTTCCCTGGTAGCACAGTGGTTAAGAATCTGCCTGCCAATGCAGGGGACACGGCTTCCAGCCCTGGTCTGGGAAGATCCCACATGCCGTGGAGCAACTAAGCCCGTGCACCACAGCTACTGAGCCTGCATGCCACAACTGCTGAAGCCCGTGTGCCTAGAGCCCATGCTCCGCAACAAGAGAAGCCACCACAATGAGAAGCCTGCACACCGCAAGGAAGAGTAGCCCCTGCTCGCCACAACTGGAGAGAGCCTGTGCACAGCAACGGAGACCCAATGCAGCCAAAAATAAATAAATAAATAAATAAATTTAGTTAAAAAAAAAAAGACTGAAAAATTAGAATTATTTCAAAAAACAGCATTAGTAGACAGTAGTTCTATAAGATTTCCATTTTTGAGTTGTAGCTCTTTCATAGTTTTCCTTAGGAGATTGTTTCTAATATTTCAATCATTCTTAATATTTGGAACATTTTGTTATTAATTTATCTGGCTCTAATTTACCTCTGTTTTTCTTGATTTAATTCCATTTAATCATGTTGAATAATTTCTCCCATTTCCTTTTAAAAGTTATTTTGTGTTCTCCATTTCTTACATACTCCTTAATTATTTCTTGTGTGAATCTGCCTTCATGCCTATATCATATGTGCCCGCATTAGTAAAATGATAGTGCTGCTTGATATTATCTTGAAATGTCTCAGTATCTTCCTTGGTTAGTAAAGCCTTATGCATGTGTAAGATTAGTTATTGCAATAATAATTATTTATAAGACCTAATGTCATTTGGTTATTTTTATCATGAATGTAAATAATAACATACCTTAATTTAGATGTGATTTAATGTAACTCTTTTGTCTGATAAAATATAATCTCTGTAAGTAATTAATTATTGCTCACATTCTTCACCAATGGCCATTCATTAAAGATTTTTCAAAATAATTCTGACAGCTTTACATTTCATATATTATTGAGTAATCTGTATAATGAACTTGTTTATTTGGAGAAGACATGATTTCATAGTTTCATGGAAAATATTATGATGAGATCTAGGAGCAGTAAAAATATGGTAACAAATATTATTAACAGTTGTTATGCCTGGGTTATGGGAAGTACTGTTTTTCTCCTTCTTACCTATATTTAAAAATTTATTTATAATAACCACATATTGCTTTATTTAAAACAATAACATTTCAAACACAGTTTATTTTTCAACAGAGCTCAGAGATCCATGAAAAGAGAGATAAAGAAGGGAGTGCGCAGTATAACGTTGTAGTTCACGGTTTGCAATTCTTTTCCTTCACTCGTTCTTAAGGGAGATGAACAAAACTAATCCTTATGTTCTTAACTCTTTCTAGGAATGCATTATTTAAGCAGGTGAACATAGTTAATTTTTCAGTATTTATGACCTTCTTTATGAGAAAGAAATGTGAGCGCCGGAGACTTTCTACTTTCAAATACTCTTTTTGGTTTTTCCTGACCACAAGGATATGCACTCTGAAATGAATACACTAAGCATCTGCATTAGTTTGCTAGGGCTGCCATAATGTATACGTAGACTGGGTGGTTTAAACAACAAATTTATTTTCTCACAATTCTGGGGGCTAGAAGTCTGAGATCAAGGTGTCGGGGGAGTTGGTGCCCTCTGAGGGCTGTCTTCTCCATGTGTCTTCATGTAGTCTTCCCTCTGTTGGTGTCCATGTCCAAATTTCTTCTTATAAGGACAGTAGTCATATTGGATTAGGACCCACCCTAATGATCTCACTTTAACTCTGTAGAGATCCTATCTTGATATGCAGTCACATTCTGAGATACTGGGGGTTAGGACTTCAGCATGTGAATATTTGGAGGGGTGCAATTCAGTCCATAAGAGCATCTGAAAAACATGCCTATAGATTCAGATGCTCTTTGGTTCCATAACCACACATGGCTCATATATAGTGGTATTTAGCTGCTTTTGAGTTAGGGACTATTCAAAATGAAAAGTAGGGGGCTTCTACCCAGAGAAATGCACATATGTAGTGAATTTTACATCAGGGAGTTTACAGACATGCCCCGGACCCTGCCTCTTCACCCTGTCTGTGGATCCCTAAGGTCTAGATCCCCTGGTCCTGATGCTATTAAAACCACAATGTCAGGGAGTTCACTGATCAAATCCCTCAGACTGCTTGTTTATAAGTCACAAAACTTAGCAAGGTTAGCTAGTAGTAAATGACAATTTTAGATCCTTCACCTAAATGTTTATAGTCCATTGGCTATGAACTTGACAATTCAAGGAATTGAAAGTAGCTCTGTAAAAGGTATCCTCACCCTAGCAAAATCAAACTCCAAGTGCATGCCAGCAACTCTCCTGAATGACTGGAGCAGTTCTCTTGGTTTCCAAAGATGTCTTTCGATGCCAGATTTTAAGCACACATAAATGGTGAGGAATGCCAGGCCTGCTCTCAGGCAGTCCCTGGGTTTGGGCCTCTTAGAATGACATGAGGTCACACCTGGCTACATCTGGAGCTCCCTTGGAGGTGTAGTCTGGCTTTGGCTAATCGGTGGATAGGAGGGTCATAGGCTAATAAGGTTGATTTCCATCCGAGACCTTCTTCCATCTAAACCCTGAAGTCCTTTGGGGCTCGAGGCTCAAAAGGAACTCAATATTACTTGAGGCTGAGTCAGATTTCCAAGGGCTGGGCCTCTAACCAGTCCCTCAGAGTGAGCAGGATTAGATACCTTTAGCATTGCTTTTGTTTGTAAATAAAGACAAGGGAAAAATCTGAGCCAGCATTTATAGAAAAGAGCTCGAGATGGACCCTATACCAACTTTATGGAGCTTCCCATAAAATGTATGGACTTGAATGAATGTTTAGACCTGGTGCAGAGAAAATTTTGATGACCCTGTTTTTTTCTGGTACATTATATAAATGTGTCCATCTGAAACCAGTTACTGGTTTTTGTGTTGTTGGCAGAGCACTTTGGCAGGGTTTACGAATCAGGAAAAAATTGATATTTGGGTTCAGTTTGTTTCAGGGTTCTGAAACATTATGTGGTTCTTTCCAGCTTTTGTCTTACAGTTCATTTAGATTTGATTTAAGTCCATTGTCAAAATGAAACTAAAATGCTTATTCAATAACACAGTGAAATTGGAAATCTCATAATTCCACATTATATAGCTACATCAAAATTCTGTACATAGCCAAAAAATATAGTGAAGGAAAAAGCTTGCTAATCTACGAGAAATTCTTTAATTAAATTGTAAATTTTTAATGTATCTTTTGTTTTGTATGGGTGTATTTTATTTTCTTTGTCCTTTTTTAATTGAGGTATAGTTGATTTACAATATGTATTAGTTTCAGGTACAACAAAGTGATTCAAAGTTTTTATAGATTATACTCCATTTAAAGTTATTAAAATATATTAGCTATATTTCCTGTGCTGTACAGTATGTCCTCGTGGCTTATTTATTTTATACATAGTAGTTTGTACCTCTTAATCCCCTACCCTGTCTTGCCTCTCCCCTCTTCCCTCTCCTCACTGGTAACCACTAGTTTGTTCTCTGTGAGTCTGTTTCTGTTTTGTTATATTCATTTATTTGTTCTGTTTTTTAGATTCCACATATAAGTGATATCATACAGTATTTGTCTTTCTCTGTCTGACTTATTTCACTAAGCATGATACCCTCCAGGTCCATCCATGCTGTTGCAAATGGCAAAATTATTATTATTGTTATCATTATTTAAAAAAATTTTTTTTGGCTGCATTGTGTCTTTGTTGCTGCACGTGGGCTTTCTTTAGTTGAGGCGAGCAGAGGCTACTCTTTGTTGTGGTGTGTGGGCTTTTCATTGCAGTGGCTTCTCTTATGGCGGAGCACAGGCTCTAGGCTCTAGGCTTGCGGGCTTCTGTAGTTCTGGCACGTGGGCTCAGTAGTTGTGGCTTGCGGGCTCTAGAACGCAGGCTCAGTAGTTGTGGTGAATGGGCTTAGTTGCTCCACAGCAATTGGGATCTTCCCGGACCAGGGCTCGAACCCATGTCCCCTGCATTGGCAGGTGGATTCTTAACCACTGCGCCACCAGGGAAGCCCCAAATTATTATTTTTGTTGGGTTTTGTTTTTGTTTTTTTGCGGTACGCGGCCCTCTCACCGCTGCGGCCTCTCCCGTTGAGGAGCACAGGCTCCGGACGCACAGGCTCAGCGGCCATGGCTCACGGGCCCAGCTGCTCCACGGCATGTGGGATCTTCCCGGACCGGGGCACGAACCCGTGTCCCCTGCATCAGCAGGCGTACTGTCAACCACTGTGCCACCAGGGAAGCCCCAAATTATTATTTTTTATGGCTGAATAGTATTCTGGTGTGTGTGTGTGTGTGTGTGTGTGTGTGTGTGTGTGTGTGTGTGTACCATATATTCTTTATCCATTCATCTGTTAATGGACACTTAGGTTGCTTCCATATGTTGGCCATTGTAAATAATGCTGCTATGAACATTGGGGTGCATGTATCTTTTTGAATTAGTGGTTTTGTTTTTTCTGAATATATACCCAGGAGTGAAATTGCTTGGTCATATGGTAACTTTATTTTTAGTTTTTTGAGGAACCTCCGTACTGTTTTGCAGAGTGGCTGCGCCAGTTTACATTATGATCAACAGTGTCTGAGGGTTTTCTCCATATCCTCACCAGCATTTGTTATTTTTGTTCTTTAAGCTGATAGCCCTTCTAACAGTTCTGAGGTGATATTTCATTGTGGTTTTGATTTGCATCTCTAATAATTGGAGATGCTGAGCATCTTTTCATGTGTCTGTTGGTCATTTGTATGTCTTCTTTGGAAAAACGTCTATTCAAGTCTTCTGCCCATTATTAAATCAAGTTTTTTTTGATATTGAGTTGTATGAGCTGTTTATATATTTTGAATATTAACTCCTTATCAGTTTTATCATTTGCAAATATTTTATCCCATTCAGTAGGCTGTCTTTTTAAATATCTTCTTCCTTCCTTCCTCACTCCCTTTTTCTTTCTTCTTGAGGGTTCTTAGTTCCTGCACCAGCAATTGAACCTGTGCCCTCAGCAGTGAAAG
Organism: Aethalodelphis obliquidens; assembly: GCF_003676395.1. Taxonomy (NCBI): domain Eukaryota; kingdom Metazoa; phylum Chordata; class Mammalia; order Artiodactyla; family Delphinidae; genus Aethalodelphis; species Aethalodelphis obliquidens. The sequence continues at coordinate 9,694,205 of NW_020838003.1, read as the reverse complement.
TGTGGAGTCCTAACCACTGGACCTCCAGGGAATCCCATTTCATTTTTTAAAATTTAAGTATAGTTAAATTACAATGTGGTGTTAGTTTCAAATGTATAGTTATACATATATATGTATTCTTTTTCAGATTGTTTTCCATTATAGGTTATTACAAGATATTGGGTATATTTCCATGTGCTATGCAGTAAATCCTTGCTGTTTACCTACTTTATATATAGTAGTATGTATATGTTAATCTGAAACTTCCAATTTATCTCTCCCCGCCCCCTCACTATCCCCTTTGGTACAGTAGGTTTTCTTTTTGTTTTGCTGATGGTTTCCTTTGCCATGCAAAACCTTTTAAGTTTAATTAGGTCCCATTTGTTTATTTTTGCTTTTGTTTCCTTTGCCTTAGGAAACATATCCAAAATATATTGCTACGATTTATGTCAGAGAATGTTTTGCCTATATTTTCCTCTAGGAGTTTTATGATTTCCTGTCTTTACATTTAGGTCTTTAATCCATTTTGAATTTATTTTTGTATATGGTATGAGATAATGTTCTGTTTCACTCTTTTACATGTAGCTGTCCAGTTTTCCCAGCACCATTTATTGAAGAGACTGTCTTTTCTCCATTGTATATTCTTACTTCTTTGTCATAGGTTAATTGACATAAGTACATGGGTTTATTTCTGGGCTCTCTATTCTGTTCTATTGATCTATGGATCTGTTTTTGTGCCAGTACCATACTGTTTTGATTACTGTAGTGTTGTAGTATAGCCTGAAACCAGGGAGCATGATTCCTCCAGCTCTCTTCTTCTTTCTCAAGATTGTTTTGGCTATTCAGGATCTTTTATGGTTCCATACAAATTTTAAAACTATTTGTTCTAGCTCTGTGAAAAATGCCCTTGGTATTTTTATAGGGCTTGCATTGAATATGTAGATTGCCTTGGGTAATATGGACATTTTAACATTATTAATTCTTCCAATCCATGAACACAGTATATCTTTCCATTAGTTTGTGTCATCTTCAGTGTCTTACAGTTTTCCAAGTACAGGTTTTTTGCCTCCTTAGTTAGATTTATTCCTAGGTTTTTTATTCTTTTCGATGTGACTGTAAATGGGATTGTTTCCTTAATTTCTCTTTCTGATAGTTCGTTGTTAGTGCATAGAATTGCAACAGATTTCTCTGTATTAATTTTGTATCCTGCAACTTTACAGAATTCACTGATAAGCTCTAGTGCCTTTTTGGTGGTGTCTTGAGGATTTTCAATGTGTAGTATCATGTCAATGACAGTTTTATTTCTTCCTTTCCAATTTGGATTACTTTTATTTCTTCTTTTACAATTTGGATTTCTTTTATTTTCGTTTTCTTGTCTGATTGCTGCAGCTAGGGCTTGCAGTTCTATGTTGAATAAAAGTGGTGAGAAGGGACATCCTTGTCTTGTTCCTGATCTTAAAAGAAATGCTTTTGGCTTTTCACTGTTGAGTATGATGTTTGCTGTGAGCTTATATATATAGCCTTTATTATGTTGAGGTATGTTACCTCTATACCCAGTTTGTGGAGAGTTTTTTTTTTAATCTTAAATGGATGTTGAATTTTATCAAAAGCTTTTTCTGCATATATTCAAATGATCATATAATTTTTATTTTCCAATTTGTTAATGTGGTGTATCACATTCATTTGGGGATATTGAACCATCTTTGCATCCCTGGGATGAATCCCACTTGATCATGGTGTATGATCCTTTTAATGTACTGTAAAATTTGCTTTGCCAATATTTTGTTGAGGAATTTTGCATCTATGTTCATCAGTGATATTGACCTGTAATTGTCCTTTTTGCCATATCTTTATCTGGTTTTGGCATCAGGGTAATAGTGGCCTTGTAGAATGAATTTGGAAGCATACTTTCCTCTGCAACTTTTTGGAATAGTTTGAGAACAATAGGTGTTAACTCTTCTCTAAATGTTTGGTTGAATTTACCTGCAGTCTCCCTCTCTCTCATATATATGTATATATTTGTATATACATATATATATATATATATATATATACACACACACGATTATTTTAAGTTGCTGATCTCTTAATTTTAAGTGCATTTTAACAACCCTGCATTTTCACTTCCCTTCCCCCATGAATACAGTTTCTGACATCGTATTTTACATCTTTCTGTTTTGCATATCCCTTAACTACCTATTGTAGATATAGATAATTTTACTACTTTTGTCTTTCAACCTTCCTACTAGCTTTATATGTGGTTGATTTACTACCTTTCCTGTATATCTGCCTTTACTGCTGAGCTTTTTCCTCTTTTAATTTTCATGTTTCTAGTTGTAGCCTTTCTTTTTTTTTTTTTTTGCGGTACGCGGGCCTCTCACTGCTGTGGCCTCTCCCGTTGCGGAGCACAGGCTCCGGACGCGCAGGCTCAGCGGCCATGGCTCACGGGCCCAGCTGCTCCGTGGCGTGTGGGATCCTCCCGGACTGGGGCACGAACCCGCGTCCCCTGCACCAGCAGGCGGACTCCCAACCACTGCGCCACCAGGGAAGCCCTCTTTTTTTCACTTAGAGAAGTCCCTTTAACATTTCTCATAAACCTAGTTTGGTGGTGCTGAACTCTTTAGCTTTTACCTGTCTGTAAAGCTTTTGATCTCTCTATCAAATCTGAATGAAAGCCTTGCCAGGTAGAGTGTTCTTGGTTATAGGCTTTTCCTTTTTATCACTTTAAATATATCATGCCACTCCCTTCTGGCTTGCAGAGTTTCTGTTGAAAAGTCAGCTGATAATCTTATGGAAGTTCCTTTGTACATAAGTTGCTTTTCCCTTGCTGCTTTTAATATTCTCTCTTTATCTTTAATTTTGTCATTTTAATTACAGTGTGTCTCAGTGTGGTTCTCTTTGGGTTGATACTGTTTGGAACTTTCTGTCCCAAACTGGACCTGGATGTCTATTTCCTCTCTCAGGTTAGGGGAGTTTTCAGCTATTCTATCTTCAAATATGTTCTCTGTTCCTTTCTCTTTCTCTTCTCCTTCTGGGACCCCTATAATGCGAATGTTAGTATGCTTGATGTTGTCCCAGATGTTTATTAAACTGTCATTTCTTTTTTCTCTTTTTCTGTTCAGCTTTGGTGATTTCTACTACTATCTTTCAAATCACTGATCTGTTCTTCCATATCATTTATTCTACTGTTGATACCTTCTAGTGTATTTTTCAGTTCATTTATTATATTCTTCATCTCTTTTTGGTTACTTTTTATATTTTCTAACTCTTTGCTAAAAACTTATAACTTCTCACTTTGTTCATTCTCCTGAGTCCTCATTTTTACCATTATTACCTTGAACTTTTTCACAGGTAGATTGCCTATCTCCACTTCACTTAGTTCTTCTTCTGGTGTGTTATTGTGTTCCTTCATTTGGAACATGTTCCTCTGTTGCCTCATTTTGCCTAATTTGCTATTTTTATTTCTACATATCTGGTAGGTTGGTTATGTTTTCTGACCTTGAAGAAGTGACCTTTTGTAGGAGATGTCCTATGCAACCCAGCAGTGCACTCCCCTCTGTTCACCCTAAGCTATATGCTTAGGGGTGCCCCGCGTGGGCTGTGTGGGTCCTTCTGTTGTGGCGGGCTGACTACTGTGGATGATCTGGTAGGTGTGACTGGCCCCTCTTCACATCAGACGCTGCTCGTGCAGAGGCTGCCAGCTGCTGGCTGATGGGGCTGGGTCTTGAGGTGGCTAGCTGTGGAACCCTGGGGTGTCCCAGGGTTAGTGCTGGCTCACTGGTAGGCAGAACTATTTCTGAGATGGGTGATTGTGGGGCTGGGGTTCTTGGATCTAGTGTTTGCAACCGCTGGTGAGTGGAGCCATTTCCTGACATGGCTGGCTGCTGGTTTTGGGGTGTCCCAAAGCTGGTGCTTGCCTGCTGGTGAGTGGGGCTAGATCCCAGGGCAGCTGGTTGAGGAGTCCAAGATATCTCAGAGCTGGTGTTGGCCTGCTGGTGGGTGGGGCCAGGGCCTGGGGGATCTTGGTACTGGTTTTGACTTGCTAGTGTGCAGTACTGAGGTCTGGGGGTTCGCAGGCCCTGTGTTTCCTCCCTGGTGTGTGAAGCTAGGTCCTAGAGTCTCTGGGTGCAGGACCCTGAGGGTCCTGAAGCTGATGTCAGCCTCCTGGTGGGTGGGGCTGGATCCCAAGCCTGCTGGTTGAGGGTCCCAAGGTGTTCCAGTGCTGGAATTGGCCTGCTGGTGGGCAGGGCTTGGGCCCATTGTATCCCAGGGCTGGTGACAGCCTGCTGGTGGGTGGGCTTGGTCCCGCCACCACAGGCTGTGGGGTTGTGGTGGTCCAAAGGCCGGTGTCCACTCACTGGTGGGCAAGGCTGGAGCCTAGTGGGTCCTGTGGCTGGTGCCTGCCCACTGGTGGGTGGACTGGGTCCCAGTGTCTCTGGCTGCAAGGCTCTGGGGATTCCAGGTCTAGCACCTGTGCACTTGTGTGTGGGGCTGGGTCTTGGGCCCTCTGGTGAACAGGACCATGTCCAGAGGGGTCTGTGGGCTCAAGGGGTTTTAAGGTAGTCTGCTTGCTGGTGGTTGGGGCTGTGTCACTGCCTGGCTAGTTGCTTGGCCTGAGGTGTCCCAGTACTCGTGTCTACAGGCTATTGGGCCAGGGCAGGGCTGGGTCCCGGGGCTAATAAGCTAGAGGGAGGATTCCACAGTGGCACTTGCCAGCACCAGTAGAATGGTAGAATGAGCTCCCCAAATGACTGCTACCAGTGTCTATGTCGCCAGGGTGAGCTGAAGTTACCTCCTGCCTTGCTGGGAGGCTCTTCAAGATTAGCAAGTTGATCTGACCCAGGCTCCTTGCAAATGACTGCTTCTGCCCTGGGTCCCAGAGCTTGTGAGATTTTGTGCCTTTTAAGAGTAGAGTCTCTATTTCCCACAGCCCTCTGAGACTCCTGAAAGTAAGCCTTGCTGGCTTTCAAAGCCAAATACTCTGGGGGCTCACCTTCCTGGTTCAGGGCCCCTGGGCTGGGGACCCTGACATGGAGCTCAGACCCCTTGCTCCTTGGGGAGAACCTCTGCAGTCGTAATTATTTCCTCATTTGTGGGTTGCCCACCCTGGGGGCATGGGACTTGACTCTGCCCCTTCTACTGTTCTTGTTGTATCTTTAGTTGTAGAAGATATTTTTTGGTAGATTCTAGTCTTTCTCATCAGTAGTTGCTTTGCCTCTTCCAGATTCGGATGGCTCCTTGTGTTCCTTGGCTTGTGGCAGCATCACTCCAATCTCTGTCTTCATTTTCACCTGGTCTTTCCTGTGTCTATTTGTCCTTTTATTTATTTGAAAAATTATGCAGTGTTAAACCTATGTTGTTGCAATTATGCTTTTATTGGAAATTAACTGCAATACTAAAAACTATTAACAAATCTAATTTTACTCTAAACAGATTGACTTAGTAATGTATGAAATAAATGCATGTAATTCAGTAAAAAACTTGTTTAAAGAAGGAAATTTAGAGATCCTATACCTTGATACATTAAAGCGGTATCAGTACTAATATTTTAATTTCCTTTCCAAAATCTGAAAACCCTTTTGCTATTCCAGTTGGTTTTATGTCACTTAATCAACCTTTTATTGTCTGTGCTATTTAGGTAAAGAAAATCATGAATACACAAAACTAATTATTATTATTTTTTATCAACAGCACTCTCCAGAAAATGTTTATGGGTTAAATGGTAAATGAAATAAATGCTCAAAACAAATATTCAAAAGTTATTTAAATTGCTTATAAACAATGATGAGTTTTTAATCTTAGTAATGGCAGTAGTATTGGTATTTACAGTTTTGGATACAGATGTCAAGAGTTCCTTAGAAGTGTTTTTTTAAAAAAAGCCAACTCAGATTTTATTCAGATTTCATCAGTTTTTCCACTAATGCCTTTTTTCTCTTCCAAGAGCCAATACAAGATAGACCGCATTTTCTTTAGAATGCATTTTCTTTGATCAAGTAATTTCTATTATTCCCATATTTTATAATAATTGCTGACTAGTAGAAATCCTGACCATTCTTATGTGTGTGTGTGTGTTTATGTATTTTTTTCCCCTCTTCTTTGGGAGAATAGCAAAAATAATCCTAGGGGAGTTGGAGTCAAATTGGCCTGAGTTTTAATCCTAATTTTTCCACTTAATTTTGGGGTGTTGGTCAAGTCATCTAAACTCTCTAAACTTCAGCTTCTTCATCTGTAATATAGAAATAATAATGCCAGTAATACCTATCTCACTGAGTTTTAAGGACTATGTGTGACTATACAATGAACTGTAGTAATGACTATTGGTATTATTGTTACTTACCATCTATTGACAATATTAAAGAATAGAGAATTATCTAGAGAGCAGATGGTCAAAGATGATTTTTAAAAATGGGGGAGGAGGAATGACATAGAAAAGCCACAACTTGAAAAACCAACTCAAAAATAAGCAGCAATTGATTGTTGAGTAAAATTAAGAAGGTTTTCTATTTCTTGCCAGCATGTTTACATGAAAATGTGTAACATGAGGCCAGTTTTGTTACTTGGCATGTTCCTGGCCATTTGTAAGAAAACATTCAGCAGCAGTTGCTCTGGGAGGCTTAATGGATGGATGACATTTATGAATATGGTGATTTTCAGATGGAGAAACTGAGACACCACGTGGTTAATTGTTTTTCCACATCCATGAAACATCCAATTTGAAATGATAGTTCCCGAATATCTTCTGCCTTCCAGCTCTGCGCTGCAGAAAGGAATTGCCAATGGATGAGATGGTAAAAATGGGGTGCTTCCTCTCAGGGAGGCCAGTTAAAGAGCCGTGCTTTTGTGTTTGGTACAGATGGCCAACTGGTAGTGCGTACCACTGGCTAGTGCTGGTAGTGCATACCAGGGCTTCCCTCCCCTGCAGCCACCCACCCTCAAGTGACAGCTTTTTGCATTTCCTTTTCTAATTAAACCACCAACGGAGAATGCCAGTTATATGCTTGCATGACACCTCTGAATATTAAGTAGCTTTTGTAATTAATTATTTTTGAAAGGCTTGATCCTCCATAATTAAAAGAAACTTTGAGAATTAATAATAGATTAGCACGATATATGGACTAAAAACACTATGAGCAACAACTTGGCAGTAAGGGAACAATTTTGCATCCAATATAGTGTCTCTGATTGATTCATCCTGTATTGTCTGAATGCTCCCAATACTAACATCACGATGTGGTTCCTTCTTTTTCTTTTTTTTTTCTATATTCCGTGCACCCAAGTGGAACCAATTGTTTCTGCACAGGGTAAGATATAAAAATGTAGATAACTTAAATAACTTACTGCCCATCAAGGCAGTCTGTGTCATACACGAGAATATACCTCAAGTAGCTGCCTGCCTCGTGTTGCCCTCTGGATTATGACTGGGATGCCATTTAATACCTTTTGCATCTTTTTGTGCTGGCGGTGACATTGAGGCCAGATAGTGGATTCTGGCAAGATCTTGAAATCGAAGGCATGGAAAGAGCGCCTTTGATCAGGTGTTCGTGTTCTCCGATGGTGAGCTTGTGGGTTGGAGCAGAGCTGGCCCACCCCAGAGGACAATCCAGTATGCTACTACTGTCTAGATGCAGGGTCTGCTCTTTTGCCCTTGAGGGGTTGGGCAGCTGGAGAAGCAGGAGACTTGCTGCTGGGAGACAGTCTGTCTCTCGGCCTGGTGTTGTGTGATTTTGCTTTTTTGGTGGAGGCTTTTTAATCTTAGTCTGTACGGTCTAGATTGTTGGCAGCCAAAACTAGATAGTACAGGTGTTTAGCCAGAAGCAGGTGGGGGAAGGGAAGATGGAGTTAGGTGAGAAAAATGGGAAAGGGGGGTCATACTCACATTTATATATATATATATATATATACATATATATATTTTTTTATTATTATATATATTTTTTTGCGGTACGCGGGCCTCTCACTGTTGTGGCCTCTCCCGTTGCGGAGCACAGGCTCCGGACGCGCAGGCTCAGCGGCCATAGCTCACGGGCCCAGCAGCTCTGCGGCATGTGGGATCCTCCCGGACCGGGGCACGAACCCGTGTCCCCTGCATCGGCAGGCAGACTCTCAACCACTGCGCCACCAGGGAAGCCCCCTCACATTTATATTTAAAGGATACTTCCTGCCCTTTCCTTTCACTGGGTCTCATTCACCTCCCTTCTTCCTTCTTTCCCTATCCTTGTCTTTCCCCTTGCCCACTTGTCCTGATTGTGCGTTTTTGTTTTAGTGGTTGGCACCAGTATTGTTTTGCTTAGATATCAACTTTGAGAATAGCAGGATCATGCCTCAGCATAATAGAATTTTAGATCTGGAAGGCATCTGGGGAGTTCTGGATCAGCCATGGAAAGTCTTGAATCTTAAAGATTCTGGGAAGATTCCAGAGTTCCTTCCAGGGGTTTGACTTTTTGTTAGATGAACCCAGGAGTGCTACCTGGCTGGGAAGCTTAGATGTAAAGGTAATGGTTCTGACGATAGCTATCATCATAATGATTAGCATGCATATCATCATAATGATTAGCATGCATTGACTGACGCACACTCTGTAAACTTTGTCTTTTGACATTTTAATTTTTTAACAGGTAATACATCACAATGCAAAACTATAAGAGATATTTAGTAAAAATTTTCCCTCTCCCTCCACTCAGTTACCACCTCCCACAGAAATAAATAATAACTGTTATCCATTTATTGTGTCTCCTCTCTGAGATGTTATGCATAAATAAGAAAATATGAATATAAACATATATAGTTCCCCCATGTTTCATGGCCAAGTAGGAACACATTATACATTGTTCTTTGCTTCATGTGTTGTCTTTACTTAATTCTCACAGCAGTCCTATGTGGAATGAGCTGTTATTACCCTATTTTACAGTTAGAATTAAGCTCTAGCTGAGTAACTTGCTCAGGGCAACATAGCAGTGTGGAGGAGCTGGGATAACCCTGACTGTCTAACTTGATCAGCTGCGATCTCCATCACTAGGCTGTCCTGCCTCGCTGGGGCTGGTACGGACTCTCCAGAGTTCCTACTGATTTGCACAAAGTCCCTGGGGGCTCAGTGCAGTGCTGGCTCCTAACCACCAACTCTAGCCAGCAATGAGGGAATGTGGCAAAATGTAGCTCTGAATCAGTTGGCTTTTCTTTTCTTTCTTTTTTTCATGAAGTAATGATTTTTAAAAATTGTGGTCAAATACATATAACATACAATTGACCATCTTAATCATTTCTAAGTGTACAGTTTAGTGGTATTAAGTACATTTACATGATTGTGAAACCAATCTCCAGAATTCTTTTCATCTTCCTGGCAACCTCTGTTCTACTTTCTGTGTCTATGAGTTTGACTACTCTAGAGACCTCATATAAGTGGGATGATACTGTATTTACCTTTTTGTGATAGGCTTGTTTCACTTAGCATAATGTCTTCAAGCTTCATTCATGTTGTGGCATGTGTCAGAACTGCTTTTGCTTTTAAGGCAGAATAACATTCCATTGTATGTATATACAGCATTTTGTTTATTCATCCACCCATTGGTGGGCACTTGAGTTTCTTCCCCCTTTTGGCTGTGGTGAATAATGCTGCTATGAATATAGGTGTACGAATATCTGTTTGTGTTTCTGCTGTCAATTCTTTTGGATACATACCCCAAAATGGAATTGCTGGATCATATGGTAGTTCTATTTTTAAATTTTTGCAGAATTGCCATACTGTTTTCCATAGTGCCTACACCATTTTACATTCAACAGTGCACAAGGGTTCAATTTCGTCACATCCTTGCCAACATTTGTTATTTTCTTCTTCTTCTTCCTTTTTTTTTTTTTTTGCTAGTAATCATCCTAATGGCTCTGAGGTGGCTGTTCTTTTATAACACATTTCTTAATTCTTGTATTGGCCCCACCTGTCAAAGAATTCAGAGTTCTAACCTCAGTCTCTCCTGCAGGCAGAGAGAGGCCTATGGATGAACCACCAGCCTGGAAGCTAGGTGAGACTGGTGGCTCAGCTCAGTATACCTGGCCAGACCCCTCCACGCACCTGGGTCTTTGGTGACCTCACTCTGTGCTTCGGTGTGGCTGCATCTTGTTGCTGGTTATTCCTCAGCAGAAAGATTTTCTTGATCTTTGCCAAAAAGACATGACGGGCTCCCAGAATGCAGAGGAACCTTTCCCATCTCATACGTAACTCGCACTCCTTATCCATCCTTCCCAGGTGGTTGTTCACTTTGCTAAAGTGGGAGGTTCTTTAAACCTAGTAACATTTTCATTCAATAAGCGAGGTCATTGTTAGGTATCCATCTTTCATTGTATGTTGTCCTTTGTTTTATCGTCCCTGGGAAGAAGATGGGAATGTTTTCCACAGTGTAATATGCAGGATACATCATGTCTCATGTGGACTCCTCAGGTAAGTGACTCAGTCTGACACTTTAGGTGAGCCATTTTTTTCCCAGCTCCCAGCCCTGGGCTCTCTGAAGGTGTTTCTTGGGAATGATTAAGTGGCTTTAATAACTCAGGATCCAAGTGTGGCCTCAGAGCAGTACCAGAGTGAGGTATTTGTCTGTGTTCCCAGCTGCGTCCCCCGCATCTAATCCGAGGCTTAGCTGCCACTAGAGAGGAGTTGGAACCCCTTCCTTTGTGGTGTAGTCCATTCTTAACCTATCTTCTGTACATCCCTGAATATAGCCATTTTAAAAAGTGGCACTTTTGGTAAATACAAAAGCTAATACATGTTTAAAGCAGAAAACTTGGAAAAGGAAGGAAAACACATTACTATAAATACTGTACTGCATAGGATCATAACATAGGTACTGTTTTATAGCCTGCTTGTTAGCTTAAAAGGTAGTGTGATCTTTCTACACTAACAAATATCCCTTTACCATATGAGTTTTAGAGATAATCCTTATGGCGTAATATGGATATTCTATACTTTATTTTAAAAGTCCTTTATTGTTGGAAATGTAGACAACATCCTATTTTGACTATTAGAAATTTTCATGAACATCTTGATACATATGAATATTGTATTATTTTTAAATGCTATTTTTGGAAATATGTCTAGGGAGGTCTATTTTATTACAGGTCAGCCTGACTGCTCAGGAAAGTGGGTTGACAGTGTAGGGACAAGTGTTGATAAAAGGGAGTGGAAAGAGAGTGCCTTCTCTTGGAGTTTTAGGACAAAGAGTGTCCAGGCACTGACACCAACTCCAGAGAACTCAGGACACAAACAGCGTCACTATTGGTTTGCCAATTTCATTTGACACCCAGAGTTCTAAGACGTTCAGGATGCTCTGTTTTACTCCCTCTCTGCTGTTCATGGTCCTGATTAGTGGAATCTATGGAAATATCTCTGTAACAAATCAAGCCAATAGCCACACCCTCAAAATGTAGATCTATGCCTTCTTCTTTTTTTTTTTTTGCGGTACGCGGGCCTCTCACTGCTGTGGCCTCTCCCGTTGCGGAGCACAGGCTCCGGATGCGCAGGCTCAGCAGCCATGGCTCACCAGCCTAGCCGCTCCGCGGCATGTGGGATCCTCCCGGACGGGGCACGAACCCATGTCCCCTGCATCGGCAGGCGGACTCTCAACCACTGCGCCACCAGGGAAGCCCCTATGCCTTCTTTTGATTGTTTTGTGAGACGTTAGATGATCATAGCAGTGTATTTCCTGAAGTGGCCTATATTTCCCCAGGACATTTCTTTAGTTCCTGTTGCACTGACAAAAGAACATTATATCATTCTTATTCTCATTGTTATTCTGGCTGTATCCTCTCTCTTGGTGATTTACTGCAGACAGTTCTGGCTTTTTTGCCCCAACACGTTCTTGGAGACTGTGTCCTCAAGCAGATTTTAAAAAATCACATTTTCTGATGAGAATAACACCACAATTGAAAACCTGCATGTTCCTACCAATTAACTTAGAATCAAATAAATCATAAGTATGGCAAATAATATGACATTAAAACAGAGAAACATCTTTCTATAATTTTTCTAAATCTTCCTTAAGAGCTATCAGAGACATTCAAACTGCTTCCACTAATTCAGGTCATATAAAGTGAGCATAAATGTATGACACATATTGTTTATTCAAAGGGACCCAAATATACATAGAAAGTATAAATACTGTAAGAACACAATTCCACAGCATGATAAAGTTAGCCCACGTCTAGATCTTTAGGACTAAGAAACTTGAGAAAGGTCTATCTTGCCTTGTTTGTCGGATAAAGAAAGTGGATCTCACCACCTCAAGTGACCTGCTGAAGGCCACCATGCTGACGTTAATTCAACATGTAATTAACGACAATTTTGCCTCCTTTCTGAGACGTAAGTAGATCGTGTAGTGTGCTTATCAGAATCTCCCTTCAGGACTGAAGCCCTTATTACCCCAACTACTAGGAATATTGGCAGTGGGCAGCTCCCAGCTGTTTCTCTCCCGGGACTTGCCCTGGGCTGCAGAAAGCCTCTTTGCCCAAGGGCAGCTCTCGTGTGATGAATGCGCTGCCTGGTTGATGCCGAGGTATAAAGGCCTGGCGCCCACCCCTCCCTCCCAGCCCCAGCTGAGAGGTTGAGGGTTCTGAAGGGCCCGTAGGATCAGCTGAAGCCTAGGCTGTGCACTGTGGCCCAGTTTCTCCCTCTGCCAATGCTGCTTCCTTCCCTTCCCTCCAGGTATTGATCCTGAGAGCACTTTCTTATAAATACCCCGCATGCAAACTCCATTTCAGAGTTTGCTTCTCAGGGAACTGAACTGTGATGTTAAACAAACCTTGGGGGGATATTTTGGATCATTGAGTCTTTCAAAAAAAATGCGTACCATGAAGATTGAACTGATGTCTTATTTTTATCTATCTATCTATTTATTTATTTATTTTTTGCGGTACGCGGGCCTTTCACTGTGTTGTGGCCTCTCCCGTTGCGGAGCACAGGCTCCTGAGGCGCAGGCCCAGAGGCCATGGCTCACGGGCACAGCCGCTCTGCGGCACGCGGGATCCTCCTGGACCAGGGCACGAACCTGTGTCCCCTGCATCGGCAGGCGGACTCTCAACCACTGCGCCACCAGGGAAGCCCCTGATGTCTTATTTTTAATACTCTCTTTGTAAATTTTCTTAGAGAGTAAGCAGAGGTATTCAAAGTGGCTGTGTTAACTCAGGTTGGCATATATGTATCCTAATATATTGTGTTAATAATTGTATATAACATGTATTGTATACTAATGCACACATATTTCTGGTAATATTGCAGCATCTCAATAAGGACTTTAATTTGGAAAAGATGTATCTTTTTTTATTGAAGTATAGTTGATCTACAATGTTAGTGTTAGTTTCAGCTGTACAGCAAAGTGATTCAGTTATATATATATTTTTTCAGATTATTTTCTATTATAGGTTATTACAAGATGCTGAACGTAGTTCCCTATGCTATCCATAATTCTTGTTGCTTATCTATTTTATGTATAATAGTTCGTATTTGTTAATCCCATACTCCTAATTTATCCTTCCCCCCCTCCCTTTTCCCTTTGGAAACCAGAAGTTTGTTTTCTATGTCTGTGAGCCTGTTTCTGTTTTGTATATAGATTCATTTGTATTATTTTTTAGATTCCATATATAAGTGATATGTAATATTTGTCTTTCTCTGTCTGACTTACTTCACTAAGTATAATATTCTCTAGGTATATACATGTTACTGCAAATGGCATTATTTCATTCTTTTATATGGCTAATATTCCATTGTATATATATACCACATCTTCTTAAGCCAGTTGTCTCTTTTTTTACATTTAATTAAATTAATTAATTTATTTTCTAACATCTTTATTGGAGTATAATTGCTTTACGATGGTGTGTTCGTTTCTGCCTTATAACAAAGTGAATCGCTATACATATACATATATCCCCATATATCCCACCCCTATACCACCCCTCTAGGTGGTCACAAAGCACCGAGCTGATCTCCCTGTGCTATGCGGCTGCTTCCCACTAGCTATCTATTTTGCATTTGGTAGTGTATATATGTCCATGCCACTCTCTCACTTTGTCCCAGCTTACCCTATCCTCTCCCCATGTTCTCAAGTCCCTTCTCTACGTCTGTGTCTTTATTCCTGTCCTGCCCCTAGGTTCTTCAGAACCTTTTTTTTTTTTTTTTTTTTTTTTTAGATTCCATATATATGTTTTAGCATACGGTATTTGTTTTTCTCTTTCTGACTTACTTCACTCTGTATGACAGACTCTAGGTCCATCCACCTCACTACAAATAACTCAATTTTGTTTCTTTTTATGGCTGAGTAAGATTGCATTGTATATATGTGCCACATCTTCTTTATCCATTCATCTGTCAATGGACACTTAGGTTGCTTCCACGACCTGGCTATTGTAAATAGAACTGCAATGAACATTGGGGTGCATGACTCTTTTTGAATCACGGTTTTCTCAGGGTATATGACCAGTAGTGGGATTGCTGGGTCGTATGGTAGTTCTATTTTTAGTTTTTTGAGGAACCTCCATACTGTTCTCCATAGTGGCTGTATCAATATACATTCCCACCAACTGTGTAGGAGGTTTCCCTTTTCTCCACACCCTCTCCAGCATTTATTGTTTGTAGATTTTTTGATGATGGCCATTCTGACTGGTGTGAGGTGATACCTTATGGTAGTTTTGATTTGCATTTCTCTAATAACTAGTGATATTGAGCATCTTTTCATGTGCCTGTTGGCCATCTGTATGTCTTCTTTGGAGAAAGGTCTATTGAGGTCTTCTGCCCATTTTTTGATTGGGTTGTTTGTTTTTTCGATATTGAGTTGTATGAGCTGTTTGTATATTTTGGAGATTAATCCCTGTTGGTCACATCGTTTGCAGCTATTCCCCCAAGTTTTGTGTTTGAGAAAAAGGGAGGGATGATTGCTGGGAATAAAGAGATGAAAGATAATTATGAGGTGATTTTATGGAAATTAAATCTGAGGATTAAAAAAAAATAAAACATAAAATGATGTAACAAATATCCATATATCTATTACACAGAATTAATATGTTAATAAACTGTCATATTTGATCTTTTAAAATATAAAATAAAAAGGTACAGACAGAGCACTTAGGATTTTCTCTTAACAATATGGCAGAGCTCATCCTGCCTGCTCTCAGTGCTTGGCTGAATCACTAGACACACAGCAGCCCATCTTTGACACCAAAAACACCAAAAGGGTAAATGTGGACCGGACAGCATTGAATGAGCAGGGTGATGAAATAAAGTGTTGAAAGTAAAACACGTCTTCCCTGTATGTGGACATTTTCCGTAATGGAGTCAGGAAGATACAAATTGAAATCTAGACAGTGCAACTGCAGAGAACAAACCCTTGGGGAAAATACCTCTTTTTATAATACAGCCAGTAGCATTTAAAAACTCTTCTGAATCTGCGGACGTTGAATGGCTTGTGTAAAGGGGTTTGGAATTCATGGTGAATTCATAATTAACTCATCATTTCCCAAACGAGTTTTTCCTCCTCATTTCCTGTTTCAGTAAACTTACTGGCAAATCACATGAGTCAGAGACCTGGAAACCTCCCTAGAATTGTCTTTATCTGGCACACCCAATTGCTTTAGCCTTCTAAAAAATTGTTCAGATCCATTCCTTCCTCTTTTTCCTTAACTCTTTTATTTATTTATTTATTTATTTATTTATTTAGGCTACTCAGGTCTTAGTTGCAGCACGTGGGATCTTCGTTGTGGCATGCAGGATCTTTAGTTGTGGCATGCGGTATCTTTTAGTTGGAGCATGCAGGCTTCTTAGTTGCGACCTGCATGCGGGATCTAGTTCCCCCACCAGGGATTGAACCCAGGTCCCCTGCATTGGGAGCATGGAGTCTTACCCCCTGGACCACCAGGGAAGTCCCCATCCCTTCCTCTTTATGCTTGCTTCTCCAGATCTTATTGGAATCTCATCAGTTTTGAGCTGGACTGTTACGGAAGTCTCCTAACTGGTCTTGATACCTTTAACCTTGTTTCCCCTACAATCTGCCTCACCCCACCTCAGAAGCAAGATTCACACCACCACAAGTGAAGTCTTCCTAAGTGGCAAATCTGGCGTATCATTCTTAAAAAGGAAAAATTCTTAGCAGTTCCCCACTGCTCAATAAATGCAATAAATAATAATTCAATAAATAAATTCAAGGTACTCCATGAGCACTAAGCTCTGCACATCCTGGCCTCTGGCCTTCAGCTTCACGCAGCACCCCACTGGGCTTCATACTTCAGGGTCCAGTGATGCTCGACTGATTGCATACACCCACACCAAATATTTCACACTTCCATGACTTTGGTCATGCCTCTGGTCATGCCTCTTCCTTTTCTTGAACAATATCAGTCCTTGCTTCTACTCCTTCAGTTGGCAAATTCCCACTCATACTTCGAGACTCGACCTTAGTGTCTTCTCCTTGAGAAAATCTACAATTTCTTCCAGCAGGGCTGAATATCTGTTTTCATGTCTGCCCCTTATACTCTGGTATAAACTCCCAATCCTTTAAACTCTGCATCCCAGCATCAAACACAGTACCCACACTTAATATATGCTTCTAAATGTTTGTTGAGTGCCAGCTCAGTGCAGCTGGGAAAGAGGTTGAATTCAGAACATCAGGTGGGTGACAAGACCTAGCAGTATGTGGACTACGGCTTGCTGGATAGAGCATCAGTGGGATGAGCTGGGGCATCTCCAGCATAGGTGTGTCACCTGCAGTGGTCTCCTCTCTAAGAATGAGGCAGAAGACTGGGCACCAAGTATGTTTTTAGTCTTTGCCGAATCTCTGCGAGCCTCTTGGGCTCACATAGGCTAAATTACTGGAGTTGGGAGAGATAGTGGGAACTTCATGTCATTGGATGAGTGGAAGGGAAAGGTGGAGGTCGTGGATGGAACAGGAGGCTGCTGAGCACTTCAGGAGTGCACAAGAACAGTAGCACATTTTGCTTGGAAGGGACCAATGTGGAGCCCTTTTCTTCCTCCTTCTCTTCATCTTCTTCCTCTTCCTTTCCCACTCTTCTCTTTCCTTTTCATTTCTCTTTTTTCATCTTCCTCTGCCTCTTTCCTTTAGTTTTGGCAACATATTATGTTTTATGTCCCAAATAACCATTTACTAGTAGTGGTATAGAGAAAAAAGGTAGAGAAAAATCTGTAGAAGTGCAAAATAAATTTGGGCTTAAAGGAGGGTTGAAGTTAAAGAGATGACAAGTAAAGTGGTTCTTTCATTAAGTTGTGCATCACGAGATTTAAAATCAGTTGTAAATCAAGCACTTGCATTATGTGAGACATATTGCCTTGGTGCATAAATCTGGTCACATTATTGCTGCTAAAATAGAGCACAAGTCCAAGATGCTGGGTTATGAACCCAAATAGGAAAATACATAGTGTTAGGTGATATGGCATAATGCTTAATCTCCCTCTTATGCATGATTGACACAATCACACATAAGATATTGAGTTTCTTTGGTCGTTTGTGGATCAGAATTTGCATAAAAAATTTATGACTTCTCGCGAATAGTTAGCGAAGCTAAAGACTAATACTAAACTTCAGGGCATTTGCATCATAGGTAAAACCACCAGCGCTAGAATTAAACCACAGCAGAATTTTCATGCTGTTGAATTTATGGTGTTTTTGCTTGAAGGAGTTGTTTTCTGTATTTAGTTTAAAATATATCCACAGACCAGGGCATCATTTCAGCCTCTCTACTCATGGTTTCTCACAACATGTGCCTTTGACTTGCATTAGAAAAACCTGGGTGCTTGCTTTGGTCCAGATTCTTGCGCCTCCCCACTTAGATCTACAAGATCAGAATACCAGAAAGGGGGTGCTGGGGTTCTGCAGTTTGCCTTAAAGCCACCAAGGCCCATTTTCTGCAGCACGCCCAAATAGAGCCTGCTGATTGTGTGTTATGAAAGTGATGCTTGGTGTCCAACTAGCATGGACTGAAGTGATGAAACATCATGTCAGCTCTAAATCAGGTTGGCTGGAAGATGTGGTTTGTTGTCAGAAATTATTGGAGTCAGAATTGTAGATAATATCATTTGTGTCACACAGATGACAAATCCGGTGACCTAGTGATGGGCAAGGGCTCCTGGGTGGCTGTGGGAAACCCTTCCCTACTGAGATGACAAAGCAGTGGCTTGAACAGTTTCCATGACCCTGGAAGGGCCCCTGCCAGAGGGTCTTAACCACAATAGTATCTGGCTGCCTGACTCATGCATGGGAGGTTTTTTTCCAGAGTGTAATCCTGACCTTGAACAAAACCACACAGGGTAGCAGTCTGTTTTGTAGGCTGTGAATTATATCCAAGCCACAGCCAAATCTATCTGCTGCTCTGTGCATCTCCTGAGCCTTCAGCTAGCCAGCCCTTCTGCCACTGCAGGGAAGCAGGTCTGCAGTAAAGCTTCCAGACCAGATGCATGAACAGCTGGTCTGCCATATCTTAGTGCATGGAACAGAAAGTCATATCATGATCCCTCTTCATGGCATTCAACCCATTTGATGGTATCCCAGAAGTATTTAAACATATTTTCATTCTCTGATCCACTCCCTCTTCTGATAACCAAGAACATCACTATATCTTTCTGCCCCATCAATGTAATTCCTAATAAAGTATGTCATTGAAAATGCACCCCCTATTTGATTTATTAGAAGCATTGCTGTCTGTGATGTACTCACATGATGTCTTTGAAAAGGATATTGGATTTGTTCCAAGAAATTGTCAGGTTACTCTAGCATTGGGGAGTGTGTGAACATTCAGAACTAATTCTAAAAGTGGTTGTTTCCCTATTGTACACCCCACCAGATTCATAGCTGGATCGCTTGTTTGGGCTCTGGGTGTTCCTGTCTGGCTACAAAGTAACACGTTTGTAGTGCCCTCGAGGACTTGAACATGCCGCCATTCTGACCTCACAGAACCCAGCAGCTCTGCTCCTGCACTTGTCTAGGTTAGAACCTTCCTGCAGACTCAAGATTGTCATGCTTGTTAACACACTTTTGTAGGCTCCAGCAGGGCTGCCCATGCTTAGCTGGGAGGGAGGATAAAGTAAGGCAGAGAGCAAAGGCCTCTGATAGTCTTGCCTATTTGTTCCTGGCTTCTTGCTTTTATCTCTGACCTTCCAGACTCTGGACCTCATCTGTCTTGAGCTATGGTACCTACCAGTGCCTCTCAGCTTTAGCTGACCTCTCTGGGATGCACCCCTTGTAAGACTGATTGTTTCAGCCTCATTCACTTGCCCTGAAACTCTTACTGATAGTATCTGTCAGATCCCCACCTGGCAAAGCAGGCCTCTAGTACTGACCCCTCTTGGCTGTCTGGATCCTCTTTCCACCGGAACCTAGAACTTATCCACACCTTGACTTAAGCTCTATATGGGTGGGCATTATGTTGATTTGCTCTTTATTTCCTGTAGGAGTTACTCAATTAATGCTGACCAAATGTTGAATGAGGCTGTGTAAAGACTTTCACATTTTAAAAAGTGAGTATAAATTATAAGATTGGCAACCTAGAAGGAAAATTATTTGAATAAAGAACACGAAAGCTGTGATTCTCTTTCTTCTGTTCACGGTAATTCCTGTGGTCCCCTCTGTTATCAAGAGATATTTCCCATATTTGTTTCAGCTCTTAGGAATAACAGGTAAAAATTGATTTGCTGTTCCAAGATACTGACCTAATAGGATTTCCTCCCTGTAATATGAAGTGTTCATAGAAGAAGGGCAAACAACCTCTCCAAATCAGGGACTTAAACTGAACAGTTCTGGAGCCTAAAATTTACAAAAGGCCACTGTAATTACTACTCCTGACTCTGAAACAAATACTTTTCTTCTCCTCCATCCCTCCCCCTGCTTAAACTCACATGTCATATGAGCCAACTTTTCCACCAGCAATTCTTGATACGTAGTGTTGAACCAGAATAGAGTCAATAAATTCATATTTTTTCTCAATTCTTACTTGCTGTAAAATAGTAAGAAGTCACTTATAATCTTACTGCCTTACTTAAATCAACTGCTTGCCTCTATGTTCCCTCAAATTGGAGTATTAGAGTCTTGTCTGAATTAAAGCCCAGGCCGAACCAGCATGGTGCCAATTCATCTTCCTATTTATTTATTTTTTAATCTCTGACTTGGCTATCCTTCTTGGTGGTCATTGCAGCTTGTCAAATGAACTCCTGGGGCTGATATCACTATGAAAAATTTGCATAGATTGTTCTCTTAGAAAATTTTATTTTTCCTAAATAGTAGGAACTAGATAAACACACAGATCCTTAAGACAAAGCCAAACTCTGGATAAGAACATATGTTTTTACATAGAATTTAAAAGAACAGAATGTACCGCAAGATGGGAAGAGCCCAGTGAACTCTTTAATTGGTCTCTGCTGTGTGTTCATGAGGAGGAAAGATGGTTGGAAAAGGGATTCTCATATCTGATCTAAGGACAGCTCTAAGGGGCCAGCATCACAGTAGCGATTAGCCCTGGTACAGAGCTGTAGGTTTGCCCATGTTTCCTTCGCTGAGTCTCTCAGCAATCTGGCTATGTAGTTGGATAGGCAAGATGGTTCACTAACCTTGTCTTCTAAATAAGAAATTGATGCTCAGAATGTTGCTAAGTCTCACTCAGCAAATAAGTGGCAGAGTTGAAAATCAAACCTAGATCATTTGACCATAATTTTTCCTCCTTTCCACATACCAACTCCTGGAATAGTGACTGCTATATGTTCTTCCAGAGCAAAGAGCAGGCCAACCAGTCTCCTTTGCCATGGATTGCCTGAAGACTGGGGTTGGTGTGATATTTGCTTTTCATCCAGTTTTGTTTTGGGCTTCTTCTCTGAATATTTTTTCGAGATGATTTCCCTAGCATACTGTTGCTTATTAGGTCCAAATTCCTGAATGAATATTGGAACTTTACCTTCCTGGAATTAATTCAAGTAAAATAATATCTTTGATATAAACATAAGTCAAGCTACAATAAACAGAAATTTGAAGCTTGTTCAAGGGGTTTGGATTTCATTCTTTGGCTGCTTTAGACCTGGGATGTTGGGTTTAAATAAATAAATAAAAATAAGTAAATCATAAATCATACTGTTCCTGACAGGAAGTAGAATGGAAGCCTCATGGAACTGCCGAAATATATGGTTTTCCTTTAAATTCCTCATTAATTATGACTTGTGCTTCTTTTCTGTGGGAGGAAGAGACATTAAAGCAGAATTATTCTATAGCTAATTCTTGATTATACTTATTCACAAACCATTACCTGCAATTATGAATTCCAAAAGGCTTTGAAAATCCTAATTTTTTCCCCATAATTTTGGTGCAGACTTATTTGGTGGAAATACAAGGTCTAAACTGAAATGAGACTATTTCTGGTCTTTATCCCATTTAATGTGGATATTTATGTATTTTGCTGCAGAAATATTAATACAAGGTGCCGCCAAGATCCTGTTTAGTGTATTACCTCAAATATGGTTGCACGATAACATCTGCAAAATTCTGAATTCTGAAATGCATTTAGCCCAAGGGGTTCAGAGAAGGGACTGCAAACCTCTTCGCAAGAGGAGAAGGGAGATGTGTGACTAACACAGAGTAATGGAGAAACACAAGCAGTCGGCTGCAGGACCTTTCACCCACATTGATGCCCTCCCTGAGAGAAGATTACACATCTCCATCCTGTTGAACTCATGTACACTCGTGTGATTGATTTTCTCTGGAAAATAAAATGTGAGCAGAAGAGAAGAGATGAGTCATTTCCAGGCAAAGCTTTAAGAGCCAACGTGTAGCTCTGCATTCTTTTTCTTCTTCTGCCATGAGCTCAGCAGTGCTGCACATGAAGGCTGGGATCCATCAGCTTGGATGCCCAGTGAAGCCTGGCACGGAGCTGTGGCTGATCAGCACTGGAGATGTAATGTGAATGAGAAAGAAACCTTTGTTGTTGAAGCCTCTGCAGTATCACCTAGTCTATCTTCACTGACGCATGCAAAATCAGTGCCCTCTGGGATGGAGCCATCCATTAATGTAACATCTGTGGACACTGACACAATGAGCAACAGTGTCCTCTAGGGGTTTGCAGTCCAGCTAAACAGATAAATAGTTAAAAAGTCAGGTCTGGCCTGCCACAATGCTATACTCTCTCCTCCACCCCCAGCATTGGTTTCCATATCTAGGCCCAAGGCCAGATGCCTCCTGACTTCACCTATCCAAACACATGCTTGGATACTAATGCACATTTTTCTTTCTTTATTGGATTTAACAAATTACATAAGTAATTCCTGCTTATTATAATAAATTAAACAACACAAAAGTATATAAAGAAAAAGTTTATTCTCTCTTCCTCTCTCTCCTACCAGTGGTATGTATCCTTCTACAGCTTTTTATGTTCTAGGCAAATATATATAGATACATAGGTCATTTTTTAATATTATCCTACCGTGAACATTACCCTGCTAAGGACATCTGTGCAATTCATTTGTTAGCCTTAACTAGACGATTAATTCTTTTTTTTTTTTTAAAGTGACACTTTTTTTTTTTTTTAGATGTTGGGGGTAGGAGTTTATCAATTTATTTATTTATTTTTGGCTCTGGTGGGTCTTCGTTTCTGTGCGACAACTTTCTCCAGTTGTGGCAAGCGGGGGCCACTCTTCATCGTGGTGCATAGGCCTCTCACTGTCGTGGCCTCTCTTGTTGCGGAGCACAGGCTCCAGATGCGCAGGCTCAGTAGTTGTGGCTCACGTGCCCAGTTGCTCCGCGGCATGTGGGATCCTCCCAGACCAGGGCTCGAACCCGTGTCCCCTGCATTAGCAGGCAGATTCTCAACCACTGCGCCACCAGGGAAGCCCCTAGAAGATTAATTCTTTTAATCCTTAATAATTTCTTTTACTGAGTGCTTACTATGTCCAAATCACTCTTGAAAATACTTTATTTAATGCCTTTGTGAACTCTGTGAGGTAGGTACTGTTATTATCCGCTTTTGCCATTTGAGAAAACTGAGGCCTAGATAAACTGAGTAATTTGTGAGACTCATACAGATCAGGAAGTGGTGGAGTGAGAAACCCAGGCAGTCTGACTTTACACTCCACACTTTTAACCTGCAAGTTTTATCGCTTCTATAATTGCATAATAGTCCATGAATGAATGGACTATAATTTATTCAAGCATTTTGCTGTTGATGGAGATTGAGGTGATTTCCTCTTTTCCTCCTTTTATCTTGCTACTGCCAACCATGTTGAAATAACACTGAAATACATACCGATACTCTTTTTTTCTGTTGAAAGAGCCCCACATTAATTTCTTCCTGCGCCTCATTTGGGAGAACACTACCAACTCTGGCAGTCTCAGTCCTGGTTAGGCAGTGGGTCCTGGTTATCATAATTCATATTCCAATGGCCAGTTAGGAATTTTTGTTTCACCAGTTCCTCTGAACCCTCCACATATCTCTCTAGTACAGGGCAGAGTGGAGAGGCCTGTATAAGTCAATGCAGCTTATATTTAGAAACAGGAGGAAGTGAACTGTAAGGGATTATCTTCTCCTAGATGTGTCAGATGCAATCACACAGCATAGATTTATGAAGCGGAGTGAAATATTTGTTTTGATTGCTCACTGATTAAGAATACATAATCTTGACAGACATCTAGGGCAACTACTCTTACTGTAAGAATCTGGGTCAGGGGTGCCCAGCTTCTTCTAATTCAGCAGTCTCATTTCATTAAAGGACTATGCAAAGAAACCTCAGTTTGGGTCTGTACGATTGGCTGCTTCATCTTCGGTATTTCACGTTGCAGGAGCCCCAGCAGTTGCCAACGTTATTGTCTGTCAATGTGTAATGTCATCTTCATAGTTGTTCAGTATAGAGTTTGGAAAAGTATCTGAGTATCTTATGAAAAACGAACATACCATATGAAAAGTGGACATATAATTTAATACTAAAATAATTTATGAAGATATTTGAGGTAAGGTGTTAGACCAAACCCCACATGTTGGAGATGCTTAAAAGTGGGGTTTTGCAAAAACCTGAAAATTATTTAAAAGGAAATGGTTAAAAATCTCAAGAGATATGTTTTAAAAATTTAATCTAGAAGCTCTGCAGGATAGGTATTTATCAACAGATTGCTATGGTGTGCTACTACATGAAAATTGGACAGTAAAACACATTTGGTTATTTTAAGTTAAATTATCCAGTGAAATGCAAAGGGGAAAATCATAGCATAAATTGGGAGATCTTGTGTTTGTGGCTGGATAGTACTTTTGTATTTTTGTGTGAGGTGGTGGGTAGGGGTAGATAAGCATGTGATCTCCTTAAAATATTTTTCTTTAGTACAGTGTAAGCTTTAGGGTAACCAGTTGTTACTCTATACAGTCTATGTTTGAAAGAAATGTATTCAAGACCAAAAATTAATGATTACATATGTAAGAACTTCTGCTTTCAAAAGCAAAACATCACATCATCTCTGTCCTGAAGTGTTAGCGTGTCTGTTTCTTGCGTCAGTAGCCGTCTCCATTTCTGTCTGCTCAGGAGCATTTAAATCAAAAGCCTCACCCTTAAGCATACAGGATGCAGGCCTCAATCCCTTCTTTACTCTGTTCATGCAAGGGTGGGAAATGTGACAGATGTTTTAACCAACCCACGTTATCTTTAATACCACTGTTTTCACCAGCGAGAGCCTGTTTCTACATCCACGGTGCGAAGATGCTGCTGATTTCACCAAAGGAACTCAGTTTCTGAAATTCTTGATACTCATTAGCAAAAGCACAGGTGAGGACCAAGAAATGAATGCCCAAAGTGCAAGTAGCAGCAGTCACTCTGGTGTGTGGGCTTTTACCCCATGAATGTGGGTTCCTGATTAGGACATACGGCTGCCCCTTGAATAAAGCTGAAACCAGCTAACACATTATTGGGTCCCATGGTCTATGCTGAAGATTTTAAAGTAAATTGTGGACGTTTATCTGTGATGGACCTACACAAGCCCTTGAACTCAGCTGCTCTCCATCTTATTTCCTTCTATATTCGTTCAGATTTGCCTTTGGCCACATATTATTTTCATTTCTAGCTCAGCTCCTGCCCCAGATTCATGCATGATGATACTTCTCTCTTTATACATAAGTGTATTAAAAAGTATGCTTACTGTTTTGAGTGATCATTTAGGTTACTTTATTTACTACTGCCATTGTGCTAAATGCAATAAGTTTTCACCTGAATGATTTAAAGCTCTGCCAAAAGAGGAAAAAAAATGACAAGTTTCCCTTTGGTGTGAAATGAGTGCCTTCCACTTCAGTCTCCTGGGGCTCTGCTTCCTTTCACCTGTAAAGTGAGGAAATTTGGACGAGAATAGCTACTCTTTCCCTGTGAGCTCTGATAATCTGAGATGTCTGTCCTAGCAGTTACACCTTGGGCTCAGGCTGCAGCAGCCTGTGAGACAAATCCATGGAGGACTTGCTGCCTTGGGTGTGGGTCTTTCCCCTTGTGGTGGTGAAATAGAAGACTCCAGACATCACTATTTGATAATCCAGCTGGCTACGTTCCAGTCATGACTAACGGATGAGTTTGGTGATGGTGCTAAGACTCTGCTGTAGGTGAGGCATCCTTTAGATCAAGAAGTACATCAAAAGGGGAATCTATGGGATTCAACTGTCTGCCTTCAGTTTTGATGCAGTCATTGATCAAATAAACATGAAGAGCATAGCACATCTTCCCATCTTTTCCTTTAAACTGAGTTCTGGTCCCTCAGCAGGTTGCATAATTTTTTCCAAGGCAGCAAAGACCCTTTGCCTCTGAATATCCAGTGTTGTCTTTGAAGGAATAATGGGCTGGAGTTGATGTCTGTGTTTAATTTCAATTTAAATATTATTTTATAATAGGCTTTTGTTTCAATGTCCATTTAGTCTTTTTTTTCTTTTTAACATCTTTATTGGAGTATAATTGCCTTACATTGTTGTGTTAGTTTCTGCTGTATAACAAAGTGAATCAGCTATACATAAACATATCCCCATATCTCCTCCCTCTTGCGTCTCCCTCCCACCCTCCCTATCCCACCCCTCTAGGTGGTCACAAAGCACCGAGCTGATCTCCCTGTGCTATGCGACTGCTTCCCAGTAGCTATCTATCTTACATTTGGATGTCAATGCCACTCTCTCACTTTGTCTCAGCTTACCCTTCCCCCTCCCCGGGTCCTCAAGTCTCTTCTCTACGTCTGCATCTTTATTCCTGTCCTGCCCCTAGGTTCGTCAGAACCATTTTTTTTCCTTAGATTCCATATACATGTGTTAGCATATGGTATTTGTTTTTCTCTTTCTGACTTACTTCACTCTGTATGACAGACTCTAGGTCCATCCACCTCACTACAAATAACTCAATTTCATTTCTTTTTATGGCTGAATAATATTCCATTGTCTATATGTGCCACATCTTCTTTATCCATTCATCAGTCGATGGACACTTAGGTTGCTTCCATGTCCTGGCTATTGTAAATAGTGCTGCAATGAACTCAATGCCCATTTAGTCCTTAATGGTAGAGTTATTCGTCCTCACAGAGAAATTAAATAGACTGAAACTTGAAAAAGAATTTATAGATATCAGTTTTATTCAATATATGTTGCCTGTTGACTGAATTCAAGGAAGGTGCAGCTTCCGTGGCTGATATTCTAATGAAAGGACTCCTTCGTTTGTTCGTTTGTGTCTGTATTCTACCTGTTGTTTTTCTCCCTGTTCTCTCGTCTTCAGTTGTCATGCTTTTGCTCATCTTCAAAAGGGGGCAGCTTAGCTCATGATCCTAATATCCCCCGGAAAATATGGGGAAAGAGGGTTGGCAGAAATTGCTGCTTTTTCAGCTCAGTTTTCTCCCCTGGATACTTTAGTTCAAATCTTCGCTTTTTCTTTAAGTCATCAAGCCATCAGGTCAAGCAAAGAAAGAACCAACCATGCTTACGGTCATATTTTGGTTACTCTTAATCAGAAAGTAAAAAGTTAAGGATATAATATTATTTTTTAATAGTCTTATTAAGTGTAATTTTTTTATTATGTTTTAAGCCAAGCTCTCTCTCTCTCTCCCTCCCACCCTCATCTTTTGGAATAATAAACCTTTCTTGGCCTCTTCTTGCTGACCCTGAAGAAATCTCATGACACCATGATCCTCACTCAAATTCATGTTTGGTTAATCTATTTATTTTTTTAGGTACACTCTTCCACCTTGTTCTGAGCCCTGGTGGTTGGACAACTTCACCAGACTACCTTATTCTCTGGTTCCAGGTTGGTTTGGCCAATGGAAGTGTTGGCAGGGATTAGAGCAAGAGAGGAGACAGAGGCCTGTGTGTTCACCACCCCTCCCCTCTCTTTGTAGCGGCCAATGCATTGGCTCATTCTGGACTCCCTTATATTTTCTGTAAAATGTCTCTCCCCACACAGCCTCTTTGTTTTCAAATTCCAGCAGCCACCTTTCCCCTTCAGGCTTATGGGTGTTAACAGGGTCCACTGATACCAACTCCTCATTGTCTCTTGAGGTTCCCTACACCCTGCACACCGACTGTAGACAGGCCCCATATTAAACTTTCCTCATGGTATTAATTTGGAATGTGCCATCTGTTTCTTGCTGGAGCCCCGACGGATAGAATAATTCAATGAGTGCTTATATTACTGGGAGGTAGTATGGCATAATGGTTGTCTTCCATGTGGCACCCGATGGATCTAGGCTTGAAAACATCCTCGTCACTTGCTAACTCAGAGTGGAGATTATTTAACCACTCTGAGCCTTAGCTTTCTCTAATTTAAAGTGGGGATAGTATTACCTACTTCACAGAATTGTTACAAGAATATGTATGAATACTCAAAAATGTTAACTATTATATATAATTATATACAATAACATTAGAGAAATATATAATACTATATATTATAACATAAAGTATTGTATAATAGCATATAATAATATTGTATTATCTATAATAACATTATATATAATGTTTTAGTTTCCCCTCAATGTATACTGAATCACTTCCTTTCTGGTAATGCCTGAGCAATTACAAAGCAGTCATTTTTGGTTCCTCTCCACCCTCGTGCTGTTGATATTTGTGTTTCAAGTTAGACCTCCTCTTCCCTTGTGCCCCACAAATTCTTGCTTATCTTTTTTTTTTTTTTTTTTTTTTTGCGGTACGCGGGCCTCTCACTGCTGTGGCCTCTCCCGCTGCGGAGCACAGGTTCCGGACACGCAGGCTCAGTGGCCATGGCTCACGGGCCCAGCTGCTCCGCAGCACGTGGGATCCTCCCGGACTGGGGCATGAACCCGCGTCCCCTGCATCGGCAGGTGGACTCTCAACCACTGCGTCACCAGGGAAGCCCCTCTGCTTATCTTAATGGTAGTTTGCTTCCCACAGGTGGTCCTGGCTGCTCTGGTAATCTTCCCTCAAGTCTGTGGAATTTTCACATGACTCTTCTTCAAAGGGTGAGTGCTAGACACGGGGGTCCCTGGTGAAGTGAAAGTTTTTTGCTTATGTTTTAACCCTAATCGTTGGCTGCTTTTCTGCACAGGTGCTAGGCATCACTGGGTAATCCCATTGCTTTACAGCAGAGCTGTTTTTTGTTTCTACCTTCTTTAAACAATATCTCTAAACTGTTCTGAGAGTACTGGCTAAGCCCAGAGAAGTGTTGCAAGGATTAGCTAATTGATTATTTTAAATGCTTTGAAACTGGCAGAAAGTTTAGTGAGAAGGATAGGCTAAATAATTTTTGCAGGCTTGATGGGAGTACAAAGTGTACCAAATGGCCCTTCCAATTTGCTTTGGTATGTAGTAGAACTTGCTTATTGTATAACATGTCCCATTAAAATGAGTTATATATGTTACTGCATTTAAAACATGACTTGGGGAAATGCTTTAAGATAAAGAGAGGTGTTTGGAAGATATACAAAGCTTTTGTCGAATGGAGGTGCAGGTACTGAAACCACTTGGGTTTTTCTGACTCAAGGGAAGTCCTATGAAGCATGGTTCATAACATTTGTTTTCTCAGGGCCTGCTGTGTGTCGGGGTTGCATTGGTCACCATGGTTCCCAGCCTCCAAGGCCTATAGACTAGAAGAGGAGACAGGTATACAGACAGTGGAAACCCTTTGACAGTATGTCAGAGAGGCTAAGATGGATGAATATACCAGGTACAGAGTGAGGAAATCAGGGGGTAATTATCTGAACCTGGGGGAAATCAGGGAAGATTCATAAAGGAAGAGAGGCTTCAGTTGGTTTTTAAGGGTAAGGGAAGTCTGTCGCATAATAAAGGGGTGAAGGGCATTTCAGACAGAGGGAAGAGCATATGAAAAGTCTCTCCTTCTCTCTCTCTCTCCCTGTTTCATTCAAACATCTTTAAGAGTCTCTACTTCTTCTATATCTAGCTCTATCTTATTCTTTGCACATAGTAGATATTCAATTAATACTTATAAATGGATAGAATGAGTGGTAGGATTATAGGTAGTGATTTCAATTTTATTCATTAGGTTTTTCTTTATTTTCTAAATTTTCTGTAACAAACTTGTTTTTATTTCGTAATCGGAATTTTCTAAAATATTCAGGGAATGGTTATCAGAGTCCATGGCTACCTTGGAGTTGGAGATGAATGTAGTCAAAGAGGTCAGTGAACTCTGGGCCATGGGGACAGTTGTTCACGTGGTGAGGCATAGACTTGAGACTGTGGGAGGCATCACTGGAAATGAAGCTGGAATGATAGTTTAGGAACTTTGGACTTTATGTGGTAGACCATGAGAAACCATTGAAATTATTAGTCAGGACGTCTGTGTTAAGGATTCTCTGGCAATACTGTAGAGCATGAACAACTGGCTGCAGGAGAGGCTGGAGGGGAAGGGCCAGTTGTGACACCTTTATACTCCAGGTGGAGAAGTGCTGAAAGTTCTCATGTTTGGGTAGTTGGAGAGAAGATAATGAGTTTGATTTTAGACAGGATACATTTGTAGTGTCCGTGGGACAGTCTGTAGGAAGGCTGGTGGGGAGGAATCAACGCCTAAAACATGACTGACATCAGCAACCTCAGAGAACTGGAGGCAAGGAGGCTCTGGAAACTCCATGAGGCAGTGAGGACCATGGACAGCATGGCCACAAAGGCAAGAGAAAAACAAAAGAAAACGGTGCTGTGGAAGTCACGAGAGAAGAAAAGGGAGAGGTGATTCAGAAATGAGCAAATTATCTAGTCAGGAGGTATATTATTTTTCTTTTTCCAGACATTCCTCTTCCTCCCTGCCTTTAGGTTTCTGCTCGAAAGACATCTCTTCAGAGATGCTTCCCCAGACCACCTACGTAAAGCAGCACCCTTCATCACTCCATGCCACCTTCCTTGAGTACTGTTTCAAAATGTAGGCTTTATTATTATTCAGGTATAGTGAGAATCAGGAGGTGATTGCCATTGAAAAGGTATAATAGTTTGTTATTCACAGTTTCTGAGGAGGGTACGTGCCACGCTATGCAGGGCCACATGGGGGAGGCACCAGGGCCAGTCAGGAGGCAGAGGGAGGGTAGAAACATATGCTAGGGATTTACTGTGGTTTCCGTGGGAAGGAACAGGTGAGGCAGGAGGCAGGATAAGCAGATTTAGGATTGGCTAGTTTGAATAATTTTGGTGGGCCCTTGGGCGTAAGGGCTATGCCTTGTTGTCTGGTACCTGCCCCTGGGTGATTAGTGATCAGAAGCTAGTGACCTGAGTGAAGTGGTTGGGGTAAGGGCTTGGATTGGTTGGTTTGCATATGAAAGACTTGCTGGAAATGTGAGTTGTTTACTATCTCTAGGAACTGGCTAGCCCTTGGAGGGGTGATGAAAACATCAGAATAAAAGGCACGCTTAATAGGAGCACCACTTGACATTATACTGCATGTTTATTTGTTTGCAAAGCAGTGCCAGGGCTGAGACCACGGTGCAGTGAACGAGGCATTCACCTTGGGCACAAAGTGTAAGGGGGTGGGTGCCAAAGAACTCAGTAATCAAGGTCAATCGTATGTTAATTAAAAAAATCAAAATGAACACAAAAATATTCATGATGAACAAAATACCGAAATTGTAAATAAAGACAGGATCAGTCACAGTCTGTGCTGAAACAAAAGGAAGAATCAGTAATATGGATCCTGTCTTTTTGATTTTTAAAACTGTTACATTCAAATTATCCAGCCTTAAAAAGGAAGGCCATTCTGACACATACAACACCATGGGTGAACCTTGAGGCTAAGTCACAAAAAGACAGATAACTCGATGATTCCACTTACATGAAGTACTTAGAGCGGTCGAAATCATGGAGACAGAAAGTAGAATGGCGGCTGCCAGGGGCTGGGGGAGAGTGGATTGGGGAGTTAGTGTTTAATGGGTATAGAGCTTTAGTTTGGGAAGTTGGAAAGTGTTCTGGAGATGGATGCTGGTGATGGTTGTACAACATTAGGAACGTTATTTGATGCCACTGAACTTAACCACGTTTAAGCGTGTGTACACTTAAACGTGGCTAAGGTGGCAGATTTTATGTTATGTGTATTTTACCATGGTAAAATAAATGTGAAAAGACACTATTGCATTAAAATAGTGCTTATCTTGATTACTTGTTGGCACCCCTTTACATTTTGCACTGGCCCACCCTCATCTTGAGCCTGGGGAGCACTGTGGGAGGAGCTGGGTGTGGGGAGGAAGGTGTTGGGGGATCAGGTGCTGAGGTTTGGCTGTCCTCCTTCAGAGGACGTGAGCCTTTTCTACTTCTCATTGTTTGGAGCCATTTATTTTGAAGGAGAAGAGGAACTGTATCAGTTAAGAATGTGTTTGGCTGCAAATAACAGAATACTATGGCTTAAGCAAATAATGGCTTATTTTTCTCACACTCCAAATATCTGGAGGTGACCACTGCTGGGGTTGATTCTGTGACATGGTGGTTGGAGCTAATGTCTGTTTGTTTGTTTTGGGGGGAAGGGGCAGCACCATATGCACCTGTCCTTTCCATCAAAGAAGCTCAAACCATTTTGGAAACACACCTCCTAATAACTTCTTAAGCTTCATCGTTTAGTCCTGAGTCAAATGGTACCCTGTCCCCCAGCTGCAAAGGAGGCTGAGAAAGCACGGTACAGGGTTGTCAAGACTGACCAGGACCAATCCTGATCCACTGCCTATGTCTGGGCAGAGTGCCCTTTGCACAAGATTGGAGTTGTTAGCGAGGAAGCAAGAAGGGAGGGAACTCCCTGGCGGTCCAGTGGTTAGGACTCTGCGCTCTCACTGCCGAGGGCCCGGGCTCAATCCCTGGTTGGGGAACTAAGATCCCACAAGCCATGCGCGGTGCGCGGTGCGACCAAAAGAACCCAACAACAACAACAACAAAAGGCCAAAAACCAAACAAACAAAAAAAGGAAGCAAGAAGGGAAATGGCCATTGTGAAGGTAATTAACCATGTCTGCTACAGGGTCCTTGACTATTGACTTCCTTCCATAGAAACAATGGTACTGGTACCTTGGCATATTTATATATTTTTCCTCTTGCAAACGGAGTAAGCATTTTCTTCACTGTACTGTGTGGCATCTAGCAAATTGGTTTTTATGGGCTTAAAACCCTGAACTATTTAAGGGTAACTCTATGGTACTGCTGTGAGACGGGTCCACCTCTCTAGCCTTGAGAAGTGATTAACATGGAAAGCATGAAAAACATGGCCCATTTTCTTTTCAGATGACTTAGAATTGGCTTAGTGTCTAATCATTTACTCCCGCCAGGCCTTCTGTCTTGTGTCCTGACCTCATCGTTTCAGACAGATGACTTTCCCGCACCGGCGAGCCGGGGAAGTGGATCATTACATTTTTCTTTTTAACTACACACTGAATAAGCAACCTGCTCTTTATTGATTTGGAAAACTTTCTATCTAGGATTTAAGATCCAGTCGAATAGGATGGAGATGTCTGAGGTTCTTACAAGACTTCACTAAAAAAAAAAGGTTATACAGATTCCATGGTCTAGATGTCCCAAGGTCAAACTCATATCCGGCTACTTCCCAAATATTTTTATGTGGAAGAAATAAAAACTGGAAGAAAAAAAGAGATGGGCAAAACATCCCGAAGAAGTAACTTGTCAGCTGAGATGCGGGCAGGGAGAGCAAAACCCGAACCCCGGGTGGCTATGGCAGGAGGAGTCCATGCTGATGATGGACAAGCGCCATGGGCCTCCACATCAGTGCTGATTTGCCACGTGCCTCTTCACCCTTTTTTCCTCTGCTTCTCTGAGTCACAGTGAATTCAGAACCTTCATTCCTGGCTCCCATGATTACCTTCACTGGTAAGTTTGCAGGGGAGGCTCTTCATTTTATGCACATAGAGCACAGTTGTAAGTTGTACCATGTTTTACTACAATTCCTTAAAGTTAGGTGGGTCCTAAAGAAGGAACTGAGTCTAGAACTTCTTGCCTTCTCCTTTGAAAGATCCCCCCAGAAATGGATGGTGTCTCCATACAAAGAGACTTTGGCAGGGCTTTTTCTAACTACATTCATTGCAAACTACATTTAAAAGCCCTGATAAATATATAATTGCACATGGTAGTTTTCTAGGCAATGTACCAAGAAAGAGTTCCAGACCTGTCTTCTGGATACTTAAAATCTAAGAAGTATAAAGTGTAGAATAATTGATGGGAGTAACTGTTCTAGTTCTTGTCTACAATGCACAGACATCATTATTATTAATTGCTGATACTTTCAAGAGTGAGAAATGGAACAACTGTCTCACCAGTTCTGCAGTGACAGTCTCAGAATACCTTGCTTCTTGCTCAGAACCTTTCCTTTGCTTGCATTGACCCTCAACTTAAGAAATCAACCAATCCAAAGATGCACCTGCTTTTGATATCCTAAGAACTCTAAGACCAACCTATACGCTATAAAAAAAATGGACATTCACTTTCCCTAATGAAACACTATTTCAGAATTTGTGTGGTGCCGTCTTTTGCTTCAGTAATTCAATAAAACTCAAAATAATACTTAAAAGTAAAACCTCAAAATTAAAGTTTGCTTACATTCTCATAAGGGCTTTCCCATGTAGATAAAATAAATGCATCTTTTGAGGGTCTGGAGGAAGGTTGTGGGTGAGAGTGAAGTTCACATGCAGTCTGGATCTGCTGACCAGACTTCTGAATGTCCGGGTCTTTTCTAATCACAGCACCTACTTCTCCAGGTTCTCTCTGGCATCCCCAGGGGAGCTTCTTCCAGAATCATTTCAGTATATTTTAATAATTCTTGGCATAAATATCTGTTGGATAATCAAAGGGCTGAGCATCAAGGTTCTCTGAGCTTACAGAGGACTCAACATTTCTGAAGACCATCTCTGGAGATATTCAAGACTCCCCAGATTCGCGAACACCTCTGTAACATATTATTCCCCCACAAAATAGGTATTCTTTCCACTGGCTGGAGCAGTCACTGAAATAGTTTCAGGATACCCCTCCCCCCATTTTCATATACTGCATATTGTGGACTCTTTCAAGTCCTAGATCCAAGTTCATTGCTAAATTTAACATTCTATCCTTTAATGTATCCAAAATTCCCCTGGAAACTCATTCCAATTCCTCTAAGGAATCCCCAGGGAATTTCAAATTCTGCTCCAAGTGGTAGGTATCTTTCATTCGTCTTGCAGCATTTACTCTGATGCTACAAGATGGTACCTTGTCCATGCTATGTCAGCTACGCTGGCCACTGTGGCAGTGTTCCTTTTGCTGCTTGTCCTGAGAGTGGCTCCTATGTGGCTGATGTCCACTGAAGGCACTGCCAAAGCTAGTGCCTGTGTTGCTGATGCCAGTCAATACCTGTTCCCAGGATGCCCGGATGCCAATGCCCGATAGTGGGGCCCTGCAGTCTGTACCAGGGGTGCTGGTTCCCAGGCCACAGAGCTGCCTGTGCCCACACCGAGTGCCTTGTCTCAGAGATTATAATTGTTTTTCTTCTCACCAGCCACCCTTCCTTCCTTAACTAAGCTGAAGTACAAAATAACTCAAGATAGAAGAAGAGTCAGAAACCTTTGTAGAATAACAATATACAAGAGAAATGGTAGGAAGAGGTCAGTTTTGGCAATGTGAAAGGTCTGGTAGTCTTTATAATTGTTGGTATATTGTAATTGTAATATACCAAACTTGGGGAGTTTATTGCGTCTTCAGTTTTAAGGAGTAATTGTATTCTATACTGTGACTAAATTCTAAAGCCAGGATGTAAAAAAAAAAAAGGAAAGTAGACAAGGTATTCTTGAAATCCCCTTCAATTGCTCATAGACTAAGTATCCATGGCCATGTTTACATGCCACAATGAAGAGTGACAGCCCATCTTTTGATGAATCTAGCACAGCTGGTTTTTCCACTGGCATTGAAACAAACCATTGTTTCTTTGACTGTCTGCTAAACGTACTTGACTTGGGTATAGGAGCCATGTTGTATCAGAAATGCAGATCTCTAGGTATCACAGTATTGTGGAATCCAGTAAGATGTTTTAATGCCTATGGGAGCCATTAAAAACCGAAGCCGACTAAGGGAAAAATGTCATGTATCCACTCTTTTCACAGCATAAGATTAATAAATTAACATTTATTGAAGACTTATGCAGTCAGGCAGTCTTTTAAGCACCTTACATGTATTAACTCATTTAATTCTTACAACAATCACAGAGTTTGTTGTTATTATATCCATTTTTTGGAAAAGTAAGACTAAAGCACAAGGGAGTCAAGTGACTTGCACAGTTAAAAAGCGGCAGAGCTGGAATCTGAACTCAGGCAGTCTGGCTCTAGTGCTCTTGCTCTCGATTGCTTTTTTTTTTTTTTTTTTGGTACGCGGGCCTCTCACCGTTGTGGCCTCTCCCGCCGCGGAGCACAGACTCCGGACGCTCAGGCTCGGCGGCCATGGCTCACGGGCCCAGCTGCTCCGCGGCATGTGGGATCCTCCCGGACCGGGGCACGAACCCGCGTCCCCTGCATCGGCAGGCGGACTCTCAACCACTGTGCCACCAGGGAAGCCCCTGCTCTATACTTTTAACCATCACTGCACTATTTAAATGACTTTTTCTCTCCTTCTTTTCACTTTGGATGGAGTGGAATTTACCAATTTAGTGTTTTTAATGATGTGATTCTGTTGTGCTTTCTTGCTGTAGCAAAAACTCAAAGTATACTGAAAGGCATAAAATATACAAAGGAGTGATGTCCCATGTTCTCATCCTTAGATAGAACAGATGTTAAAGGCTTGTGAATTTTCCCCCAGGATTTCTTTTATGCACGCACTCGCACACATATTTTGTTTTTGTTTGACTGTACTTTACTCAATTTCCTCTTTCACTCATCAGCGTCATAAGACCTCTTTCTGTCAGAATACAGAATTTCACCTCTTCCTTTTAGTTTTCATTTTATTTTATTTTTTAAAATTAATTTATTTGGCTGCATCGGGTCTTAGTTGCGGCATGCGGGGTTTTTCGTTGCGGCGCCTGGGCTCTCTAGTTGTGGCGCACAGGCTCTAGAGTGCATGGGCTCAGTAGTTGTGGCATGCAGGCTTAGTTGCCCCATGGCACGTGGGATCTTAGTTCGAACCCACATCCCCTGCATTGGAAGACAGATTCTTAACCACTGGACCGCCAGGGGAGTCCCACCACCTCTTCCTTTTAAACAGCTGTTTTAGTAAGTACATATTATTCCACTGCATGAATAAACCATAATTTACCTTTGCATATTCCCTTACTGATGGATAGTCAGGTTTAAAGTTTTTTTTCCCAAGTTTTTACTGTTATAAACTCTGTGGCAAACATGCTCATTTGTTCTCCTAGTATTTTGCAGATTTATTTTTTAGTTTTAAATCTTTAATCCACATGGAATTTATTTTGTGCTGGAGGTGAGGTGGGGATTACAGCGATTTCTTGACTTTCCTCATTCAAATGATTCCTCACCTGAAGAGATTCAGTCTCCAGGCACCTGAGTAAACACATTGCATCTGGTATAGAAATACACTGAAAACTGTAATAAGGAGAATCTCTATGGTGGAAAATAGTAGGTAGTGTGTATTGGGGAGAGGAAGCAGAAACAGCAGGCTCCACCAATATGGACTAGAGGTGAGAGCTAGGCTTTCAGGTTGGAATGCTGCATTTTAATTAGCAATATTATTCCCAAATGTTTAGCTCCAACAGTGTGGGGATTAGAGACCCCTGCTTGCTTCTCATAATTCAGAACCTGCACATCAGAGTGTCTAATTAGATCTTCTCACTTTTGAAAGGTCAGCCAATAAAATTGTCATGTTGTGTCATTCAAGGTCTAGAAGTTACTCTGCTATAAGCTTGATGGGTTTTTTTTTTAAAGTTAAAAATTGCCTGTTCATGTCTAGTGTCTGTAAGTGAGCTTTGCTGGCCTAAGATTTTGGCAGGCCATCACGCAAAGGATCTCTGAAATCTTCTGCCACTTAGAACAATTCGTGTCCTTTGTATTTTTTTCTTTATCGCTTTGGACACTGCTAGAGAGAGCCTCCGTATCTTAAGCCATTTCGTAGATTTTCCTACTCACAAGGAAAACAGCATTCAATTCAGTCTTTGTTTTGGGTCTTGGGCTCTGTAATTGAATATTACTTTCAGTTAATTTCCATGGGAAAAAAATCCCTAAATAAGCTGTGTTCTTCTGGAAACATTATCATCATACAGAAATGAATGGAGCTAGATTTTCTCGATTTTAATTACTTGGTTATAAGCTAAGGAAGTTAGGGAGCTGTCTTAATTCTTTTAAGCCACTAGGATCTTTTTCTTTTTAAGTTCAATTTCATATTGGAGTATAGCTGATTAACAATGTTGTGTTAGTTTCAGGTGTACAGCAAAGTGATTCAGTTATCCATATACATGTATCTATTCTTTTTCAAATTCTTTTCCCATTTAGGTTATTACAGAATATTGAGCAGAGTTCCCTGTGCTCTCCAGTAGGTCGTTGTTGCTTATCTATTTTAAATTTAAAATAGAAGCCACTAGGATGTTAATTAGAATTCTGTATGAGGTGACAAGTTCAGAGGAAGGAACCGTGAATTATGGGCAGCCCTTCCTTATGACAGTTGCTGTTGTCTCGCTTGGCTTACTCTGCCCCAGTAGAGGGGCTGCCTCCTGGGGTTCATCAGACCTCACACCAGCTACCTCCCTGCTTAGAGCTGCGGGACTTTTAGCCTAAGGATCTGAGAGTAGGAGGAGTGGGGGAAAATGATCATTACTCCTATTTCAGTTACCTTAAGGATGAAATTGGCTTTTGTGGGCATATGAAGAAAATCTTATCGCTACTAATAATGATATTTTCCAAAGTGTGGCTGCATCAGAATCAACTGGGTGTTTCATCAAAATGCTGCTTGTTGGAGTCCTTCCCAGAATCGGAATCTCTGGTGGTAGAGCTCTGGGGTCTATTTTTAACAAGCCTCCTATGCTATTCATTTGTGCATTAAAGTTTGAGAACATTTGATTTATAACATCACTTCTATGGGAAAAATGGACTCCTGCTTCCAGCCAGTCGGCTTCAAAGTGTACCTTTGGAATTTAGTGTGTGGGTACGTTGGGGCTTGCCTGTGTGTGAAATCAGCGGTCTGGATGACAGTCACATTTTAAAGGTGTAAAGGTAACAACTGGTGAACAGATTATGGCTCTGGGTATTCAGGTTAATTAAGTTCTAAGGTATGGAGCTGAGGAATTAAAGCACACAGTGGATATTCAGATAGAAGGTGAAGCTGCAAAAATAGTTTAAACATCTGTACTCAGATGTCAGCTGATTACTCTGACACTTGAGCTTCAGATAAGATGGCTTAAACCTTTTCCACATCCCTTGGAATGTCCAGTACTCTTTCCAAGATTTCTGCAAATCCTGGAGGACTTACTTTCCCAGGACTACTTCTGGGGGATCCTTTTTTTTCTACTCTGCATCTTATGATGGTCCTTTATCTCTGTCCGGTATAGAAGGCCCCTTCTTTTTGATTCCTCCAGCAACAAAGAGTTGCTTCATTAGTCAGAATCTTCACAGAGGATGGAGGAATCACTCTGCCACAGGGCAGGAGTCACTCTGCCACATCACATATCACAGATTATGACTTAACAGTCGTGCATTAAACATTCTTGTCCTTTTTTTTTTAAAATACAGCAGGCTTTTATTATCTATTTTATACATATTAGTATATACATGTCAATCCCAATCTCCCAATTCATCCCACCCACCCCCACCACTTTCCCCCCTTGGTGTCCATACATTTGTTCTCTACATTTGTGTCTATTTCTGCCTTGCAAACCGGTTCATCTGTACCATTTTTCTAGATGCCACATATATGCGTTAATATACGATATTTGTTTTTCTCTTCTGACTCACTTCACTCTGTATGACCATCTCTAGGTCCATCCATGGCTCTACAAATGACCCAATTTTGTTCCTTTTTATGGCTGAGTAATATTCCATTGTATATATGTACCACATCTTTATCCATTTGTCTGTCGATGGGCATTTAGGTTGCTTCCATGTCCTGGCTATTGTAAATAGCGCTGCGATGAACATTGGCGTACGTGGCTCTTCTTGAATTATGGTTTTCTCAGGGTATATGCCCAGTAGTGGGATTGCTGGGTCACATGGTAGTTCTATCTTTAGTTTTTTAAGGAATCTCCATACTGTTCTCCATAGTGGCTGTATCAATTTACATTCCCACCAACAGTGCAAGAGGGTTCCCTTTTCTCCACACCCTCTCCAGCATTTGTTTGAACATCCTTGTCCTTGAAGGTATTTTTGGCCACACCTCACAGGGGTGTGTCTCACTGGCCCAGCCACTTCATGTCGTTTCTGGCCTCTCTCCATCTTGCTGGCTCCTCTGTGTCCTTTTCCTTGGCTACCTTTCCTGGCTTGCACTCCCAACTCCAAATTCTTCTCACTCTTTTATTCAGAAAACGTCAACCCTCTCATGCCCCTCACACCCAAACTCATCCCCAGTACCACCTTTGCATATGCAACACCAACCAATGTGCTTGACTGAGCAAAAGGGCCATCCAGTCTTTTCTTTAACAGAATCCATCCTCCTTAGAGTCCAGTTTGGGGATTAAACAGAATTTTCCTAAGATCTATTATGTATTTCTTCCGTGGAATAATTAATTCTGTCTAGGTTCTCCTGAATGCTCAAGAGCTGAGAAAGAATTTTTTCTCTCTACATCATTAAAGAATCCTTTTTGTTGGGAGAATCTCATCTGGAAAAAGTTAAGCAGGATTTTTATAAGATTTTAACAGGCAGGTGCACATCAGTGCGCTTCCATTAGTTAACCTCATCAGTCTTTACAGCGCTTCTGCTAACATGTTTAGGACTAGAGCATCTCTATTTGTAGCCAAATAAATGCAAGCAGAATTATCTCCCACTTGCCAGCAGAAAGAGTGCTACTGACCCCAGGTGAGTGACATCTGCAAGGCCACTCAGGGCGTTCTGTGTCATATATCATATCTTGAGAATAAAGCAACAGAGTTAAATTGTTTTCAGAAGGGTTTGCTTTCTTGCTCTCTCATCTTTTGTATATCTGAGAGCTTTCTGCTTTGCTTGAAATGGAAAGTCATTTCCCAGACGAGAGATCATTTTATTTAGTGCTCTTATTTTCTTGGTAAGTATTCTGAATTTTTTCCTATTAATTTCTATATTTATGCACAGTGGTTCTCAATTGGTGAGAAAATTATAATCTCATAATATCTTTTCCTTATACTTGCTGAATGATTAGCCTCATTTGCTGTGTGAGTTCCACTTCACGGTTGTGAAATGATGACTCTCCTTGACTCTGGCTAAGCATGTCGGCTTGATGGCTTTGACCTTTTCCACGAAAACAAGGGAGATGAAAAGATGTGACATGTGTGTAAATTGTCACTCAAGTGGGGTTATTTTGGCTCACGGCTCAGAATACATGCTTTGCTAAACTCCCAGAAGGCACCAGTGGAATGTTTTGTTTGGGGTTTTCTAAGACATTTGACAGCCTTCTTATTTTTAAGCAATGAGAACAAATCCTGATTGGTCATTAAATACAAACAATAAATTTATATCCTGAATCACAAGCTGTGTGAATAAATGCATTACAGATTCCCAGGAAAAACCCTGTTCTCAAGTGGTGCAGTTAAGTTGGCTTCATCTGCACTGTGATGGATATTATTTCCACTGCACTTAATTGGGATAACTGACAAATTTAGATTCAGAACATTTCAGTGACTCCAAGGGATGTATAAATATCTCACCAAATGCATTTAAATGCTATTCTGGATTTGGTCAGGGGTCTCACTGTAGTAATTTGCAGGTGTGACTGATATTAACTTATAAATTTCCCATGACTGGTCCTTTGTTGATTTCAGGCTTGCCCCCTGTTCGGTAATGATGGCTCAGCAAGCATATTTTACCTTCCTTCTCTGCAGGCCCTTTATTGCTTTGAGATATGCCTGGGTGTGTGTGTATGTGTGTGTGTGTGGGGGGGCACACACACGTTTTTAATAGTAATGCATGAGGCAGTATTTCCCGCTAGAGCATATTCATATGAGCTTGTGGAGCTGTTTCTTACTCGACATATTTCTCTCCATTTGTCTGTGCTTTTAGTTAAGGGGACTCAAATGATGTTTGACTGGATAAAGAATGACAAAACAATAGCAATAGTGTAGAAGTATACACATGCTCTAGCGATCTGTACATATCACACTTGGCTAATGATCCTATGGTATGATTTTTAGTAATCACCAACAGGGTGGGTTTGAAGGTCAGCATAATAACCCTAACGTGTTGCTGTAATGGAGCCGATAAATTTACATATGGATGGAAATGATTAATTTTTAAAATTCTTTTTCTTTTTCATGACTGAAAATGAGATTCTCATTCCCTGACATTAGAGCATAATCCTTCTATTATTTGCTCTTTTTTTCTATGACTAGAATTTTAAACTATATTGTATATGGTTGAATTTAGTTTTTGACTTATTTCAGAGACTTGGAAAGATGAACTGATACAAATATGTAAGATTATTTAAGGCAGAACTGCCTGACTTGTGTTATTAGTAATCATTATCCTCAGCTAGTATCTCTCTGTTTAAATGAAGATCTTTAGGATATTTCTTAGTACTTCAGTTAGATTTGAACCAGTTTTTTCATGAATTCATTCAAAATATATTATTTATAACCAACTTAATTTTTTCAGCTTTATTGATGTATTATTGACAAGGAAAAATTATACACACTTAGGTTGTGCAATATTTTTTAATGGTGTACAATGTAATTTAATATACATATATTTTGTGAAATTATTACCACAATCAAGTTAATGAACACATCTATCACCCCACATACTTATCATTTTTTTAAAAAGATTTGAGCCATTTTGGTAGTAAAACAAATTAGCAGTAGAAGAGGTATTTGTATGGCCCTGTATGTATGGATATATCTTTCGTTAATAATGAAGACAGACATTTCTAACATTGAGGAGGCTTAAGATGAGCATAAAACCTATCTTAATGAGATGAGCCCTAAGATAAGGATAAAATTTCTAATAATAATAATACTGGCTATTATGTAGCAACAGTGGTTAATATTGAGAACTTATATGACAGTTGATGTGCTAAGTGTTTTATGTGTGTATGAACTCATTTAGTGTTCGCAAGAATCCTATGAGGCAGATATTTATTATCCCAATTTTAAGAACAAGAAACCAAAGGACAGAGAGGTAAATTAACTTATCTGAGGTCACACAACCAGGAAGCCACAGAACTGAGGTTTGAACTTTGGTAGAATTGCCAGATTCAGGGGAAACATACACACACACACACACACACACACACACACACACACACACACACACA